>NC_069499.1:1028355536-1028723869 GCF_027579735.1 Bombina bombina
GCCAAAGAACTCACCAAGATTAAAGCCGACACGGATAAAGTGCTTGAAGAGTGTCAGAAAGAACTTAAAGAGATGAAAAGGCAGAAATTTGGCCGAGATGAAGAGGACTATAAGCTCAATTGAGTTTACCGGTGGTCCCATTACAATGAGCCAGGTGACGTCATCTGGAGGCGAGCTGGAAGAGAAAGAGCAGCATGGAGAGTAGCGAGAGGAACTAGGAACGCTCCGGGTAAAAGGCCAGCCAAACAGAGTGAATCATCCTCATCAGAGGATTTTTTAGGCTCAGGCTCAAGCACAGACGTCGACACAGGGGAGGAAGTAAACATAAGCACGGGAGTTGCTTACCCCAGACAATCAAGCCGGCTACGGAATAAACCGTTCCAACGAGGACGCAGGGTCTAGAAGGACTGACTGATCCTGAGCTTCATCATAGGGAAGAGGTCGATGTGTGCGGAAAAGTTACTAGTCAGCTAAATGTAAATGCCTATGATAATGTTGATATTTTTGATAGTCTCATTACACATCTTCCTATAGAGACTAATAATCAACAAGAGACTCTGGTAATAAATATCTCCAAATATGAACTCTCACAAGATGAATTAAGTGTATTAAACAAGGGGTTATCTTTTTGCCCTATGTCTTTTGCAAATGAGTTTAACTTGGAAAAAGACTTATATCATTTTTTTTGTAACCTTAGGTTAAAAGCATTTTTTGGTACACAGTCTGATAATGATACAAATAGTGTTAATGTAACTACTATTGATGCAGAATACTCTGAACAAATTATATTTGATACACGATTATTGGGGCTAAAAAATAAATCTAAGTTTGTACCAAATACAGCGAATCCTGGGGTAGAGACATATATTAAACTTGTACAAGCAGATATTAAGAAGCTATGGTCAAAAGAGAAACTCAAGACAATTGATAATATCACTACAATTGAAAGAAATGCACTTCAAAATCTATCTAATAATAAATCCATTACCATTAAAAATTCCGACAAGGGCGGGGCTGTAGTAATTCTCGATAGAGAATATTACATACAAGAGATATTGGCCCACCTATCAGATGGAGGAGTTTATTTAATGTTAGATCATGATCCTTTATCAGACATACAAAAAGAAATTCCACAAGTTACCAATGGAGCTTTATTAAATAAAGTTATCACTAAAGAATTAGCAATATTCCTTATAAAGAAAGATCCAATTACACCTGTTTTTTACACAATTCCCAAGGTGCACAAAAGTTTAATAGAACCCCCTGGGCGACCTATAGTTGCAAGCACTGATTCTGTTTTTCTAATATTGCAATTTTCCTAGACAGAATACTTAACCCTATAGCGGTAGCGGCATAACAGCAATCATTTCTTAAAGATACAGGAGACTTCTTAGGAAAGATTAAGAATTGTAAAGTAGAAGAATCAGAAATCCTTTTTTCATTGGATAAAGTTAGTCTCTATACATCTATACCCCATGAGGCATGAGTACAATCTGTTTTGGATCTTTTGAAAAATAATGTTAAATTTACTACATTACAGTGTACCTTTGTAGAAAACATGTTGAACATCATTCTGTATTTAAATTATTTTTTGTTTCAAGATTCTTTTTACTTGCAGCGAAAAGGTACAGCAATGGGCTCCAATGTGGCCCCTTCATACGCCAACATATTTGTCAGCCAATTTGAAAAAAGATTTGTGTACACAAACAGTGCTTACAGTGGACATTGTAAAGTTTGGCTTAGATATATAGATGATATCTTTGGTGTATGGAGGGGCCCATTGGAGTCATTAAAAAAGTTTGTTGAAGATCTTAACAGTAATACAGATAGTCTTAAATTTACTCTGAATTTCTCTACTGAGAAGGTGAGCTATCTAGATACTCTGGCATACAAACAAGAGGGATTTTTAATCACAGACCTTTATTGCAAGTCTACTGACCACGATACGCTACTACACTATACCAGTTATCATCCTGATAGGGTCTTTTCGTCAATTCCCAAAAGTCAGTTCTACAGAACTGTGAGAAATGTACAAGATAAAAGTCTGCAAGAAATTAGGATTAAACAGATGGCAAAGAAATTTAAAGACAGGGGTTATCCACATACATTAATTTCACACTGTGAAGAGATGGTTAAAGCTGAATCTGCTATTACTTCTGGGAATGATAATGCTAAAGAACAGAAGGTTGTGAAATATAAGGGTGGACAAAAAGACAAGAAAAAACTTATTTTTGCATCTAAATATAATCAATTTAGTGATAACATCTCAAATATTTTAAAAAAACATTGGTATTTGCTTAGTAAGTTAAATCCTCAAATAGAGGAATTCAGTAGACCTCCCATGAACTCCTATAAAAGGGTAAAGAATATTAGAGATATGATAGTTAAAGCTGATGTTGGTACTAATAAAAGTAAAACTATCAACTATCTGACTACAGCTAATAAAGGGTCATATCCTTGTCTCAGCTGTGCACAATGTAATTCAATGATTATGGGTAAATATATTGCTCAGAACAATGATAGAAAACAAAGAGAGATAAAAGGTTTTTATACCTGTGATACAGACTATGCTATATACATCTTAAAATTCCCATGTGGGCGGGGCTACATTGGTGAAACAATTGACCCTATAAAAGACAGAATCAGTGCCCATAAATCATCATTAGATGCAAAGATATGTCCCTTCCAGTCTCAACACATTTTCTAACATTAGGTCACACTGTTAGCCAACTGAGATTCCAGGTGATAGACCACATTCCCAAATTAAGAAGGGGTTTAACAGAGAATTACTCCTTAAGAAAAGGGAAGTTTGGTGGATTCAACA
Organism: Bombina bombina; assembly: GCF_027579735.1. Classification (NCBI taxonomy): domain Eukaryota; kingdom Metazoa; phylum Chordata; class Amphibia; order Anura; family Bombinatoridae; genus Bombina; species Bombina bombina. Next base: position 1,028,358,361 of record NC_069499.1, read on the forward strand.
TTTAAAAACATTACATCCGATAGGTTTAAACAAAGATTATGATCTAGCACTTAGTAAAAACACCTAAAGGGTTAATTGAGGTAACTAGAGGTAATTTACATACAGGTGGTATAAAAGATGGTGGATAGCTATTGTTTGTAGCATGACTAAGGGTCCTGCGTGACTAGAAACGTTGCTTTTTTAATCCCATGTTGCTTGAATAAAATTATATATTTTTTAAACAGTGCTGTTGCCAATTTGGAATTTTTGGACGTATATAACATGAGGTGGGCAGACCTCACTGGCGTACATGCACTTATTACCTTGAAAGAAGACAAACCTACACACTTGGAAGTGATTTTCTATTAGGTGCTGGACTTACCTTACTGATTTGATATATATATATATATATATATATATATATATATATATATATATATATATATATATATATATAAAATCATATTGTAACATTTATGCATCCATTAAACCCTTAGCCCACATGCAGCCTTTATTAATTAAACTGCTATAAGCCTCATAAAGCTTAAAAAAATATGTTCAACAAGTAATGAATATGATGACAAATCTATTTGTTCTTTTCTCTTTTAAATGACCATTCAATGCAGTAAAATTACATAATTAACAAGTGCATCATAAAAATACAATGCAATAGCACTTACTCTGAATTTCAAATAAGCAGTAGATTTTTTTCTGACAAATTTTATTTTTTTTCTCCCATTTTCCGGCCCCCTATACCATGTAACAGACATCAGCCAATCACAGACTAATATGTATACCCTGGGAGCTTGTGCACATGCTCAGTAGGATATTGTTCCATAGAAAGTGTGAATTTAAAATGACTGTGCAAAATGTGATAAAGGAAGTCAATTATAAAGTGTTTTAAAACTACATGCTCTATCTGAAACGTAAAAGTTTATTTTGACTTGATTATCCCTTTAAAGGGATAGAAAGGTAAATAATTAAATGTGCATTGATGCACTTCAGTTTGAAAACATAAGCATTTTTGCTATATAAATCCATTGGCGAAAATGCTTTTAGTAAAAGGTATTACTGTTTTTCTGCAGCATGTACACATATCCTGTGAGGGCCCTTGCACCAGTATTTAAACACTACACTTACTTAGAGTCAGCTGTGCCTTGTATGACACAAATTACGTCTTCAGGCACAATACACAGCACTGCCAGCTCTCTAAGAAGATGTGGTGTTTGAATACTGGTGCGCAGCCTTCACAAGATATGTGCGTATGCTGCTGAAAAACAGTCATTACTTTTACTAGAAGCATTTTTGCTAATGTAAGTATATCGCAAAAATACTTATATTTCAAATGGAAATGCTCCTAACTGCAATGAAGATATCCATCATGTCCTTGTTAGCAATCTTTACCTTAACATTCTTTACATTGAAATTAAAACAAAATGCTGATGAGTGTCTGTCTTGTAGCTTGTTTAAACTCAACATACAGTATTAATGTATGTTAATATATAACATCACATTTTACTTTTTTATCTTTATCTATAGGTCTATAAATTTGGGTTTTGAGGTACTTTTTAAGCACTACATAGATGCTATACGTCGTATTATGGACAAGGTATTGTATAACAAAATGGCAGGGAATTGAGATCAGCCATGGATACCTACATGTACACACATATATTATTAAAATGTTGCCTTATGCTTCAATATTCATTATTGTTAGACACTGTGCTCTGTTCTAAAATGGAGCAGTTTCTCAAAAAGTCAATTTTCCTGTGATGTGGTTCCATTTCTCCTACATTGGTGTGTCCGGTCCACGGCTTCATCCTTACTTGTGGGATATTCTCATTCCCTACAGGAAATGGCAAAGAGAGCACACAGCAAAGCTGTCCATATAGCCTCCCCTCTGGCTCCGCCCCCAGTCATTCTCTTTGCAGCTCTGTACAAGTAGCATCTCCACGGGGATGGTAAAGAGTATGTGGTGTTAGTTGTAGTTTTATTTCTTCTATCAAGAGTTTGTTATTTTAAAATAGTGCCGGTTTGTACTATTTACTCTACAACAGAAAGTGATGAAGATTTCTGTTAAAAGAGGAGTATGATTTTAGCACCAGTAACTAAAATCCATTGCTGTTCCCACGCAGGACTGTTGAAACCAGAGAACTTCAGTTGGGGGGAACAGTTTGCAGGCTTATCTGCTTCAGGTATGATCAGTCACTTTTCTAACAAGACCTAGTAATGCTAGAAGACTGTCAGTTTTCCCTTCTGGGATAGGTAAGCCATTTTCTTAGACTCAGTAACAGAATTAAGGCTTATAACTTGGGCTCTATGCTGGTTGACACTATTGTGGGCTAAACCGTTTGGTTTTTATCATGTTTATGTGACATTTGGAGTGTTTTTGCAAACTTTGAAACACTTTTGTGGAACTTTATTTGCGCCTGGCAGCCGTTTAGACACCTAATCTTGTCAGAAAGGCCCCTTCACTCTGGAATGCAGAGGGAGGAGGCCTCATTTTCGCGCCTCAGTTGCGCAGTTACTTTTCACTAGGCAGTTCATGCAGCTTCATGTGGAAGGTCCAGAGGCTTAGAAAAGGACTTCAGAGAGGCTTATTACTGTTGTGAATAACCCCTAAGGAAGGTAAACGCAGCAGCAAAGACTGTGGCAGGGACTGTAGTGTGTTTAAACCGGTTAATTGTTATTTTAGCTCCGGTTTGGTCATTTAGGGGTTAAGTGGCTTGAAAATTGGTGTGCAATACTTTCAAAGCATTAAGACATAAATTTCATAAAGATCGGATATTTCTTTGGTGTTTTTCTATCATTCAGAAATAAGGTGTGCCCTGTTTATTATTTAAAGAGACAGTAACGGTTTTGTTTAAAATTGTTTTTATTGCATTAAAAGTCTGCCTAAGTCTGTTTAACATGTCTGTACCTTCAGATAGCCTATGTTCTGTGTGTATGGAGGCCAAGGTGGTTCCCCCATTAAATGTATGTGTGAATTGTGCCATGGCGTCCAAACAGATTAAGGACAGTACTGTCACATTTAATAATGTTGCCCAAGATGAGTCTTTAAATGAAGGTAGTGGGGATAGTTCATCATCCTCTCCTTCTGTGTCAATACCAGCTTTGCCCGCGCAGGCGATACCTAGTACATCTAGCGCACCAATGCTTGTTACTATGCAGCAATTAACAGCAGTAATGGATAATTCTCTAGCAGCTCTTTTATCCAAACTGCCAGCATTTCCTAGAAAGCGTGATTGCTCAGTTTTAAATACAGAGGATGAGCAAGTAGGCGCAGAAGATAATTTATCTGTTATGCCCTCACATCAATCTGAGTTGGCAGTGAGGGAGGGTCTGTCCGAGGGAGAAATTTCTGACTCAGGAAAAATTTCTCAGCAGGCAGAACCTGATATCGTGGCATTTAAATTTAAGCTAGAACATCTCTGCGCTCTGCTTAAGGAGGTGCTAGCTACACTTGATGATTGTGATACTTTGGTGATTCCAGAGAAGTTATGCAAAATGGAAAAATTCTTAGAGGTCCCAGTGCACGCTGATGCGTTTCCGATACCCAAGAGGGTGGCGGACATAGTGACCAAGGAGTGGGAGAAGCCAGGTGTACCTTTTTGTTCCCCCTCCTATATTCAAGAAAATGTTCCCCATTGTTGACCCCAGAAGGGATGCATGGCAAACAGTCCCTAAGGTAGAGGGGGCAGTTTCAATGTTAGCTAAGCGCACAACTATTCCTATAGAGGACAGTTGCGCTTTCAAAGATCCTATGGATAAAAAATTGGAAGGATTGCTTAAGAAGATTTTTGTTCAGCAAGGTTTCCTTCTTCAACCAATTTTGTGCATTATTCCTGTCACCACGGCGGCGTCTTTTTGGTTCGATGAACTAGAAAATTCGCTCCAAAAGGAGACTCCATATGATGAGGTCATGGACAGAATTCACGCACTAAAGTTCGCTAATTCCTTTATTTTGGATGCTTCTTTTCAATTGGCTAAATTAGCGGCGAAAAATTCAGGTTTTGCAATAGTGGCGCGCAGGGCGCTTTGGCTAAAATCTTGGTCGGCGGATGTGTCGTCCAAACCAAAATTGCTTAATATTCCTTTCAAAGGTAAGACCCTTTTCGGGCCAGAATTGAAGGAGATTATTTCAGACATCACTGGGGGAAAGGGCCATGCCCTTCCACAGGATAGGCCTTTCAAAGCAAAAAATAAGTCTAATTTTCGTTCCTTTCGCAATTTCAGGAACGGACCGGCTTCTAACTCTGCAGCCTCTAGACAAGAGGGTAACACTTCCCAGCCTAAACCAGCATGGAAACCATTGCAAGGCTGGAACAAGGAAAAACAAGCCAAAAAGCCTGCTGCTGCTACCAAGACAGCATGAAGGGGTAGCCCCCGATCCGGGACCGGATCTAGTAGGGGGCAGACTTTCTCTCTTTGCTCAGGCTTGGGCAAGAGATGTTCCGGACCCCTGGGCACTAGAAATTGTTTCTCAGGGGTATCTTCTAGAGTTCAAGGAACTTCCCCCAAGGGGAAGGTTCAACATGTCTCGCTTTTCTTTAGACCAGATAAAGAGACAGGCATTCTTACGTTGCGTAGAAGACCTATTAAAGATGGGAGTGATATACCCAGTTCCAAAAACGGAACAAGGAATGGGTTTTTACTCAAACCTGTTTGTAGTTCCCAAAAAAGAAGGAACTTTCAGGCCAATTCTGGACTTAAAAATTCTAAACAAGTTCCATCATTCAAAATGGAAACCATTCGGACAATTTTACCAACGATCCAGGAGGGTCAATACATGACTACCGTGGACTTAAAGGATGCGTACCTGCATATTCCTATCCACAAAGATCACCATCAGTTCCTGAGGTTCGCCTTTCTGGACAAACATTACCAGTTCGTGGCTCTTCCGTTCGGTTTAGCCACTGCTCCCAGAATTTTCACAAAGGTGCTAGGGTCCCTTCTAGCGGTGCTAAGACCGAGGGGCATTGCAGTAGCACCTTACCTAGACGACATTCTAATACAAGCGTCGTCCCTTCCCAAAGCAAGGGCTCATACAGACATTGTCTTAGCCTTTCTCAGATCTCACGGGTGGAAGGTGAACATAGAAAAAAGTTCCCTGTCCCCGTCCACAAGGGTTCCCTTTCTGGGAACAATAATAGAAATGAAGATCTTTCTGACAGAGGTCAGGAAGTTAAAGCTTCTGACTGCTTGTCGAGTTCTTCAATCTATTCCTCAGCCCTCCATAGCTCAGTGTATGGAGGTAATAGGACTAATGGTTGCGGCAATGGACGTGGTTCCTTTTGCAATTCATTTAAGACCTTTGCAACTGTGCATGCTCAAACAGTGGAATGGGGATTATGCAGACTTGTCTCCCCAGATTCAAATGGACCAGAAAACCAGAGACTCACTCCTCTGGTGGTTGTCTCAGGATCACCTGTCTCAGGGAATGAGTTTCCACAGGCCAGAGTGGATCATTGTCTCGACCGACGCCAGTCTCTTAGGCTGGGGCGCGGTCTGGGACTCTCTGAAAGCTCAGGGTCTATGGTCTCGGGAAGAGTCTCTCCTCCCGATAAACATTTTGGAACTGAGAGTGATATTCAATGCGCTCCTGGCTTGGCCTCAACTAGCGAAGGCCAAATTCATAAGATTTCAGTCGGACAACATGACGACTGTAGCGTACATCAATCATCAGGGAGGGACAAAGAGTTCCCTGGCGATGAGAGAGGTATCCAAGATCATCAAATGGGTGGAGGATCACTCCTGCCATCTATCTGCAATTCACATCCCAGGAGTAGACAACTGGGAAGCGGATTATTTGAGTCGTCAGACTTTCCATCCGGGGGAGTGGGAACTTCACCCGGAGGTCTTTGCCCAGTTAACCCAACTATGGGGCATTCCAGATATGGATCTGATGGCGTCTCGTCAGAACTCCAAGGTTCCACACTACGGGTCCAAATCCAGGTATCACAAGGCGACACTAGTAGATGCATTACTGGCGCATTGGTCATTCAATCTAGCTTATGTGTTTCCACCGTTTCCTCTCCTTCCCAGGCTAGTAGCCAGGATCAATCAGGAGAAGGCTTCGGTGATTCTAATAGCTCCTGCATGGCCACGCAGGACTTGGTATGCAGACCTGGTGAATATGTCATCGGCTCCACCATGGAAGCTACCGTTGAGACAGGACCTTCTAGTACAAGGTCCATTCGAACATCCAAATCTAGTTTCTCTGCAACTGACTGCTTGGAAATTGAACGCTTGATTCTATCTAAGCGTGGGTTTTCGGAATCTGTTATAGATACTCTGATTCAGGCCAGATAACCTGTGACCAGGAAAATTTACCATAAGATATGGCAAAAATATATCTGTTGGTGCGAATCCAAGGGTTACTCATGGAGTAAAATTAGGATTCCAAGGATACTTTCCTTTCTCCAAGAGGGTTTGGAGAAAGGTCTTTCAGCTAGTTCTCTAAAAGAACAGATATCTGCTCTGTCTGTCTTGTTGCACAAACGTCTGGCAGCCGTGCCAGATGTACAAGCGTCTGTACAGGCGTTAGTCAGAATCAAGCCTGTCTACAGACCCATGACTCCTCCATGGAGTCTAAACTTAGTTCTTTCAGTTCTTCAAGGGGTTCCGTTTGAACCTTTACATTCCATAGATATTAGGTTACTATCTTGGAAAGTTCTGTTTTTGGTTGCTATTTCTTCTGCTAGAAGAGTTTCTGAATTGTCTGCTTTGCAGTGTACTTCACCCTATCTGGTTTTCCATACAGATAAGGTTGTTTTACGTACCAAGCCTGGTTTTCTTCCCAAGGTGGTTTCCAACAGGAATATTAACCAGGAAATAGTTGTTCCTTCTCCGAATCCAGTTTCGAAGAAGGAACGTTTGTTACATAACCTAGATGTGGTTTGTGCTTTAAAATTCTATTTAGAAGCAACAAAGGATTTCAGACAGACATCATCCTTGTTTGTTGTCTATTCTGGTAAGAGGAGAGGTCAGATACTACTGCTACCTCTCTTTCCTTTTGGCTAAAAAGCATCATCCGATTAGCTTATGAGACTGCCGGACGGCAGCCTCCTGAACGAATTACAGCTCACTCTACTAGAGCTGTGGCTTCCACATGGGCCTTCAAGAATGAGGCTTCTGTTTAACAGATCTGTAAGGCAGCGACTTGGTCTTCTCTGCATACATTTGCCAAATTTTACAAATTCGATACTTATGCTTCTTCGGAGGCTATTTTTGGGAGAAAGGTTTTGCAAGCAGTGGTGCCTTCCGTTTAGGTTACCTGACTTGTTCCCTCCCTTCATCCGTGTCCTAAAGCTTTGGTATTGGTTCCCACAAGTAAGGATGAAGCCGTGGACCGGACACACCAATGTAGGAGAAAACAGAATTTATGTTTACCTGATAAATTTCTTTCTCCTACGGTGTGTCCGGTCCACGGCCCGCCCTGGCTTTTAGTCAGGTTTAAATTTTTTATTTTTTGTACACTACAGTCACCACGGCACCTTATAGTTTCTCCTTTTTCTCCTAACCGTCGGTCGAATGACTGGGGGGCGGAGCCAGAGGGGAGGCTATATGGACAGCTTTGCTGTGTGCTCTCTTTGCCATTTCCTGTAGGGAATGAGAATATCCCACAAGTAAGGATGAAGCCGTGGACCGGACACACCTTAGGAGAAAGAAATTTATCAGGTAAACATAAATTCTGTTTTTATTGAGTAAAACTCAGCCCACTGCTGTCTAATGATCACCTGTTATTTGTCTGGCTCCTGTATAACCTCTTCTTTATATAAGAGACGGGTAGGCTTATTTCAAAATTTGTCCCATACATTATATAAGGTACCACAGCGAGGTACACCCTACACTAATTACTGGCCACTAGTTGGAGTCAGTTGGATGGTTCCCAATTATAGTTCATAGTGGAGAGGTTGCTGAGGGCTTAACAAGGACACAGTAGAACAGGCAAGGATGGTAACAGACAGGCTACGAGGCACAAAGGGGTAATCCAGTAGAATAGCTGAGACAGTCAGGAAGTCAATACACAGTCTGACAATGGGGTTCAGAGTCAGCAGGCAATAAAGAGTAGTCATGATGAGGCAAAATGGTCATAGGAAAAAAATCAAGAATTTACAGCAAAAGCTCACACTAGGAACAAGTCCAACAAACAGGCATGGAGCACAGCAATTGCAGAGTATAGCATTGATTATCTACTGCAGCTGGGAGACAGGTGGAGAAAAAGAGATAACAAAAAAAACAAACAAACAATAGAACAGGTTAGAAAGTAAAGCAGAAAGGCTAACTTGTAGCTCAGTGGTAACAATATATGTGTTGTGCACTATACATTTTGAAAGACATTACATGAAATATTGTTTTTTTTCCATTAGATACGTCCAGCGATTGACAACAGTGTGTCATATTTTAATGCAGGTAAATGTAATACATCTTGAAAATCCTACCTTTATTTAATTAATCTTTTTGGTTACAAAGTCACTTTGCATGCATATACAGTACTTTGGCAGTTTTAAGATTGGATTTAAAAACAATATGGTAAACATAGTTGCCAAATGTCCCATTTTATTCATGGCAGTCCAGTATTTTGGCTTCCTGTCCCTGCCTTTTAAGTCTCCCATTGTTCACTTTTATCTATATTTAGTTTTATAACATTGTGTTTAATGTAATACTCCCATAGGTCAATGTGGCTTTTGATTTTACTCCATTGTCATTACCAGTCTCATTGCTAACATTATGTTTTTTCTGTAGTCTTCTTTATCTGTGGCATTTAGTTACATTGAAGCTTATAAGTGTGTAGACAGTTGTCAGCAAAGATAAAAAATGAATCTATACCTCATAAAATGCAACCTAATTATAAAACTTCAATAGTATTTTAGAAAAAAGTACAACATAAATGACAAATCCTCAACATATCTACTTATATTGTTCTTCATTCCAGCAGCAGCAACACAGTATTCAGCAGTTTAAACACATTGAACTAGATTACCAGTTGCATGGTATGGCTTTTCTGCGTGTGATATGGTCTTAGCAATTATCAGATCACCGATATTACAAGTCTTTAAAAATTGCGGTTGCACGCATGAAATTGCCTTTAACACAGCAATCCTTGCTAAAAAGTTGCACAAAACACACCAACAATACCTTTCACCAAGTACACGTACACCCATAAACTTCGCTATTAACCCCTAAACTGCCATCACCCCACAACACAAACACTAAATAAAACTATTAAGCCTTAAACGGGCATTTCCCCACATTGCAAACACTAAGTAAAACTATTAACCCCTAAATCCCTATTCTCCCACATCGCAAACACTAAGTAACCCCTAAACTGCAATCCCCCCACAAAGCAAAGTATTCAACTAATAACTAAACCCCCTAACACCTCCTAACTTAACCCCAATTAAAAAACACATAAATTAAATAAAAAATATACTACCTTAAAAATAAACTTACCTGTAAAAGAAAAGAAAAACCTAAGCTTTAACTAAAAAAAGCCTTACATTATTTTTTTTAAAAAAAACATTACAACAAAGAAAAACTACATTACAAAAAAGCCTAACCCATTACAAAAAATACCCCTACCATTAAAAAAAATTAAGAAACCTACCCTTACAAAAATCAGCAAACAAAATTATCCAGAATAAATTAATAAATAAATCTATGCTAATACCCCCCCCCAAAAAAAAACCTACCCCAAGATAAAAATAAACCCTTATCTACAAATAAACTACCAAGAGCCCTTAAATGGGCCTTTGTAGGGCATTGCCCTAAAGCTAATAGCTCTATTGCATAAAAAAAATAAAACAATTACCTCCTAACATTACAACCTCCCCAAAATAAAAAAGGGCATTTGGATGGGCATTGCCCTTAAAAGGGCATTCAGCTCTTTTGCTGCCCATTAAAAATATAAAAGCCCTGAGACTTCCGGGAGGCGGAGCTACTAGACGGCAGCAGAGGAGCAGAGCTCCGGTGTAAGCGGTGCAAAAAACAACAAAAAAAAAAAGTTTTTAAGCTCCCACGGCTTTCCCTTGCAAGTTAGCTGCCTTCAGTACATCAGGGCAGCATATCCTTGCGGGACTTTATCGTGGAGGGTTATTCCATCACCCTCGCCAAGGAAGGTAACAAATGGCAGTGCATAGAGTGCAAAGGGCCGGCGCCATCTTAAGAAACACACAAGCTCTGAGGGGTGATCATACCCTTTAGTTACAGCTGCAAGCCGGACCCCACGGATAGCCACGGATGCTGAGACCTGAGTGTCAAAACTCAACGGTAAAGTAAACTGACCGGACAGGCTAAAGACAAGCGGTATTTCTCTCCCCTGACTCCCGATCCCATAATACCTCTCTCCCCACGTGACAACATTGCCTGCGCCACAAAAGCGGTGCCATAATAGAGGAAAGTAAAAAACGATACGACTTGGTAGTGGACTGTTACTGAGACTTTGAATGAAGCAGATAAATACTTGGCTAAAACCATGAAAGGGACGTTTATAACGCACCTCGATTTGGCCTCCTCTCATAGGCGGGAAAAACAAACCTTGAGTAAGGCTGAGATAGTCTCTCTGCAGGGGCCTTTGGGGGAGGAGAGAGTGACTGCTAAGCCATCAAAAGGCTGCCCGAGTTTGATAAGTCATTTTGTGAACGAGTGTAATAAGAACTAAGAAACAGCACAGTTATAAGAGATCACTGTAGCAGCAGAGTGCTCAGAGAGAACAAAAGGGAAGGAAGAAGGAGAAGAGGGGAGAGAGTGGAGAGGGAAGAAGAGACACAGGGGGCTTTGCTTGACAAAGAGAGAGATGGCCATAAAAAAGCATATATCCCTATTAAATGAGCAGCATGATACCTAATTCATCACCTACTATGAACTGACAACAATAAAAATTATGTACCAGACCTCTAGTTCACCAGCTTGATGCTAACACTCAGACCCTCTCTTGCTGTGATAGGAGGCGGCCTAACTTAATGAGACTCTGCCAGACTACGCACTCTCTTGGGCAGCCCTGTTATATTCTGCTAGATTAAAGATTGTGGAGAGCGACATTCAGATAGGTGTATGCAGAGATATTATACCAGCTTTGCCAAGACCACTGGCAATATGGCGAACAGACAGAAAACCCAAGATCACAGGATGAAGCAATCGGCAGAAATTCAAGCTGCAGACAACATATCAGTAGACTCTAATGACACTCAATTGCAAGATTTTCACCCAATTGTCACACAAATTTCAGCTCTCTTCTTGCCAAAAATGGAGCAGCTCCAGACAGGATTGGATTCACTCTCCTTGGAGTTCAAGAGCTTTACATCCAGACTCCAACATATAGAGCAAAGAGTAGGCGCTGAGGAGATCAGACAGCGGGAAACATCAGCAAAAGTCACATCTTTAGAAGCTCAAAATAAGATACTAGCTGACAAGATAGATGACTTAGAAAACCGATTTCGTAACAACTTATGAGTTGTTGGGCTGCCAGAGAGTGTCTCCAGTGCAGATCTGATTGCTTTTGCAGAAAACACCCTACCTACATTACTAAAGCTTAACCCGGAAGATACTCCATGTATTGCTGAGAGAGCTCATAGAGTGGGTAACAACAATCAGGGCCAGCAGAGCGCCAGGGGGCCCAGACAAGTTATGATATGCTACCTCAACTTCAAAGACAAAATCATGATCCTTAGAGCGTATCGCCAACATTCACCTCTACTCTATGAAGGTCAGAAAATTTTGATATTTCAAGACTATTCGGCAGAGATCTCCAGAAGACGTAAAGAATTCTTACCGTATTGCAAGACACTACTGGAGGCAGGACGCTCAGTTTCACTGATGTTCCCAGCAAAACTCTGACTTCAAACCAAGCAAGGAACTAAATTTTTTGTAGATCCTAAGCAACTCAAGAACTTTCTGAGACAAGAAGAAATAGACAAGGACAAAGACGATTGAGAGCCATTATCCATTCTAAAGAGGTTCAGAGCTCAGATAAGGACTGTTTAAAAGTTCAATTATTTCAGTTAAGGTGGGAGGAGAAGACAAAGTTACTTATGTGAGTGGGAAAGAATTAAGTAAGAAAACATCAGATAATCCTTAGAGACCTGTTTTTTTTAGTCACTGAGATGGTTTTGAGATGGCGGGGGGCATCCTAGAGGCCTCACTCCACCCATGTGACATGGATAAAGATAAGTAACAAACCTAGACATATATCTCACAACCTGGCAATGCTGGGAAGTACAGTTGCTAGCTCCATTTTTCTAGGCATAGCCACACTTCACTAGATTCAATAGGTACAACGGACCCACTCACAAGAGTTAAGATAGGGGTCTGGTACAGGATTATGCTAAAATAGGTGGGATTGGACAAAGAATATCAATCCGTTCAGTTATAAGTTATAAACAGTTTGTTCAAAATGTTTTGTACAGTTTTTGGTTTTCTTTATTACTTTTTGATGTTATTAATGTAAGCTCTCTCGTTCAAGTCACAGGTGCTTCCCCTCTCTCATCGAGGTTGCAAAGAGAACAGACGATCCTCAGGTCCAATCTACAGAATCTACCTAGAGCAGATGAAAATTCGCCTTCATTAGCCAATTTACCTCTTGCCAACCCAAGTGACGGTAAGCCACAGAATTGCAGACTCTTTACAAAAACAGGACAATGACTACCAATTTACATATAGTAAGTTGGAACGTAGGGGGTATAACATCACCGCAGAAACGCAGGGCCATCCTTAGATATTTAAAGCTGAAGAAAGCAGACATTGCCATTCTAGAAGAGACACACCTCACTAGAGCAGAACATCAAAAACTACAACAGGGATGGGTTGGAGAGGTGATCTACACGACATACGAGCAGAGTAGAGCTAGAGGAATAGCAATACTTTTCCGAAAGGATCTATCATACTCCATTTCCAAAACACTTATAGACCCCAACGGAAGATGTCTCATGATACAGTTAGAGGTAATGGGCTTCTCATTCACACTGATAGGGGTATATGGTCCCCAAATGCAGAAACAGACCTTTTGGAGTGACCTACAGGTAAAAGCCATTCAGTTCTCTTCACAACCTTTAGTAATAGGGGGAGATTTCAATATAGCACCCCAGACACCGGAGGATAGATTCCACAACCCTGAGAAACCAAAAGTGAGACCTAAAACCACCCATAATTCTAAAAAAGAATCAAATATACTATGCACTCTCATGAGAGGTTTAAATATTCAAGATATTTGGAGAGCCAGGCACCCCGAACACAGAGATTACACCTGCATGTCAATGACGAACGATACTCTTTCGAGACTAGACTATTTTTTACTCTCCACTGAAATATGCCCTAGAGTAGTAGACGCTGTAATAGACCCCATAACAGTCTCTGACCATGCACCTATAGTCTTGAAAATTCAATGTGGATTACCACATAGAAAAGCTAACAAATGGGTGTTCCCCAGATATCTATACAAAGATCCTAATTTTTTTAGACACCTTCTGGGAGAGTGGCAGACGTATAAGACTCACAATGAAACATACATAGCAACCCCCTCCTGTTTTGGAAAGCTGCAAAAGCAGTTTTAAGAGGGGCTATTTCTGCATACGCAGCAGGTGTAAAGATGAAATCTAAAGCGAAATCTGATCTTCTCCTGAGACAAATAATTAATGCAAGGAATAGATACTTAAGACAACCAACAACCCAAAATAGGCTGAGATACAAAGAAATTAAAACGACTAGGGATAATTTCCTTTTTCAACAGGCAAACAATCTACACTCCAAAACACAAGCTAAGTTCTATAGATTTGGAAATAAAACAGGCAAACTCTTAGCCAATATAACTAAGCTTACAAAAAAAAGACCACAATCTTAAGGGCGCAGTCCATACTGAGGAAAGAGAGATTCAGGAAACATTTATAGACTTTTATAAAGATCTCTATGCCCCACAGCAAATTGACCCAGATAATCAGTCACGTTTTTGGCAATCTATAGATCTCCCGAGGGTAGAACAACAACAACTAGATGCTCTTAATAGTAAAATAACACAAGGAGAAATCCTAGACACCATCAAAACATTAACTCTTGATAAGACCCCAGGACCGGACGGGCTCCCGGCGGAATTTTACAAGATATTAGGACTGGAGATTTGCCCGCCCCTAGAAAATCTATACAATGGCATCCTAGAAAACACAGTTGACCCCTCGGTGAGACTAGCAGAGGCAAACATAAGTATTATCCACAAGGAGGGAAGGGACCCTCTGCTACCACATTCTTATCGTCCTATTTCTCTGCTAAATCAGGACTATAAAATACTGACAAAAATTTTGGCCAATAGGCTAGCTATGATTCTTCCTAGTATAATACACAAGGATCAAACAGGCTTCATCAAGGGCAGATCATCGGTCCTTAACATTAGAAAAATGCAGACAGTAATACAACATTATTGGACAATTACACAAGACAGCACCAAAAGGAAGGAGCATACAGAGGCGGCCTTATTAATGATAGACGCGGAAAAGGCCTTTCATAAGGTACTATGGGAACATCTATTCACCACACTTGGGAAGATGGGAATACAGGGAGCCTTCATCAAAGCAGTCCAGAATTTATATCGAGCCCCACAAGCTTCTTTAATAATTAATGGAACAATAACACGACCTTTCAGACTCTTTAGAGGGACGCGTCAGGGGTGCCCCCTATCCCCACTTTTGTTTGACATTGCCATAGAGCCCCTAGCATGGAGGACTAGGCAACAACTAGAAGGCCTCAGAATAGGAGACTCTACACTCCACTTAAACCTTTTTGCAGATGATATGATCCTGTTCATTCAGGACCCTAGGAAAAATATACCCATAGTTATGAATGTAATAGAGGAGTTTAGCGCCATATCTGGATATACAATTAATACAGATAAGACAGAATTGATATGGCTACTCAATAGGGGAGGTAAACACATCCTGGGGTTTAATTTCAGAATAATAGAAGAGAATTTCAAATATTTGGGTATTTTCCTACACCTAAATGCGAGTAAGTGGCACTCTATTAATTACACGCCCCTATTGAAAAAACTAAAAAATATGGTTAACACTTGGAGGCAGCTACCGATCTCTCTTTCGGATAGAATAGGACTCATAAAAATGGTCTACTTTCCTAAGCTTTTATATCTTTTTCAGACAGTTCCCGGAATTCTTAAGAAATCAGACTTAAAGGCCATAACGCAGATGGTTTTAGAGTTTGTCTGGAGTAATAAAAAACATAGAGTCAGGTATTTAAAACTCACAGCCTCTAGGGAGAAGGGTGGATTGGCACTTCCGAACTTTGAATTATATAGCTGGGCAGCTCAGGGGAAGTTTGTAGTGGACTGGTTCACAGGACAGGAGAAGTTCACTGACCCAACCCTAGAAAGCACTCTGATTCAGCCTTGGTCAATTAAAATGATACCCCATATGACACAAACACAGGCGAACAAATGGGTGGGAGGTCTAGACATACTGAGTCAACCTGCTAGGGCCTGGAGGCTCATGAGCAAGTGGTTAGGTACTAAACATAGAATCATACACCTCCTACCATGGCATGGAAACTCATAATTTCCTGCTGGAATTACCTCCAAGACATTCAGACTTTGGAGAGACAAAGGCTTACACATGGTAGGTCAGACATTAATGGAAGATGGGAGAACCATGTTAACATTTGAAGCTTTACAAGACAGATTTGACCTGCCCAGAACACACCATTATGCATACCTACAGGCTAGACATTATCTACACTCCCTTTTAGAGACCACTGAGCGATCAGAACAGACACAAATCCAACAAATTATAGATCTGGCCGCAAAAGGTATCACCTCCATCTCGCCCATATATAAAAGACTATTGGCGCCAATAAATGTAAAATGCATAGAAAAAATAATGGCAATATGGGGACCTATGCTAGGCGGGGAGTTACCAGAGGACATAATCACTAAAAGTATTAGCAGGATCAAAACAGCTACCCTATCCTCAGCTTTGAGAGAGTCTCACTTTAAACTCTTACAGAATATCTACATAACCCCAAACAAATTCCAACACTGGAAGACAGAAAGGGAAAATAAATGCCCTAAATGTGGGTCACAAGAAGCAGACATAGTCCACATGATCTGGAGTTGCCCTCATGTAGTTAGGTTTTGGAAAATGCTGGAACATTGGTTACGCACCAAAATGTCTCTCTCAGGTTTCACACTAACCTTGCAAGGTATAGTGCTGCTTAATATTAAAAATATTCCAAGATCTCAGAAAGCTTGTACTCGCAATATTATACTCATAGCCAGAAATCTGATATTTCAGTACTGGTTGAAACGAAACCCACCTACTGTCCCACAGTTAAAAAATGCTTTATTAAAGCAGTTATTTATTGAACAATCTGATGGATTAGGAGACACTTTAAACAGGGCCAAATACTTTCTGGCTAAGTGGGAGCCTTACTTACATCATATACCCAGAGACACGAGACGTATCATCATTGCTCCCTTTAGAAATATTGACTATGTCCTTAATGCGAGGCTAAGAGGCGAGGAACTATATGTTTAGGGTCAACACCTCGGGGAGAGGCACCGAACGGAGAGCGGCTCATTGTAAGTTTGTCTGTTTATTTTATACTTTATATATATTAAAATTGAAAATTGAGATGTCTACCACAGGTCCTAACGTGGGCTTCCTTAGGTACGAGTCAATGCCTGGGAACATAAGTTTAGTCATTTTTCTTAAGCATTGTCATTAACAATACATTGTTCGCAAAGAATTCTGTATGTACCATGATTGCTTTGTTCTTATTGTTTTTGTCTCTTAACCTGTGGTGGTGATCAAAAAATAAAAATATTTAAAAAAAAAAAATATATATATATATATAAAAGCCCTAATCTTAAAAAAAACACCCCAAAAATAAAAAAAACACTAACCCCAAAATTGGTACTCACCAATGATGAAGGGCGGCACTCATCTTCATCCTGGCGTTGCTCCATCTTCATCCATTGTGGGACCATCTTCTTCAATCTTCATCCCGGCCACAGTCCATGATCTATCTTCATCCTGGTCGCGGCGGTGAAGGCAGCGAGGTAATCGGCGATGGCGACGTCAGTCCTCATATTCAGCCAGGTTACACAAAGGTCCTCTTCATGCGATCTCCAGCCACACACTGAAGATTGAATGCAAGGTACCCCTTTTATATAGGGGTACCCTTGCATTCCTATTGGCTGAACAAATTCAAATCAGCCAATACGATGAAAGGTGCTTTCTTCCTATTGGCTGATTTGAATTTAAAGAATGAATTCAGTGGTGAATTTACCGCAACCAAAGACTTATGAATAATCTGCTTGAGTCAGAATGTTAAGGCCAAATAGGGAGCTTTCTGACCCTTCCTAGGACCAGAGTAGTGGACAAATAAACTGGAAGTTTGTCTCAAGTCTTTAGTAGCCTGAATATAGAACTTTAAACATCTAGATTGTGAAGTAACCCTACCTTCGGGCTAGAAGCCTTTGGACAGAAAGAAGGAACAACTATTTCCTAATTAATATTTTCTGAAGATACCACCTTCGGAAGAAAATTATATTTGGTCGATAGGAAGAAAACAACCTTACAGTACAACAGTTTAATGTCTAAAATATGCATAGGTTCAAAAGGAGGAGAAATTGGTCTAACAGTACTAATTCTCACCAGGGCTTGAACAAAAGTTTGAACATCTGGCAACCTTGGCCATCTTTCTGTGAAACAAAACAGTTAATTTTATTTCATGTAATTAGCAAGAGTCCATGAGCTAGTGACGTATGGGATATACATTCCTACCAGGAGGGGCAAAGTTTCCCAAACCTTAAAATGCCTATAAATACACCCCTCACCACACCCACAATTCAGTTTTACAAACTTTGCCTCCCAGGGAGGTGGTGAAGTAAGTTTGTGCTTTGTTAAGGGACAAAGTCTACTGCTCATTTGAGGTTCAGACTGGGTGCTGTTGCATTTGTCTTGTTGTCTTGCATTTGTTTATGCAAGTCCGGTGTGTTGACTGGTCCTTTAACTGGATTAACATTCTAATAATTTCATTTGTATCTTCATTTTATTGAATATTTTCACAAATGAGGTTTAATCTATGTCTTTAGCTGTTTTTAGCTAGAAGAATTTTGTGATTTCTAAAGAATCCTTATTTCTTTTTTTCCAAGATAATCAATTAATTTGTTCATATTGGATTCAATTCTTAACTGTTACTCTGGGCTTCAAGATTGAGTTCTAAGACTAAAACTTTAAGCTTATTTTAGTTTGGTTGTTCTTACTAAGGAACAAAATTCTAAATTCTTACCCAAGTAACATGTTTTTAATTGGAAGTTTTTTAGTTCAAAATCAGCTCCTTAAATTTGCATGTATGTGCCGTATTCCAGCTTGGCTGGTAAGGGGCAGGTTATGATTTTTTTGAAATTTGTTTGGTTCTATTCGGTCCAAATTTCTTAGATTTTGGGTACAGAATAAAGAAGTAAAACCATCTATGAGAAGTCTTTTTCTCTCTATTATATTCCATCTATTCCAGTAAGGCTAACACCTTCCTTAATGTGCTTCAGTCCTATATATTTTGGGTAATGTTGAAGTGCGGCTGATCACCTGTTGGGGCTCGAGCACTGCTCAGATCTGGAATCTTCTGGGGTATTTATTCCAGTTCCATTTTTAGGAACTGGGTTTTGGGGTTTTATTCAAAACTATTCTGCCTTTTTTTGGTCAGTTATAGCATTATTTGTTTTCATTAGATACAATAGATGCATATCTTCATTTTCTGTTTTCATTCAGATTATTTTTATTTTCTGAGACTACAGAATCTCATATGATTCACTTTGTTTTTTCAAGACATGGTTAGAGGATCTTTTTATCAAAAGCTCTTGATTCCTCACACAAGGGTCACCTTTTTTAGGTTTCCAGATAGATTGTGTCACTGTCTTTGTCTCTAACGGACAAGTGACATTTTTATTGGGTTCCGTCTGTCGGTACCTTCAGTCTCTATTATTTCCTTCAGTTGCTATATATGCATGGAAATTTAGGTCTTATGGCTGCAGCATTGGATTCAATTTCCTTTGCTCATTTTCATAGAAAGCCTTTCCAGTTTTTTATGCTGAATAATGGTGCAGGGATTCTAGGTTTTCACTTTTTAAATCTTCAAATTCTATGTTTATCTATATTTGATTCGGTGGTTAAGATCACCATCATTTAGTTCTACAGGTCTCTTCGATTCTTTCAACCTGGACCATGATCTCTACAGATGCGAGTCTTTTAGGTTGGGAGGCTGTCTGAGGTTCTCTGTCAGCACAAGGGGTTTTGAAATCTCAGGAGGCGAGATTACCATTTGATATTTTGGAACTCCGTGCATTCCAGAGTTCTTCAGTTGGTTTCTTTTGAAGAAGAGATGTTTATTGTTTTTTTTCAGACAATATCACATCTGTGGTGTATGTCAATCATCAGGGTGGGACTATCAGTCCTTAGACTGTGACAAAAGTATCTCGGATATTTGCTTGGGCTAAATCCAGCTCCTATCAAAATTCTGTGGTCCTTTTCCCAGGTATAGACATTTGGGAAGTGGATTATCTCTGTTAATGAAGCTTTACATCCGGGAGAATGGTCTCTTTACCCAGATATGTTTTTCAATTTTTCAGATGTGAGGGCTTCCAGAAATAGATCTGTTGGCATCTCGTCTTAACAAGGAACTTCCCAGGGGCCTATTTCAGGTCCGGGGATCCTCAGGCGGAAGTAGCGTATGCATTGACACTTCCTTGGAATTATCATTCTGCCTATATCTTCCGCCTCTAGTTCTTCCAAAATTCTAATGGAGCGTTCGTTTATACTGCTGGTGGTTCCAGCATGGCCTCACAGGTTTTGGTATGCGGATCTCATTCGGATGGCCAGTTGCCAACCTTGGACACTTCCGTTAAGACCATACCTTCTATCTCAAGGCCCATTTTTTCCATCAGGATCTCAAATCATTAAATTTGAAGGTATGGAGATTGAACGTTTGATTCTTAGTCATAGAGGTTTCTCTGACTCAGTGATTAATACTATGTTATAGGTTTGTAAATCTGTCTCTAGAAAGATTTATTATCGAGTTTGGAAGACTTACATTTCTTGGTAAATTCTTTTGGCATTCTTTTAGAATTCCTTGAATTTTACAATTTTTCAGGTTGGTTTAGATAAGGTTTTGTCTACAGTTCTTTGAAAGGACAAATCTCTACTCTTTCTGTTATTTTTCACAGAAAGATTGCTATTCATTCTGATATTCATTGTTTTGTACAGGCTTTGGTTTGTATCAAGCCTGTCATTAAGTCAATCTCTCCTCCTTGGAGTCTCAATTTGGTACTGAGGGCTTTACAGGCTCCTCCGTTTGAACCTTTGCGTTCTCTGGACATTAAAATTACTTTCTTGGAAAGTATTGTTCCTTTTGGCTATCTCTTCTGCTAGAAGAGTTTCTGAGTTTTCTGCTCTTTCTTGTGGATCTCCTTTTCTGATTTTTCATCAGGATAAGGCAGTGTTCCTTCCTGTTATTCATTATTTTGTTCAGGCTTTGGTTCTTATCAAACCTGTCATTAAGCCAATTTCTCCTCCTCAGAGTTTTAATTTGGTTTTGAAGGCTTTACAGGCTCTTCTATTTGAGCATATGCTTTCTCTAGACATTGTTTACTTTCATGGAAAGTATTGTTCATTTTAGACATCTCTTCAGTTAGAACAGTTTTTGAATTATCTGTTCTTTCTTGTGAGTTTCCTTTTTCTGATTTTTTCATCAGGATAAGGTGGTTTTTGCTATCCTCATTTCAATTCTTACCTAAAGTTGTGATTTCTATCAACATTAGGGAGGAATTATTGTCTTTTCCTAAAACTTCTTTGGTAAGATTCTTACATTCTTTAAATATGGTAAGAGTTTTGAAATCCTATGTTGAAGCTATTCAGATTTCACACAGATTTCTAGTCTATTTATTATCTTTTCTGGTTTTAGGAAGGTCAAAAGGCTTCTGCCATTTCTTTGGCATCTTGGTTAAACTTTTGATTCATAATGCTTATTTGGAGTCGGGTTGATTCCCGCCTCAGTGGATTACGGCTCATTCTACTAGGTCAGTTTCTACTTCCTGGGCTTTTAGTCAAATTCTTTTTATTGGCATGGAAAGCATGAACAACACACATCAAAATCACATTGAGTTCAGAAGGATAAAGTTACAACAGAAAAATCGGTGCATCGACACAGTCTCCACATTTCGTATATAAACAGGTAAAAACTGGATATGTAGGGAAAAAGGGAGGGGGAAAGGTCGCATTTGGAGCAAGAAGTGTAGCAGTACGGGGTGTCCAGTCCCGGGGGGGGGGGGGGAAGCCACTTGGCCTAGAGTTCTTAAAAAGAAGGAAAAAGGTTTAACCAAATCTCAACAGTCAGAAATTGTAATGGTATGGTACCTTAGGTCTGGTTGCCCCAAGAACAACATTATGAAGTGTGTATGGATTTTTTGATAGTCCTCCTAGATAGCCCGAAAAGCTGTAAAGTTGTCTGAGGACCCTTTCTTATATTCGGCGTATTCCTCTAGCTCTAACAATTCAGATACCTTGAGTCTCCACATTCCCAAAGAGGGGACGTCTGGAGCCCTCCAGTTTCTCGCTATCAATAATTTAGCACTATTTGTGAATATCCTAAACAGCTGGGAGAGGGATTTGAGTGGAAGTTTTAAAGGTCTATTCAATAACCAAATAAGGGGATCTGGTGGTAGCTGGGTATTTAGAATCTTCTCGACCTCTGCTATTACTTCGTACCAAAAGCTATTCAACCTCGAGCACCACCACCACATGTGGCCCATGCCGCTGCCATGATGTCCACATCTCCAACATTTATTGTTAGTGCTTGGGTATAATTTTTGTAGTTTTCGTGGGGTTAAGTACCAACAGTGTAGGATTTTGTAATTGGTTGCTAGGATGGATGCAGAAGTGGAGGATTTTTTAGTATTTAGAAATATGGAGGCCGCCATTTGTGGGAGAATGATCCTACCCAGCTCCCTCTCCCACATCTCAATTGAGTACGGTAAAATGCCTGGTAACGGCTGGGTTATAATTTTATATATGGTAGATAAGGAGTGTCTCGCTGGGGAACTCGACAAAAACAACTTCTCCAGGTTAGTAGGGGGACGAACCATATTACTCTTAAGAGTGTGAGTGTTTATATAGTTATGGAGCCTTCTATAGGAAAACCAATTTCGTGCCCAACCATGGCCCTTATCAATTAGTTGTTCCTGGGTAAGAATGTGTTCGTTATGGGTGATATTAAATATTTGTACATTATCGTCTGGGCATGGTGGAGGGAGTGGACGCCCTAGAGACCCCAATGAGAACACTGAGTTGCGAGTGAGGGACCTGGGCTTTTAAGAATGAAGCTTCTGTTGATCAGATTTGCAAAGCAATGACTTGGTCTTCTTTGCATATTTTTACTAAATTCTACCATTTTGATGTTTTCTCTTCTTTAGAAGCAGTTTTGGTAGAATGTTACTTTAGGCAGCTGTTTCAGTTTGATTCTTCTGCTTATAATTTCAGTTTTTTTCATTATAAGATTAAAACTTTTTGATTTGGGTTGTGGATTATTTTTTTCAGCGGAATTGGCTGTCTTAATTTTATTTTATTTTATCCCTCCCTCTCTAGTGACTCTTGCGTGGAAGTTCCACATCTTGGGTATTTATTATCCCATACGTCACTAGCTCATGGACTCTTGCTAATTACATGAAAGAAAACATAATTTATGTAAGAACTTACCTGATAAATTAATTTCTTTCATATTAGCAAGAGTCCATGAGGCCCACCCTTTTTGTGGTGGTTATGATTTTTTGTATAAAGCACAATTATTCCAATTCCATTTTTTGATGCTTTCGCTCCATTCTTATCACCCCACTTCTTGGCTATTCGTTAAACTGAATTGTGGGTGTGGTGAGGGGTGTATTTATAGGCATTTTAAGGTTTGGGAAACTTTGCCCCTCCTGGTAGGAATGTATATCCCATACGTCACTAGCTCATGGACTCTTGCTAATATGAAAGAAATGAATTTATCAGGTAAGTTCTTACATAAATTATGTTTTATATCTGACCCTTTAGAGAACTAGTCAATAGGACCTTATCTAGTCCATTCTGAAGGAACTTAGTATTCTGGGAATTTTAAAGGATTTCCAAGAAAAAAACCTCAAGAAGAACAACAAAGAAAGTAAGCGTTCCAGATGTTATGACCAATTATTTGCTGAACTTCCTTACTTGCATGAAGCAAAGTATAGATACCTTAGTCAGAGAAACCCCTGATCTTGAGGTCTAAGCGTTTAACCTTCACGCCATAAAATTCAGCAAACTAAAATCTGGGTAAAACAGAGGTCCTCGGGACAGAAGATCTTTCCTTAGGGGTAGGGTCAATGTAAGAAGAGAAGACATCTGAATTAGGTCCGCTACCAAGTTCTGCAGGCCCACGCCAAAGCTATAAGAATTACAAAAGTTGAATCCTGTTTGATTCTTGCAATGACTTTTGAAAGAAGAACAAATTGGGGAAAAAAGGAACGTTAAATAAAATAATTAGGGACAAACTGAGGCATATATCATAGAGCTTTGGACATTGTAAGACATTGTAAAAGTTGCCTGAGCATTAGGGCTTACCTTCCACATTTGCTAGTAGACTCATGAATTCTAATTAAAATACTGAGTATAACACCTTATCACACCTGCACATGAGAATGAGTCTGTGATTCCTAGTTTGCAGCCTTAGCTTTGTCCTTGAAGCACAGGAGGACTGAGGAACTTGCATCAAATACTTTCTGTATAATAAAAAATGTTAAAACACACAAATAAAAGATAACTGTAAAGAGGAAAACAGGTCTAATCAAACTCTAGATTCCTTATTTGTGAAACTAGGTATGTAAACACTAAGCTTGACATAGATAGTTTGTATTGTGACTAGCAATGCTTGTTGATGGAAGTACTAAAATATTTTCATAGCTCAATGTTTGGATGTAGCTGAACATACAATTTAGTATCTGAGATAAATTAAATTAGCATTGTCTGTCAAAAACAAACTCTATGCTACTCTATTCTACAATAATGAGATTAGTCAAAGTACATGATATTAATGATGCCAGTAGAAACTGGATCAAAAAGCATACATAAAAATACATGTATTGGTATATTCTATACATAAAATTATCATGTTCTATAAAAACAGTATCTCTGTTGTGTAACAGGAAAATTACAGAAAAAAATATGCTGAGGAGGAAACATTTGTTCTTGTAATACAAAACTATATAATACAATACAAAATGTGTCTGCAAAATGATTACATTTGCAAATTTGGTACATATATGAATGCCCCGTTTCACTTATCTGAATTCAAATATTGACTATGTTAAAGTACAATACCATTCAGGAGATAAAAATGTTTATATATAGATACGGCTACAAACCTGTTATATGGATGAAACCCAGATATACTGCCCAAGGGAATGATTTGTATATACAACCTATAGCTGAGATCTAAAAAAAAACTCTTAATAAAAATTTGCATTAACTCTGAATGACTGAGAATACTGCTGTCAATGTAAGAACATCTAAGCAAACCATTGTTTTGAGTAAATTACTGTATCTGAAAAATAAATTGATTGTATAGTAATGAAAGGTTATCTACATGTCAATAACAGTAAGTAGTGAGATTCCCAGGTTTAGGTCTACTCTTTTTTACTCAGCTGCAGCTGTATACAATTGGAGTATAATTACAGGGGAAACAATGGGTAGCCTCTAAAAACTAATATTAAATGTAAAACAGCATCATCATTTGTACATAAATTGGTTGTACAGACAGTATAAAGGTATATACCCAGGCATGTAAGAGTCACAAATTCATTTGTAAGTAGATATGTTAGACTATGCAGAGTTACTTCTGTATATCTAATACATTATAATACCAAGTACCTTGTTGAAGATATACTTGGGGCTTTAATATATGTGAGTCTATAGAGGATAGAGCATATAAACATATATTGCTAACATAAAATGGTTAAAAAAGTATAAATACACTCACTTATGGGCACATAAAGTACACATATCTGTATAGAAAAGAATAATAATTGGTTATGTAAATCCAAGTTATTGGCTCGCTTAAGAATAAAACTGTGCTGTTCTAGAAGTGCAGAAGCACCTCTGCAGTATATATATATATATATATATATATATATATATATATATATATATATATATATATATATATATATTAGAATTAGATATGCAGAAATTGGCTTGACAAATAAAAAAACTGCCATACATACTGTAAGGTTATGAATATGAATGTAACAGAGATGTGTACATCACCCTGTGAAAAGTCATGCAACCATAACATAGTAGATAGTCATGCTTGAAGGAACAAATATTCAAAGTTGAGCCACTGCAGAGAGCTTTTGTACATTCTGTAATACAAACACAGATTATAAAAACAGTCTCTGCAGATATAATGTGTCTGTTGTACATTTTCATAATTATATATAGTATTAATGTACTGTAAGGAGAGTACACCATTTTAAATCTGTATTCCATAGAACACTACAGAAACTCTCTATAATAATTGATCATACTTTAGCAGCAAGGGCATAAATGTAATATTATATCAATACATGTTCTATGCAAATTTAAGCAGCTGAGATATATAAAAAATCCCTATATGAGAAATGAATATGCAAATTCATCATTTACAACAGATATGCATTTTAGAATAGATAATATCACTATACAAACTGAGGTAGTGTGATCAACTTGCTGCATGAAAATAAAGTTGTGGAAATACAGAATTGGCAGACCTGCATAAGACACTAACTAGGGTCAAAGATTCCTTTAGTGGGTTAAAAGGGGGGTTACATTTGCTGTTCAACATACAAAACTTTGGAGAGATGGGGATACACAATTAAAAAGCAAATTGCTGTAAAAAAACCTGGGGTTACAATTATTCACACCAGTACTTGCCCACAGCACAGCTCAGAACATAAAAGAGCTATGAGAATGAAAATTAAACCCTCTAAACAACCAGCGCCCCTAGCAGCTCTTACCTCCAGAGCATAGAAGGGGTTAAATTTGCCAGAATAAAACACCAAAATGCATTAGAATCCACCAGTTCAAATTCCCAGTAGCTGAGCTGAAGCAGAGAATGGAAAAAGGAGAGGGGGCACAGCTTATCACCATAACAATAAGCAATCTCAAGACCTGTGCAGGATTTTGAAATAAACTGTAAAAATGTAAAATTGTTCTTGACCTCCTCTTGATAGGATGGAATATATCTCCCACATCTTATGAAGCTATGGACTCTCATCAACTAAGAAGGGAAATGTGGTTTCACTGAATTTCTGGGAAAGAATATTCCAGGAAATTAGTTTCCCCAAATATTTGTTGGCTTCACTATTCAGCATTAATTTTATTTTAAACTAAATGAGTACTGAATATTTTTAGAGCATTTACATTCCCTGGGAGCTGCCGCGCTAAGCCTCCTATTAGCACAGCCGGGTCTCTGTGAAGAACAGGGCCAGGTTAGCACAGCTCTCCAATGTGCTAAAGGTAAGTATTTAACTATTTAAAGGAATCAAATGAATACTGAGGAATTTTGTCAATATTTATTAGTTTTCTTTAAATTCCAGGGTGCATTCATTAGGATACTAATTTCCTTTTGATACAAATTACTATTTGTGATGAAACCAAATGCACGTCTACAGAATTGTGAATTAGATCGTGTACTTTTTTTAATATAATGGCCCTTTAATCAATTATTTTGTTTCCTATTTCATTTCCCCATGCTTTTATATAGATTGCACAGAAATTGATTTTGCTTTGCTATTCTAACATACACTAAGCTAGTGCAAATCTCATAAAATAAAAAAGGGAGAAAGTGTTTTCAATCACACTTAAAATGGTGTTGAGCTATATAATTCTAATAAAAAAATAAATTAAATTAATAGATTTTAAAATCCAATAAAAAGGCAATTAAGTAAAATAAAGGAAAGGGAGGAATGGTTTTATGTTTATAAACCTTCACAATATGATGACAACACAAAGAAGCGGAAAAACTTTAGCACATTATTTACAAACAGAACAGGTTGAGAGGTTGAACTTGGTGGACAGAAAGGATTAGAAATGAGTAAGTTAGTCAAAGAGTTTTCATTCTAGTTTAATATATAATATATTTAAACTAAATAGTAACATTTTGTTTTAACTAATATATTATATGTATTGTTTTATCTGAATAGAACCCATTTACTAAGTTCACATTCAAATGTAAATTGATTATATTTTCTTTCACAGATACATGCAAACCTGATGATATTCCTCAATGCAATTATTACTGAGATCTCAGAATGGAGAACCAATGCCTATAAAATGCAACCAGTATGATCTCAGATAGCCTGGTTTCTCTTGAGAGGAAGACTGAGCTGAGCTCTGCATAATGGGTTGTGGGGAATAAATGTCTGGTGTGTAATCATAACTATGTGATTGTCAGCATGATTTCGCAATTTAATAAAGCCTTACACTATAAGCTTTATATGAGTCTTATTCATTATGGGACCCACTGACATATATTCAACTAGATTCTGAGTTTTGTGTTATGGTGTGGTACGGCTTTTAACGCTGAAAAATTGTCTATTACGCTGAATGGCCAGGAACGCACTATTACGAGTAGTGTGGGTATAACTGTAACGCAAGCATTTTAGCCTGTTTCACAAAACTCATAACTAAACTGTTACAAAGTACACTAACACCAATAAACTACCTAATTACCCCTAAACCACCACCCTCCTGCATCGTACACACTATATTAAACCTATTAACCCCTAATCTGCTGCCCACCCACATTGCGACTAATAAATCAAGTTATTAACCCCTAATCCGATGCCCACCCTCATCGCCAACACTATTAAAATATATTTACCCCTAAACTGCCGCTCCTCGACATTGCTGACACTAATAAAAGTTATTAACCCCTAATCCGCCACCCCCGACATCACCAACACCTAAAGAAACCTATTAATCCCTAAACCGCCGGCCCCCACATTGCCAACACTATAATAAAGTTATTAACCCCTAAACCTCCAGCCCCCCACATCGTAACTATTAAACTAAACATATTAACCCCTAGACTGCCGGGCCCCTCCACATCGCAAAACACTAAATTAAACTATTAACCCCTAAACCTAACACCCCCCTAACTTCAAATTAAAATTACAATATAACTATCTTAAAATAAATAAAAACTTACCTGTGAAATAAAAATAAACTTAACATTAAACTATAAATTAACCTTACATAACTATTGTAATAAAAAAAATACTACCAATTAAAAAAACCTAACACTACGAAAAAAATAAAAAAAATCTAAAATTACAAAAAAAAAAACCACTAAAAAAAAAAACTACAAAAAATAAAAAACACTAAGCTTACAAAAAAATAATAAACGAACTTATCAAAAATAAAAACAATTAACCTAACCTAGCCCT
Source organism: Bombina bombina (assembly GCF_027579735.1). Lineage (NCBI taxonomy): Eukaryota > Metazoa > Chordata > Amphibia > Anura > Bombinatoridae > Bombina > Bombina bombina. The sequence goes on from NC_069499.1 coordinate 1,028,386,826, forward strand.
ATTAAAATAAAAAAGCTCCCCCAAAATACAAACACCCCATAACTTAGAATAAACTACCAATAGCCCTTAAAAGGGCCTTTGTAGAGCATTGCCCTAAGTTAAACAGCTTTTTACCTGTAAAAAAATACAAAGTCCCTCCAACAGTAAAACCCACCACCCAACCAACCCCACAAATAAAAAAAACCTAACTCTAAAAAATCCTAAACTACCCATTGCCCCTAAAGGGGCATTTGTATGGGCGTTGCCCTTAAAAGGGCATTCAGATCTTTTTCACTGGAGCGGAGCTATCCTGGATGGAGCGTCCTCTTCATATGGTCACCGGCGTACACTGAAGTCGAATGCAAGGTAGCTGAATTAAAAATAGCATACCTTGCATTCCTATTGGCTGATTTGATTCTTCAAATTCAAATCAGCCAATAGGATGAGAGCTTCTGAAATCCTATTGGTTTTCAAACAGCCAATAGCATGAGAGCTACTGAAATCCTATTGACTGATTTAAACAGCCAATAGGATTTCAGTAGCTCTCATCCTATTGGCTGATTTGAATTTGAAGAATCAAATAAGCCAATAGGAATGCAAGGTACGCCATTTTGAAATGGCTACCTTGCATTCAACTTCAGTGTCGGACGGTGACCTTATGAAGAGGACGCTTTGCACAAGATGGGACCCACTTCCAGGATAGCTTCGTCCCGCCGGGATGATGACAGAAGATGCCCCCATGATGGATGAAGGTGTCGCTGCCTGGATGAAGACTTCTCGCCTTCTGGATGGAGATGGATGTCCGGACTTCAAGAACCGTGAGTAGATATCCTGGGGTTAGTGTAAGGTTTTTTCTTAAAAAACATTTTGGGTGTTTTTTTTTTAGATTAGGGATGGGCACTTGTAAAAGAGATGAATGCCCTTTTAAGGGTAGTGAAAAAGAGCTGAATGCCCTTTTAAGTGCAATGCCCATACAATTGCCCATTTAGGAGCAATGGGCAGTTTAGGATTTTTTAGAGTTAGGTTTTTATATTTTGGGGGGGTTTGTTGGGTAGTGGGTTTTACTGTTGGGGGGACTTTTTTATTTTTTTTACAGGTAAAAGAGCTGTTTAACTTAGGGAAATGCCCTACAAAAGGCCCTTTTAGGGGCTTTTGGTAGTTTATTGTAGGTTAGGGTGTGTTTTTATTTAGGGGGATTTTTTATTTGTATAGGGCTATTAGATTAGGAGTAATTGTTTTTATTTTTGATAATTTAGTTTATTATTTTTTGTAAGCTTAGTGTTTTTTATTTTTCGTAATTTAGTGTTTATTTTTTGTAATTTTAGATTTTTTAATTTTTTTCGTAGTGTTAGGTTTTTTAAATGTGTAAATTAGGTTTTTAATTGGTAGTATTTTTTTATTTTATTAGAATAGTTATGTTAGGTTAATTTATAGTTTAATGTTAGGTTAATTTTTATTTCACAGGTAAGTTTTTATTTTTTTATTTTAAAATAGTTATATTATACTGGAATTAATAGTTAGGGGGGTGTTAGGTTTAGGGGTTAATAGTTTAATTAAGTGTTTTACGATGTGGGGGCTGGCGGTTTAGGGAATAATAGGTTTATTTAGTTGCGGCGATGTGGGGAGCTGGAAGTTTAGGAGTTAATAGGTTTATTATTAGCAGCGATATGGTAGGCCAGAGGTTTAGGGGTTAATCATTTTATTTTGTGGCGATGATGTCGGGGAGCAGCGGTTTAGTGGTTAATAATTTTATTTAGTGGCAGTGATGTTGGGGAGTGGTGGATTAGGGATTAATAGCTTTCCTTAGTGTTGGTGATGTCGGGAGCAGCGAATTAGGGGTGTTTAGACTTGGGATTTATGTTAGGGTGTGAGGTTTAGACGTAACTTATTTTTCCCTATAGACATCAATGGGGTTCCGCACTTCAGGTGTTTATTTCTAACAATCTCTCCCTATTGATATCCATGGGGGAAAGCATGCACAAGCACGTCAAATCAGCCCTTGGATTTTGTGCGGTATGGAGCGTAACACCACCATATCGCACGCACATGGAGGCTTTTCAGTAACTAGTAATGGCACCGCAATGGAGAGTGAAATAATGCAACTTTTTTGGCATTAGTTTCGCACCCTGTTTAGCGCAAAACTCTAACGCCTAGATTTAGAGTTTTGTCGGTAAAGACCTGCGTAGCTAATGCAGCTTTTTTTCCTACCACTGCTTCCAAACAACGCTGGTATTTAGAGTTGTCTGAGGGGCTGCGTTAGGCTCCAAAAAGGGTGCGTTGAGCCGAATTTACCACCACTTCAACCCTCAATACCAGCGTTGCTTACGGTAGCGGTAAGCTGCCAAAACGTGCTTGTGCACGATTCCCCCATTGGAAACAATGGGGCAGTTTGGGCTGAAAAAAAAACCTAACACCTGCAAAAAAGCAGCGTTAAGCTCCCAACGCAGCCCCATTGTTTCCTATGGGAAACAGTTTCTAAGTCTGCACCTAACACTCTAACATGAACCCCGAGTCTAAACACCCCTAACCTTACACTTATTAACCTCTAATCTGCCGCCCCCGCTATCGCTGACACCTGCATTTTATTATTAACCCCTAATCTGCCGCTCCGGACACCGCCGCAACCTACATTATACCTATGTACCCCTAATCTGCTGCCCCTAACATCGCCGACACCTACATAATATTTATTAACCCCTAATCTGCCCCCCAACATCACCGCCACCTAACTTCAAGAATTAACCCCTAATCTGCCGACCGGACCTCGCCGCTACTCTAATAAATGTATTAACCCCTAAAGCTAATTCTAACCCTAACCCTAACACCCCCCTAAATTAAATATAATTTTAATCTAACTAAATAAAATAAATCTTATTAACTAAAGTATTCCTATTTAAAACTAAATACTTACCTGTAAAATAAACCCTAATATAACTACAATATAACGAATAATTATATTGTAGCTATTTTAGGATTTATATTTATTTTACAGGCAACTTTGTATTTATTTTAACTAGTTACAATAGCTATTAAATAGTTATTAACTATTTAATAGCTACCTAGTTAAAATAATTACATTACCTGTAAAATAAATCCTAATATAAGTTCCAATTAAAACTAACACTACACTATCAATAAATTAATTAAATAAATTACCTACAATTACATACAATTAAATAAACTAAACTAAATTACTAAAAACAAAAACACTAAATTGCAAAAAATAAAAAAAGATTACAAGAATATTAGGCTAATTACACCTACTCTAGGCCCCCTAATAAAATAAAAAAGCCCCCCAAAATAATAAAGGTCCCTACCCTATTCTAAATTAAAAAGTAACCAGCTCTTTTACCAGCCCTTAAAAGGGCTTTTTGCGGGGCATGCCCCAAAGTAATCAGCTCTTTTGCCTGTAAAAAAATACAACTCCCCCCAACATTAAAACCCACCACCCACATACCCCTACTCTAACCCAAACGCCCCTTAAATAAGCCTAACACTACCCGCCTGAAGATCTCCCTACCTTGAGTCGTCTTCACCCAGCCGGGCCGAAGTCTTCATCCCATGGGGCAGAAGAGGACATCCAGACCGGCAGAAGTCTTCATCCTATCCGGGCCGAAGAGGACATCCGGACCGGCAGACATCTTTATCCAAGCGGCATCTTCTATCTTCATCCATCCGGAGAAGAGCAGAGCAATCTTCTTCCAGCCGACACGGATCCATCCTCTTCAACCGACACCTACTCGCCAAATGAAGGTTCCTTTAAATGACATCATCCAAGATGGCATCCCTTGAATTCCGATTGGCTGATAGGATTCTATCAGCCAATAGGAATTAAAGTAGGAAAAATCTGATTGGCTGGGATTCCCAATGTCTTATTGGAGGGGATTTATAGAAAACCGGAGGATTCATGAGTACAAAGTATGAGAGAGACAGGAGTCTTGTGGGGGACGGGACGGTGAGTCCCATCTCGTCTCCCAACCAGTCTCGGTTTCTCAAAGGTCCTTTATCGAAGCCCCACGATGTGAGGAAGCTATGCAGTCTCCAAAATTCAAAATGCAGAATAGGAGGTTGACTGAACCTCCGAAGGAAGCCTTGGAAGGTAAGTAACTTATCTCCTATATAGAGATCTGCTATCTTGGTTAAACCCAAAGCAAACCAAAGATTCGGATGAGTATCAGGCAGAGACAGTAGCAGCCCTCTCAGTGAGTGTGTTGGCGAGGGGTGAGGTACGATATTAGGAAGATTACGAATCTTATCCCAAAACTTCAGACTCGATTTTATGATAGGGTTAACAAAAAGGGTAGGTGGCCTAGAGTGTTTGGGAATCCACAGCAGATCTCTCAGAGCATACCCTACCGGGAGGGATGCCTGTTCAATTTCAGCCCATCTACTTTTTAAAGTCAAACCCCATTGAGTCACGTGGGATAGTCTAGCATCTTCGTGATATTTTAAAATATTGGGAGCAGCCGCCCCTCCAGCCAATAGTGGCTGTTGCAAAGTATTAGTAGCAAGTCTCGGGACCTTATTGCGCCAGATGAATTTATTGCACAGTTGTTGGAATTTGTAGATTATAGATCTAGGAATTGGGATGGGTAGGGAGCGAAACAAATAAGTAAGTTTTGGAAGAAGACTCATTTTAAAAGCTGCTATCCGTCCCAGCCACGACAATGAGGGAACATTCCATGTTTCAGTAGATTTTCCAATGTTTGATAGCAAGGGTTTCAAAGTTTAAGTCAATCATATTCGGTATGTTGTGGGACAGGTAAACACAAAGATGTTTGATATGTGATGTGGACCACAAAAACCGTTATGTATTCTTAAGTGTGTTAAGAATCTCGTCCGGGATGTTTATTGCGTACGCTTCCATTTTAAGTACATTAAGCTTGTAATAGCTAACTAAGGCAAATCTCTCCAATAGGGAAAACAGATGAGTCAAAGAAGTAAGAGGGTCAGATATAAGTACTGTCAAATCGTCAGTAAACAATGCTATCTTCTGCTCTGTATGGTGTATATTGACCCCTCTAATCTAAGGACAAGAGCGGATAGCCTCAGCCAACAGCTCCATCATAAGGGCAAATATGAGCGGAGACAGCAGACACCCTTGTCTCGTGCCATTCGTTATCAAAAAGGGTTCAGAACAGAATCCCAGACCCTTAACCACTGCTGACGGACTAGAATACAGCGCCGCAATTGCCGTGATAAAAGTTTCCGGGAGTCCGAATCTCCGCAACACAGCAAACATATATCCCCAGTTCACCCTGTCGAAGGCTTTTTCAGCATCCAACGACAGGGTGACACAGGACAGTTGCAGTCTATGGGCCTCAAAATAGACATTCAGAAGTCTTCTTGTGTTATCAGGCCCCTGGCGTTTCAAAACAAAGCCTACCTGATCAGAGTCAACTAACACGGGTAGCAAAGAATTAAGGCATGATGCCAGTATTTTGGCATATAGCTTGATGTCAAGGTTCAACAATGAAATTGGCCTATAACTTCCACAAAGCGTCGAGTCTTTCCCTTGTTTTGGGAGGGTGATAATAGTAGCCTGTAAAAATTCAGCCGGAAAGGTTCCCCGTATACTTGCCAACGTAAAGAAACGCCCTAAGATGGGAATCAGCTGAGTTTGACATTTTTTATAAAATAAGTCAGAGAAGCCGTCTGGCCCCGGTGATTTGAAAGCTTTGAGGGATTTAATAGCCGTCTTAATCTCTGATACCGAGATGGGGTTCTGTAAGAAGTCGATTCGGTCTTGAGGTACCGAAGGAAGGTTTAGGGTGGTAAGAAAGGTGTCAATAACTTCAGGAGTTGGGGGGGGGAAGCATGCCTTCTTGTGTCAGATTATAGAGGGAAGCATAATATTCCGAAAAAGCGTTACCAAAGTCTTTTGGCTTCGTAACACATTGCCCTCCCACTTTCAGCACATTGCCCTCCCACTTTTTTCCGCTGCCGTTTTTTGATGTAACCTATTAGCAAGCAAACTATCGGCCTTATTGCCTTTATGGTAATAGATTTCTTTAAGTCGAAGGAGCCTCACAGCTGACCTCTCGGTCTCTAGCTGGACTATCCAAGTTTTGAGGTCTGTTAATTGCTTGGACAGCGCGATTGTGGGGTTTGCTTTATGCTCGTCAGATATCTTACGGAGATTCGTGAAGAGCTGTGCCAAGGTTTCCCCTTTGCGTTTCTTCTCTGCTGCTGCTATTTTTATAAATGAACCCCGAATATACGCCTTCAACGCGGCCCACAAAGTGAAGTCATCTACCTCACGGGTGTCATTCAACATTAAAAACTCTGTGAGATCTTTGGCAATAGAAGCTTCCGTCCCAGGAGCTGTAAATAAATGGGGAAGTAATCGCCACGTTGAGGAACGTTGGAGTTCCATTGAAGAGCGTAAAGTGATGTAAACAGGATCATGGTCTGACCATGAGCATTGAGGAATCCAGGCGCGAGTCACACTGTCCAAGAGACCTGGATCACAAAAAATGAAGTCTATCCGCAAGTATGAGTGATGTACCGAGGAAAAGTAGGTGTAATCGTGAGCAGAAGAGTTCAGGGCACGCCAAATATCAAACAGGTTGAATTGATATATCAAATTCCGGAACTTATGTGACAGTTCAGCTATGGGTTTAATTGATTTACGGGTCATATCTGATCGCCTATCCAAATTGGGGTCCCATACAACATTGAAATCTCCGGCGAGGAGCAAGAGGCCCTGGCGTAAAACCTCCAATTTCCTAATTTTGTATTTGACCAAGTTATAGTGGTATATTGTGTAATATATAGAAACAATATATTAGAGCCAATAATTGTTTGATGTATAACCCTTGCTTTCCAATACTTTCAGTATTTGTTAGCGCTGTTTATCTTACCTTTTTTGCGTGTATTTCTTTTGGAAACCACTATTTTGCTAGGAGCCAATTTCTGTTTTAAAGTGGGAGCATGCCTAAAAATCATTCTTGGATTAGCTTCAAGATTTCCTTTTAAAAAAGGGTTTTTTAATACAATGGGTCAGTGTTTATTTAAGGTCTCTCTTATGATACTATGACAGGAGTTGCTCCCACTTTAAAATAGAAATTGGCTAGGCTAGGTCACTAGAAATATTAAGAAACCAGGAGTGTTCAAATGTAACAAAAAGAGGTGTTTAATGTGCAAATATTTGACCCATGGCAATAACTCTGTAACCAGTCATACTACGGGTGAAACCTTTGAAATTAAAACCCATATGGGCTGTGGTTCTGACTATGTTATATACGTCCTCACATGTGAATGTGGATTACAATATTTAGGACGCACTTGCAGGAAAATAAGAACCAGATGGAGTGAACACAATAGGAATCTAAAGAATGGTTCTTTGAAACACAGTGTCTCCAGACACAGTGTCTTACAACATAACAAATGTAATACTTTTGTTATAACCCCTTTAGAGAGCATATCATGCTCATATACGGGCAACATACATAAACATTTATGCCAGAGGGAGACATACTGGATTTATTGTTTCCAGTCCCTGTTTCCCTCTGGACTAAATGAGGTAATTGATTTAGCTGCATTTTGATACATCATATATTGTACGTATTCATCGAGACAACATATGAGTTTCATTATATAGTAATAATTGTGAGGGTTCGCAATTGTTCAGGTATTTTTTTGTCACACTTTCACATGAATATGCATTGTCTCAGACACATGCTTTTTAAGAACTCATCGTCTTATTCCTCCTCTCCTTAAAGATCCATCAAAGGGACATAATACTCATATGCTAAATCACTAGAAACTGATGCAGTATAACTGTAAAAAGCTGACAGGAAAATATCACCTGAGCATCTCTATGTAAAAAAGGAAGATATTTTACCTCACAATCTCCTCAGCTCAGCAGAGTAAGTTCTGTGTAAAAAGTTATACTCAGCTGTTGCTCAGCTGCAGGTAAAAAAAAATAATGAAGAAATAAACAGCAGCCAATCAGCATCAGCAGTTCTGAGGTCATGAACTCTTTTACTGTGATCTTATGAGATTTCACTTAACTCTCATGAGATTTCTTTGTAAACTTCCTTACACTGAATAGGGAAATAAGATGAGTGTGCACGAATGCTCGCTCCTTCCGCTGTCCCGGGACAGACATACTGATTTGTTGCTTAGAAGTCCTTTACAATAGGATGTGGCTACTGAGAAACTTTTGAGGTAAAATATATTTCTTTTTTACATAGAGATGTTCAGGTGATATTTCCTAGTCAGCTTTTTACAGCTATGCTGCATCACTTTCAAGTGTTTAAACATTTGGATATTATGGCCCTTTAATGATAGTAATTTTTAGAATTTTGAGAACCCACCCATCACATATTATCATCATAGTGTGTTAATACCACCTTATAGGTGAGTCCTTAGGGAGCAAGTGATATATTATATATGTCACATTCTTTTTCCGGTGGGCTATATATTTTTGATGTTATAGGACCCCTTTTATTGAGGTCATCATTCATCATTAGTCATAAGAATTCTTGTCCATTATCTTATGTTGTATTGATTAATTGAGGTCGTTTTCCAACACTAGTCATATGAATTTTTGTACTGTTATGATTATAGTCACCCACTTACTTTTATTATAATATGTCTCCTTATTAGTAGGATGATATTCTAAGTTCACTTGTTCCGATTATCATAGATACACTACACCAGTTAGGATATGTATCATGTATCAACACTGAGTGCACTTCTAGAGAATCTAGTAAACTATGGACAGATTCATAACAAAATTAGAGCATATGACACATACACACAAATTGTGCTAATTTAGACAACTAACACACATCATATAAGGTGTTCAAATGCACACATTTAAACACCATCACTAGTTAATCACACATTATCATGCCACAATATAGATTATATATTGTTTCTTTACACTATTGAAACATTACTCACATTGAGATTAAGTTTACTTATAGAATATGATTAAATCAAGTATAGCTCATAACAGTACACTTCGTCTCCATTAGAGGAGTACCTTAATAAATCATGTACTAGCTCTAAATATTATTATCTATTCATTGTTATTACGGAACTGATACTGTAAGAGCGATAGTATACCACGCCCACTTATGCATGCAAGCACATCTCATAGTATCACACATTGGCTAAGTATTATGAGGTTTGGTAACAGATACGAGTACGACACTCTGTAAGCGTTAGCAAACCGAGCCCCCCTCTATACATGTCAGCACTGTTGACATAACAAGATAACACCATTGTAAGAGTGTCAGAACTAGAGACTGGACGTAATAGGTCCAAATTGTGTAATTAGCCATGCCCCCCGAGGAGCATCATAACTTGAAACAGCATCCTATAGGTGACAATCGCTCATTCTCCACCATGACATCACTTCCTTCATGCCCACTGCTAGATCATTGGTTGAAGATGGGATGTATATCCTGCGCAAAAAACAGATTAGGGGAATGGGGATAGGGGATACCTCTAGCTCTCCTCAGCGGGTACCCTAGTGTACCCAATGTGAAGATAAATTGTTAGAAAGTGGAGGTGAGCGCCAGACAGGCTGAGGAGGGGGAAGGGAGCACCAAATGGGCTGGGAGTGCACAGATGAAAAAATAGCGTTCAAAAACGGTGCTTATGATAATGGTTAAAATTATAATTATAGAATTTATTCCACACAGTTGTTTAAAATAACCGTAAATTTCTCATAAGACATATACAATAATAACAAATCATGGATCCATGTTACAATAACAACAATAAAGTTAAAAATGTAGAAAAAATAAAAATAGAATAAAATTACGCTGATACACTCAATGAACGGATGATAATGGGGTGACTTAATAAGCCTAGTATCCTATTGTAGAAGGTGCACCATTGGTGCAATCCAGATTGTGATATATACTCTTAAGGTTGTATATAGATGGTCTTTATCCAATCATAGAAATTTTTTGTGTGTGACAAAAGAAAGTGTCTTAATCTGTGTCCAATATCCAAAAAAATGTCCAGTGCTTCAAAAAACGTGATTTAATTGTGATCACTTGGTGTTGAAAAAAATATATATTCAAAAAAAAATAAAAAATATAAAATACAAAATACAAAAAGTGAAAGGCCTCCAAAAAAATGTTGTAGCAAAATAAGTAATATCAAAAGTAATCCAAAGTGTCCAATGTGATGTAGTGATTTCTGTGCAATGAAACAGTGACTCAGTGTTGATGCAATATAAAACAAGTTATACTGTGAAAAAACCTGTAAAGAAAACAAACAATACTATAATATATACAAAATGTTCAGTTAATATATCAGTATTAGACTTACTCAAATCAGTCGACGCATTTCGGCCTTGTACTCCTGGCCTTTATCAAGACTAACATTGTGAGTAAGCTTACAGAATTTATAAGAACTGTGGCTAGTGTTTGGGCGCCAAAAGCTAATAGGCCACGCCCCCTTCCTGTTGAATGCATTGTGGGTATGGGCAAGAGTTTAATTTAAATTGTGTTTTCATAAATTATATCTTTGGCTCTTAGTGTGTACTTATGGCCATTTCTATATGGAATACTCCCTTTATTGGCATATTTCATAAAATTGTTTTATAAAATTGTTTTATGAAATTATCTTTTGCCTGCACTTCCGGTTTCGCTAACATTTACTGTGTCCACTTCCGGTTCCCCTTGAACTTGCGATGATGGAGATTGCTTATCCTATATTATAAAAGGCCAAGTGTTTGTCTGAAGCCGTCATGCGCAGTAGAGACAAACACTTGGCCTTGAGATAGGGAGCGCGAGGTACACAGCATACAAGCAGCTGTGGGGAGCGCGAGGTACACAAACAGCTGTGAGGTCTGCTGCGTGAGAAGTGGCCACGCGCTCCCCAGACCTCACAGCTGTTTGTGGCCGACGGGAGCGTTGCGATGGGGTGTGGCCGGGCGTCGCGAGGGGCGTGGCCGGGTGTCGCAGGGCGTCGCGAGGGGCGTGGCCGGACGGTTGTCGCCGCGATGGGGCGTGGCCGGGTGGGGTCCCGCGATGTGAACACAGAGCCAGAGAGGGAGCAGGAGAGGAGGCGAAGAGAGACAAAGGGGGGGGGGGGAAGAGAGACAAGGGGGGGGAAGAGAGACAAAGGGGGGGGAAGAGAGACAAAGGGGGGGGAAGAGAGACAAAGGGGGGGAAGCGAGACAAAGGGGGGGGAAGAGAGACAAAGGGGGGGGAAGAGAGACAAAGGGGGGGGAAGAGAGACAAAGGGGAGGGGAAGAGAGACAAAGGGGGGGGAAGAGAGACAAAGGGGGGGAAGAGAGACAAAGGAGGGGGGGAAGAGAGACAAAAGGGGGGGAAGAGAGACAAAGGGGGGGGGGAGAGAGACAAATGGGGGGGAGAGAGACAAAGGGGGGGGAAGAGAGACAAAGGGGGGGGAAGAGAGACAAAGGGGGGGAAGAGAGACAAAGGGGGGGAAGAGAGACAAAGGGGGGGAAGAGAGACAAAGGGGGGGGAAGAGAGACAAAGGGGGGGGAAGAGAGACAAAGGGGGGGGAAGAGAGACAAAGGGGGGGGGAAGAGAGACAAAGGGGGGGGGAAGAGAGACAAAGGGGGGGGAAGAGAGACAAAGGGGGGGGGAAGAGAGACAAAGGTGGGGGAAGAGAGACAAAGGGGGGGGGAAAGAGAGACAAAGGGGGGGGAGAGAGACAAAGGGGGGGAAGAGAGACAAAGGGGGGGAAGAGAGACAAAGGGGGGGGGAGAGAGACAAAGGGGGGGGAAGAGAGACAAAGGGGGGGGAAGAGAGACAAAGGGGGGGGGAAGAGAGACAAAGGGGGGGGAAGAGAGACAAAGGGGGGGGGAGAGAGACAAAGGGGGCGAAGAGAGACAAAGGGGGGGAAGAGAGACAAAGGGGGGGGAAGAGAGACAAAGGGGGAGGAGACAAAGGGGGGGAGAGAGACAAAGGGGGGGAGAGAGAAAAAGGGGGGGGAGACAAAGGGGGGGGGAGAGTGACAAAGGGAGGGGGAGCCAAAGAGGGGGGAGAGAGAGAGCAAAAGAGGGGAGAGAGCCAAAGAGGGGGGGGAGAGCAAAAGAGGGGAGAGAGAGAGCAAAAGAGGGGAGAGAGAGAGCAAAAGAGGGGAGAGAGAGAGCAAAGGAGAGGGGAGAGAGAGAGCAAAGGAGAGGGGGGAGAGAAAGCAAAAGAGAGGGGGGAAGAGAGAGCAAAAGAGAGGGGGGAGAGAGCAAGGGGTGGGACCGCTGTACTGAAAAAAATGGCCCGTGTACACGGGCTTTAGTACTAGTATGTTATAAACGAATAATGATATTTGAACTCAGTGACTCTCTTTTTATTTTTATTTGACAAACCTGCCTACTTGGTTTATTATATGGCAGCTTCTGTTATCTCCAATTTGTATTATTTCTCCCTGCTACTTTCGCTAAGCACATGTGTCTTTTGTTTTCTTTCTTCACTTCCGGTATCGGCATTATCTAGTACTTCCGGTTTCGGTAAGCACACGTGTCTTTTGTTTACTTTCTTTACTTCCGGTATCAGCATTTTCTAGTACTTCCAGTTTCGGTAGTTTCGTGTTTACACGTCTACTGAGCGCTAATGCTTCTAATGTGAGATAATGGGACCTTGTGTAATTTTACATTACCAATCTAGACTGCCTATAAATAATTACAGGGTATCAAGAGTATTACAATTATCAACCTAGGTTCATAAAGAGGTGATATCTAATGACTGTTCGGAATAGGTAATTGGGAAAAAAAATGTGATGTTTACAAATTAGAATGTTCACAAAATTGAGTGTACATTACAATTCAATTCAGATATATAAACAATGCAATTACATGTAGATAATAATAGAGGATGACATCTTGTGGTATATCGTGAAAGGACATGAAAAAATACAGTTTGCAAAATTGCAAATGTGATAAAAATGCGATATAAATAATAGCATGATACTAAAACCGAGATAAAATCATGGTGGTATAACAACAATATATAAAAGTTAAAAATAGAGATAAAATATAAAAATAGAGATAAAATATAAAAATCCAATATTAAAATAGCTGATGGGGTTAATTTAAACCCTAGTGTGAATTGCTACACATAGCTATTAAAAAAGTGTCAGATCATAATCAAATAGTTCAATAAACCATTAAAGAATGGGATATAATATTAAGACAATTAAAACATTTAAAACCAGATAGGACCATTGGATGTTGGGAGTGGGTAGGACCATATGGTGGGATTAACAAAGATAAACAAGCACTGAAAGGACAGAGGGGGCCTCTTCTACGGTACATATGTGGGTAAACAATATATGAGATAGACATTATATGGGATCTAGGAGGATGAAATCATAGCTAAAACTAAAAGCTAAAAATAAGCCTATACTCGTTAGAATAGAGAATACTAAGAGGACCTGAAACTCTGCATAAAATGTCTGAATAGAATGAGGGATAGGAGTAAGAAATGGTTGAAGAATGAGGGATTAAGTGTCTCTACTAACCAATGGTTAAACTTTATTTTGTGAGACTGAACAAATGAGAAAGATCTTTTTTATTGTTTAGGCCCTTGGGGTAAAGGCAATTCAGGGAAAATATCCATTTAGATTCCTGTAAAAGTAATTTGTGCTCATGGTTCCCTCCTCTCCAATTTCTCCTCACTATTTCTATTCCACAGAATTTCATTTCTCTAATATTGCCTCCATGTTTAATAGTGAAATGTTTATAAAGTGCTGTGTCTAAACTTTTTCTCTCTATACATAGTATGTGCTCCCTCATTCTGTCTTTCAGTTGTCTAGACGTTTGTACTACGTATTGTAATTTGCAAGGGCATTCAATAAGATATATGACATTGTAATCGCCACATCTTATCAGATTGTTAACAGATAACGGACACAGTGGTAGGCCATTGTAATAAGAAGATAAAAGGTTTTTTTCCATGCCCAAATTGTAAGGCGTGTAAAAATGGTTGGAAAACAACCTCATTCTCATCTTCACACACTAAAGAAAAATTCATGATTAACAATCTGATAAGATGTGGTGATTACAATGTCATATATCTTATTGAATGCCCTTGCAAATTACAATACGTAGGACAAACGTCTAGACAACTGAAAGACAGAATGAGGGAGCACATACTATGTATAGAGAGAAAAAGTATAGACACAGCACTTTATAAACATTTCACTATTAAACATGGAGGCAATATTAGAGAAATGAAATTCTGTGGAATAGAAATAGTGAGGAGAAATTGGAGAGGAGGGAACCATGAGCACAAATTACTTTTACAGGAATATAAATGGATATTTTCCCTGAATTGCCTTTACCCCAAGGGCCTAAACAATAAAGAAGATCTTTCTCATTTGTTCAGTCTCACGAAATAAAGTTTAACCATTGGTTAGTAGAGACACTTAATCCCTCATTCTTCAACCATTTCTTACTCCTATCCCTCATTCTATTCAGACATTTTATGCAGAGTTTCAGGTCCTCTTAGTATTCTCTATTCTAACGAGTATAGGCTTATTTTTAGCTATTAGTTTTAGCTATGATTTTATCCTCCTAGATCCCATATAAGGTCTATCTCATATATTGTTTACCCACATATGTACCGTAGAAGAGGCCCCCTCTGTCCTTTCAGTGCTTGTTTATCTTTGTTAATCCCACCATATGGTCCTACCCACTCCCAAAATCCAATGGTCCTATCTGGTTTTAAATGTTTTAATTGTCTTAATATTATATCCCATTCTTTAATGGTTTATTGCACTATTTGATTATGATCTGACACTTTTTTTTACTAGCTATGTGTAGCAATTCACACTAGGGTTTAAATTAACCCCATCAGCTATTTTAATATTGGATTTTTATATTTTATCTCTATTTTTATATTTTATCTCTATTTTTAACTTTTATATATTGTTGTTATACCACCATGATTTTATCTCAGTTTTAGTATCATGCTATTATTTATATCACATTTTTATCACATTTGCAATTTTGCAAACTGTATTTTTTCATGTCCTTTCACGATATACCACAAGATGTCATCCTCTATTATTATCTACATGTAATTGCATTGTTTATATATCTGAATTTAATTGTAATGTACACTCAATTTTGTGAACATTCTAATTTGTAAACATCACATTTTTTTTCCCAATTACCTATTCCGAACAGTCATTAGATATCACCTCTTTATGAACCTAGGTTGATAATTGTAATACTCTTGATACCCTGTAATTATTTATAGGCAGTCTAGATTGGTAATGTAAAATTACACAAGGTCCCATTATCTCACATTGGAAGCATTAACGCTCAGTAGACGTGTAAACACGAAACTACGAAACCGGAAGTACTAGAAAATGCCGATACCGGAAGTAAAGATAGTAAACAAAAGACACATGTGCTTACCGAAACCGGAAGTACTAGATAATTCCGATACCGGAAGTGAAGAAAGAAAACAAAAGACACATGTGCTTAGCGAAAGTAGCAGGGAGAAATAATACAAATTGGAGATAACAGAAGCTGCCATATAATAAACCAAGTAGGCAGGTTTGTCAAATAAAAATAAAAAGAGAGTCACTGAGTTCAAATATCATTATTCGTTTATAACATATAAGCAATCTCCATCATCGCAAGTTCAAGGGGAACCGGAAGTGGACACAGTAAATGTTAGCGAAACCGGAAGTGCAGGCAAAAGATAATTTCATAAAACAATTTTATAAAACAATTTTATGAAATATGCCAATAAAGGGAGTATTCCATATAGAAATGGCCATAAGTACACACTAAGAGCCAAAAATATAATTTATGAAAACACAATTTAAACGAAACTCTTGCCCATACCCACAATGCATTCAACAGGAAGGGGGCGTGGCCTATTAGCTTTTGGCGCCCAAACACTAGCCACAGTTCTTATAAATTCTGTAAGCTTACTCACAATGTTAGTCTTGATAAAAGCCAGGAGTACAAGGCCGAAACGCGTCAACTGATTTGAGTAAGTCTAATACTGATATATTAACTGAACATTTTTTATATATTATAGTATTGTTTGTTTTCTTTACAGGTTTTTTCACAGTATAACTTGTTTTATATTGCATCAACACTGAGTCACTGTTTCATTGCACAGAAATCACTACATCACATTGGACACTTTGGATTACTTTTGATATTACTTATTTTGCTACAACATTTTTTTGGAGGCCTTTCACTTTTTGTATTTTGTATTTTATATATATTTTTTTTTTTTGAATATATATTTTTTTCAACACCAAGTGATCACAATTAAATCAAATTTTTTGAAGCACTGGACATTTTTTTGGATATTGGACACAGATTAAGACACTTTCTTTTGTCACACACAAAAAATTTCTATGATTGGATAAAGACCATCTATATACAACCTTAAGAGTATATATCACAATCTGGATTGCACCAATGGTGCACCTTCTACAATAGGATACTAGGCTTATTAAGTCACCCCATTATCATCCATTCATTGAGTGTATCAGCGTAATTTTATTCTATTTTTATTTTTTCTACATTTTTAACTTTATTGTTGTTATTGTAACATGGATCCATGATTTGTTATTATTGTATATGTCTTATGAGAAATTTACTGTTATTTTAAACAACTGTGTGGAATAAATTCTATAATTATAATTTTAACCATTATCATAACCACCGTTTTTAAACGCTATTTTTTCATCTGTGCACTCCCAGCCCATTTGGTGCTCCCTTCCCCCTCCTCAGCCTGTCTGGCGCTCACCTCCACTTTCTAACAATTAGATCATTGGTTGAGTAGCGGGTGTATGAGAAATATTGAGACATGATTGTCTTAATATCGTCAAATGCACAGTTGATTCAGCGGAAAGTGTGTTAACATGCAGACCCAAAATCAATTTATTTCAGTATGCACTTAATTGTACACAATGGGATAGATACCATATATTCCTCACGGACATTTGTTTACTTAGCTGTTAGAAACTTTTTACTCTCTACATCTAGAGAACGATTCAATCGAACCATTCACAAAAGCACCTGGTATAGGACCACTAGTCAAAACAGTGAGTATTACTTGACAATTATGGAATAATTGTTACATATTTCTTATGTTAAAATAATTCCTTCAGAAACAAATAAAATCCCTATGTGGATCTTTTTCGAGATGAGGAGGATTAGGATTTGTGATGAACATATGTACTATTGTGTGAACCTATGATAGATTGTACATTGGATATTAACATATGAATCTGTGTAATGGTTGTGTATATAGATACATGCATTGCAATCGTGAAATATTGGACTGTTTTGTAGTGTCCTTTTTGCATGTCATCAAAGTACAATATGGTGTTTTATAATACAAAAAATATGATTTTAATGTTATCGTATACCAGTTTGCAGGTTGACTATGTTTAGATTACAAATGTTCAGCATAGTATTTTACATTTTTGTGCTCATGATCATTATAAGTATGTTGTTTGTTGTGAATTAATCAATTAGGAATGTATGCACTTACACACGCCCATTATGGGTGTGTCCTTGCTAACCATTTGTTCAAGGCTTAGTTTAAATAGATTGTCAGTTAGAAGGTGTATTATGCCTGATGAAACAGCCCATGCTGGGGCTGAGAAACGTGTTACATTATAACCATTGCTTGTCAATGCTTTTAACATTGTTTTTAATAAACTAACTTGTTTTATACAAGCCTTGGTTTATCATCTTCTTGAGCAGTTACAACCACTGCAACTGACTTTAAACTCACACTGAGTGTGGCAGGATCCCCCTGCACTGACCAACCTACACCTGGAGAGGGTTAGCTGGTACACCTCAAGTTACCAGCCTGCGTCTACCAGTACATAAGTGTACTTGGGCCAAATGTGAGTACCCACTTGGCTATTCTTATTTTTATTGTTTGGCATACTGATATACACATGAGGCGCTTCTCTTTTCTCCTATTTCCTTTGCAGTTCCGGATAATTCTGTGAGGAGGAGAGCAGCCATACCATTGTGCCATACTGATAGAGTTGGATTACTCAACCACATTGGATATACCACATCAACTATTGTCTATAAATTGGAACTCTCTACTGGGACTTTCCTTAACAACCACCTTTGGAATATTTGGTTTGACCTATGTCTATCGATATCTGTTTTATGCATATAAGTCTATTTGATATTTGAAAGGGAACTAGTGGAGAGGCACTTCATTTATATATATATCAATCTACAGAGCGCTCCCTCATTATTCAGTGTATATATATATTGATTTTACTTTATCTTCTTTCATACACAAAAGATTGTGCATATCTCAAAATTAAACAGGAATATGAATATAAAATTAAATCAAGATCTTTAAATTTTAAATTCTTATAAGATAAAAACCCAAGTAAAATAAAGATATTAAACACATAGGCCTCTAGTTATCAAGCCGTCAACCGCAAATATGCTGGAATTCCGCAGCGTATTTGTGGCGAGGCTGATTCACTGTAGTTATCAAGCCCTACAGCCTGGCAAAAGTAGAATTTAGTGACGTAACCTACGATCCGCCAGACTCAATCTGACACAGATCGATAGTTACGTCACTACAGATGTTCCAAACGCAAGTTCGGCACAATCTGACTACTTTTGGTAGTTATCAAACTACTACCAGGTACGCTCGCCACTATTCCGGGCCAGCGTACCTGGTTTTCAATCCGCCGCCCTGGAGGTGGCGGATCCCATAGGAATCAATGGGAGTCTGACAGCAGCTGCTGCCCTATATCCCATTGATTCCTATGGGAGATGTCTGCACCTAACACCCTAACATGTACCCCGAGCCTAAACACCCCTAATCTGCCCCCCTACACCGCCGCCACCTACTTTATACATATTAACCCCTAAACCGCCGCTCCCGGACCCCGCCGCAACTAAATAAACTTACTAACCCCTAAACCGCCACTCCCGGACCTCGCCGCAACTATAATAAATATATTAACCCCTAAACCGCCGCTCCCGGACCCCGCCGCCACCTACATAATACCTATTAACCCCTAATCTGCTGCCCCCTATACTGCCGCCACCTATATTAAATTTATTAACCCCTAATCTGCCCCCCTATTCCGACGCCACCTATCTTAAACTTATCAACTCCTATCCTGCGGATCCCAGACCCCGCCGCAACTAAATTGTTTAACCCCTAAACCGCCACACCCGGAGCCCACCGCCACCTACATTACATTTATTAACCCCTATCCTGCCCCCCACTACATCGCCGCCACCTACATTAAGCTCATTAACCCCTAAATCGCCGCCCCCCGACCCCGCCGCAACTAAATTAAATGTTTTACCCCTAAACCACCGCTCCAGGACCCCGCCGCCATCTATATTAAACTTATTAACCCCCTATCCTGCCCCCCTATACTGCCGCCACATATATTAAACTTAACCCCTAAACCTAAGTCTAACACTTACACTAACACCCCCCTAACTTTAATATTATTTTAATAAATCTAAATAAAACTTACTTTTAACTAAATTATTCCTATTTAAAACTAAATACTTACCTGTAAAATAAACCCTAAGATAGCTACAATATAACTAATAATTATATTGTAGCTTTTTTAGGATTTATTTTTATTTTACAGGCAACTGTGTATTTATTTTAACCAGGTACAATAGTTATTAAATAGTTATTAACTATTTAATAACTACCTAGCTAAAATACTTACAAAATTACCTGTAAAATAAATACTAACCTAAGTTACAATTAAACCTAACACTACACTATCATTAAAATAATTACATAAATTAAATACAATTACCTAAAATTAAATTCAATTAAATAAACTAAACTATAGTACAAAAAAAACCAAACACTAAATTACAGAAAATAAAAAAATACAAGACGTTTAAACTAATTACACCTAATCTAAGCCCCCTAATAAAATAATAAAGCCCCCCAAAATAAAAAAATGCCCTACCCTATTCTAAATTACAAAGTAACCAGCTCTTTTACCAGCCCTGAAAAGGGCTTTTTTTGGGGCATTGCCCCAAAGTAATCAGCTCTTTTAGTTAGTTGTAGTAGGTGGCGCAAAACAAGTTGCTATTCCCAATGTGTCTTACTGTAAATATGTGTGATAATATGTGGGCTCAATATATGTTAATGTTTTGATGAGTCCTAATTTTATATTCTCTTTTGGAAAAAATGGATGTCGAAACTATTTAAGAAATAAATATGATCCTTTATTTGATTATGGTAAATTTACCCAATAGTAGTGATGCTAAAAGTACAGTTAAACAAAAATTATTACAATTCCTTCAAAGTTTAAAAAATGACACCGGTGTCTCTATGTATAAAAATGTACATAATATATAAAAAATAAATTAAATTAAAATAATAACGTTGAAATCTTATAATTTATACAGATTTTATGTATATCATCAATTAGTGATTTATTGCTAAATTAGAGAGGCTTTAAATAGCCTTTGAATCCCCACATCTGGTATCTTGAAAAAGGCTGTCCAGCCGAAACATGTTGATACCAGAGCACACCTGCACAGGATTTGAGAAGACAAAGTGAATACCAGCTATACCCAGTTGAAATATTCAAGTTCCCACTGAGCGGCATATATTTAACCGCAAAGATCACATTGATAACTAGAAATCCTTTTTCTACTTATCCTACAAACTTTCTACTTATCCCAACAACCACATTTCAGCACCCAGATCGGTCACTGACTGACATCTAAGAAACCTGGGAACAACAGACCGGAAAGGCACGCAAAAATTCCACATCAGGAGGTTATCCAACAACCATACCATCGTGATCGGTCACTGACCGACAGACAAGCCACAGAATAGAAAAACCGGAGATACTTAAAAAACATCAGCAAACGGTTAGCACTTAACCGCAACGAAGATCCCACCAAGAAACCCTTAAGAGTGCGATCGGTCACTGACCGACAAAGGATAAGGTAACTGAGCGGCCACGACAACTACCCAAACACTTATATAAAAGTGAATTTTCTCGCAGCAAACAGATAAGCCCACCTAATAAGAGGAAACCAAAGCGGCATTTATTTAACCGCCAGCAGCTCATATAGAACTGCCACCAGCTTGATCTTGAAACTTAATCAAAACACTGGCATAGCGGTGTTTATTTAACCGCAATTATCTCACAAAAGTGATATCAAACAGATACACTTCAAGGTACTAATTTGTATACTTATATTATAGTGTGATAAAAATCGCACACCAACATACCTCTACATTTGATATATAGTTGCCTAAGATAAGATCTCAATTGCATAGCTGAACTTGAAACAAAGTATCCTATATGAACTATACAGGAACTATTGTTTTATCCACTATAAAATTGTATCTACAAACATTCTGTTAGAAATTACAACTTGTGATAAACCAAAAACTGTATAAATTATAAGATTTCAACGTTATAATTTTAATTTAATTTATTTTTTATATATTATGTACATTTTTATACATAGAGACACCGGTGTCATTTTTTAAACTTTGAAGGAATTGTAATAATTTTTGTTTAACTGTACTTTTAGCATCACTACTATTGGGTAAATTTACCATAATCAAATAAAGGATCATATTTATTTCTTAAATAGTTTCGACATCCATTTTTTCCAAAAGAGAATATAAAATTAGGACTCATCAAAACATTAACATATATTGAGCCCACATATTATCACACATATTTACAGTAAGACACATTGGGAATAGCAACTTGTTTTGCGCCACCTACTACAACTAACTATAACTCTTTAAACTTTGGGATAAAGTTTACTTCAGGTGTGCTAGATTCCCCACCAGCTAGACAGTCTAAACCTACCAAATAATCAGCTCTTTTACCTGTAAATACAACCCCCCCAACATTAAAACCCACCACCCACATACCCCTACTCTAACCCACCCAAACCCCCCTTAAAAAAACCTAACACTAACCCCCCTGAAGATCTCCCTACCTTGAGTCGTCTTCACTCAGCCGAGCCAAATTCTTCATCCAAGCGGGGCAAGAAGAGGTCCTCCATCCGGTAGAAGTCTTCATCCAAGCGGTGTCTTCAATCATCATCCAACCGCGGCTACATCTTCCAGACCTCCGACGCGGAACATCCTGCTGGCCCGACGGACTAACGACGAATGAAGGTTCCTTTAAGGGACGTCATCCAAGATGGCGTCCCTCGAATTCCGATTGGCTGATAGGATTCTATCAGCCAATCGGAATTAAGGTAGGAAAAATCAGATTGGCTGATTCAATCAGCAAATCGGATTGAAGCTCAATCCGATTGGCTGATCCAATCAGCCAATCAGATTGACCTCACATTATATTGGCTGTTCCGATCAGCCAATAGAATGAGAGGTCAATCCAATTGGCTGATTGAATCAGCCAATCGGATTTCTCCTACCTTAATTCTGATTGGCTGATAGAATCCTATCAGCCAATCGGAATTTGAGTGATGCCATCTTTGATGACGTCCCTTAAAGGAACCTTCATTCGTCTTTAGTCCGTCGGGCCAGCAGGATGTTCCGCGTCGGAGGTCTGGAAGATGGAGCCGTGGTTGGATGAAGATTGAAGACACCGCTTGGATGAAGTTTTCTACTGGAAGGAGGACCTCTTCTGCCCCCTCTGCCCCGCTTGGATGAAGACTTCTACCGGATGGAGGACCTCTTCTTCTTGAAGAATTCGGCTCGGCTGAGTGAAGATAACTCAAGGTAGTGAGATCTTCAGGGGGGTAGTGTTAAGTTTTTTTTAAGGGGGGTTTTGGTGGGTTAGAGTAGGGGTGTGTTGGTGGTGGATTTTAATGTTGGGGGGGTTGTATTTTTTTTTTTTTACAGGTAAAAGAGCTGATTACTTTGGGGCAATGCCCCGCAAAAAGCCCTTTTAAGGGCTGGTAAAAGAGCTGGTTACTTTGTAATTTAGTATAGGGTAGGGCATTTTTTTATTTTGGGGGGCTTTATTATTTTATTAGGGGGCTTAGATTAGGTGTAATTGGTTTAAGCGTCTTGTATTTTTTTTTTCTGTAATTTAGTGTTTGTTTTTTTTATACTATCGTTTAGTTTATTTAATTAAATTTAATTTTAGGTAATTGTAGTTAATTTATGTAATTATTTTAATGATAGTGTAGTGTTAGGTTTAATTGTAACTTAGGTTAGGATTTATTTTACAGGTAATTTTGTAAGTATTTTAGCTAGGTAGTTATTAAATATATTGAAAAAACGGTGAGAAAAAGAGAACTGTAGATATCGAATAAATAACTACACAAAAGCCAGGGATATCAGCATTTACATTTTAATAGGTTAAATAACCTTTACATATAACCCCAAAATAGGGAAAAATACAAAGTGGTGCAGCACAGCTCCTGCAAGCCTCCACCAGACAGGGACCCTGATACTGCCTTTCACAGGAACCACATATTAAATTGCACAGAGAACTACAGGTCACACAGTCCTAGGACATTAAAGCCGCAACATACATTCATACAGTCAGTAACCGGCTTGTATTAGCAAACAACACCTCTAACAGAGGACGGCAGTGCAATCCCTGCACTAAACGGCCAACATGTTAATCAATGAGGATCTATGTTTGCTAAGTCATGTGTTAGCCACAATTATACAAACAGGAGGGTGTATATGTCTGTTGTGAACATATATGCATACAGGGAGTGCAGAATTATTAGGCAAGTTGTATTTTTGAGGATTAATTTTATTATTGAACAACAACCATGTTCTCAATGAACCCAAAAAACTCATTAATATCAAAGCTGAATATTTTTGGGAGTAGTTTTTAGTTTGTTTTTAGTTTTAGCTATTTTAGGGGGATATCTGTGTGTGCAGGTGACTATTACTGTGCATAATTATTAGGCAACTTAACAAAAAACAAATATATACCCATTTCAATTATTTATTTTTACCAGTGAAACCAATATAACATCTCAACATTCACAAATATACATTTCTGACATTCAAAAACAAAACAAAAACAAATCAGTGACCAATATAGCCACCTTTCTTTGCAAGGACACTCAAAAGCCTGCCATCCATGGATTATGTCAGTGTTTTGATCTGTTCACCATCAACATTGCGTGCAGCAGCAACCACAGCCTCCCAGACACTGTTCAGAGAGGTGTACTGTTTTCCCTCCTTGTAAATCTCACATTTGATGATGGACCACAGGTTCTCAATGGGGTTCAGATTAGGTGAACAAGGAGGCCATGTCATTTGATTTTCTTCTTTTATACCCTTTCTTGCCAGCCACGCTGTGGAGTACTTGGACGCGTGTGATGGAGCATTGTCCTGCATGAAAATCATGTTTTTCTTGAAGGATGCAGACTTCTTCCTGTACCACTGCTTGAAGAAGGTGTCTTCCAGAAACTGGCAGTAGGACTGGGAGTTGAGCTTGACTCCATCCTCAACCCGAAAAGGCCCCACAAGCTCATCTTTGATGATACCAGCCCAAACCAGTACTCCACCTCCACCTTGCTGGCGTCTGAGTTGGACTGGAGCTCTCTGCCCTTTACCAATCCAGCCACGGGCCCATCCATCTGGCCCATCAAGACTCACTCTCATTTCATCAGTCCATAAAACCTTAGAAAAATCAGTCTTGAGATATTTCTTGGCCCAGTCTTGACGTTTCAGCTTGTGTGTCTTGTTCAGTGGTGGTCGTCTTTCAGCCTTTCTTACCTTGGCCATGTCTCTGAGTATTGCACACCTTGTGCTTTTGGGCACTCCAGTGATGTTGCAGCTCTGAAATATGGCCAAACTGGTGGCAAGTGGCATCTTGGCAGCTGCACGCTTGACTTTTCTCAGTTCATGGGCAGTTATTTTGCGCCTTTGTTTTTCCACATGCTTCTTGCGACCCTGTTGACTATTTTGAATGAAACGCTTGATTGTTCGATGATCACGCTTCAGAAGCTTTGCAATTTTAAGAGTGCTGCATCCCTCTGCAAGATATCTCACTATTTTTGACTTTTCTGAGCCTGTCAAGTCCTTCTTTTGACCCATTTTGCCAAAGGAAAGGAATTTGCCTAATAATTATGCACACCTGATATAGGGTGTTGATGTCATTAGACCACACCCCTTCTCATTACAGAGATGCACATCACCTAATATGCTTAATTGGTAGTAGGCTTTCGAGCCTATACAGCTTGGAGTAAGACAATATGCATAAAGAGGATGATGTGGTCAAAATACTCATTTGCCTAATAATTCTGCACTCCCTGTAGAGTGTTAAATGCATAAATAAATTTTGACTGAAGAGAGGTAAATTGAAACCTAGTGAGAAGCCAAGCAACACCTATTTCAGAGTGCACCCCTAACATTTAGGAAGGATATGGTGTCATGAAAATGTTATTTAGGATCTATGCTTGGTCTTCCTAATATCAAGGTGACAATTCCGCAAGATGAAATGACAAGTATAATCAAATGTCAAAATTATTTGCAAGGAAACAAAAGGCAAGTGATATATCCATATAACATATTAAATCACATGGCAAGTAGTTGAATGTATGTCCTCCGAACGTATGGTATAATTTTCACACACTGTCCAGAGTTCAAACGCCATATATTTACTCTCACAGAGGGGTGAAAATCCTTCCCTCTATCGAAGTGCAGTTAATAACTATTTAATATCTATTGTACCTGGTTAAAATAAATACAAAGTTGCCTGTAAAATAAAAATAAACCCTAAGATAGCTGCAATATAATTATTAGTTATATTGTAGCTATCTTAGGGTTTATTTTACAGGTAAGTATTTATTTTTAAATAGGAATAATTTAGTTAATAATAGTAAGTTTTATTTAGATTTATTAAAATAATATTAAAGTTAGGGGGTGTTAGTGTTAGACTTAGGTATAAGGGTTAATAACTTTAATATAGGTGGCGGCGGTATAGGGGGGCAGGATATGGTGTTAATAAGTTTAATATAGGTGGCGGCGGGGTCCGGGAGCGGTGGTTTAGGGGTTAAATATTTAATTTAGGTGCGGCGGGGTCCGGGAGCGGCGGTTTAGGGGTTAATGAGTTTAATGTAGTTGGCGGCGGTGTAGTGGGGGGCAGGATAGGGGTTAATAAATGTAATGTAGGTGGCGGTTTGCTCCGGGTGCGGCAGTTTAGGGGTTAAACAATTTATTGAGTTGCGACGGGGTCCGGGATCTGCAGGATAGGGGTTAATAACTTTAATATATGTGGCGGCAGTATAGGGGGCGGCAGATTAGGGGTTAATTGGTATAATGAAGGTGACGGCGGGGTCCGGGAGCGGTGGTTTATGGGTTAATACATTTATTAGAGTTGCGACAGGGTCCAGGAGTGGCGGATTAGGGGGTAATAACTCTATTTAGGTGCGGGGGGGCTCTGGGAGCGGCAGTTTAGGGGGTAAACTTACAGCTCACACCTACAGCAATATCTCTGAAATTTCCCCTGCAATTTTCAAGCTCACACCTACAGAAATATCTCTGAAATTTCCCCTGCAATTTTCAAGCTCACACCTACAGCAATATCTCTGAAATTTCCCCTGCAATTTTCAAGCTCACACCTACAGCAATATCTCTGAAATTTCCCCTGCAATTTTCAAGCTCACACCTACAGCAATATCTCTGAAATTTCCCCTGCAATTTTCAAGCTCACACCTACAGCAATATCTCTGAAATTTCCCTTGTAATTTTCAAGCTCACACCTACAGCAATATCTCTGAAATTTCCCCTGCAATTTTCAAGCTCACACCTACAGCAATATCTCTGAAATTTCCCCTGCAATTTTCAAGCTCACACCTACAGCAATATCTCTGAAATTTCCCCTGCAATTTTCAAGCTCACACCTACAGCAATATCTCTGAAATTTCCCCTGCAATTGTCAAGCTCACACCTACAGCAATATCTCTGAAATTTCCCCTAAAATTTTCAAGCTCACACCTACAGCAATATCTCGGAAATTTCACCTGCAATTTTAAAGCTCACACCTACAGCAATATCTCTGAAATTTCCCCTGCAATTTTCAAGGTAAATCAGACTGATATCTCCAAACAAGACATTGAGTGTTTTTTTTTTCCTTATATCTGTTGGGCTAATGTGGAATTGGTTTTAACCTTTATTATTGTACATTCCAATCTTTCCTCCCCACCCTCTACCCTTTACCAAGACACACTTCCCCCTATTTCTTCACTTTATCAAATGGAAGTTTCACCTTTACCACTCTCTTGGTTACAGCTCACACCTACAGCAATATCTCTGAAATTTCCCCTGCAATTTTCAAGCTCACACCTACAGCAATATCTCTAAAATTTTCCCTGCAATTTTTAAGCTAACACCTACAGCAATATCTCTGAAATTTCCCCTGCAATTTTCAAACTCACACCTACAGCAATATCTCTGAAATTTCCCCTGCAATTTTCAAGCTCACACCTACAGCAATATCTCTGAAATTTCCCCTGCAATTTTCAAGCTCAAACCTACAGCAATATCTCTGAAATTTCCCCTGCAATTTTCAAGCTCACACCTACAGCAATATCTCTGAAATTTCCCCTGCAATTTTCAAGCTCAAACCTACAGCAATATCTCTGAAATTTCCCCTGCAATTTTCAAGCTCACACCTACAGCAATATCTCTTAAATTTCCCCTGCAATTTTAAAGCTCACACCTACAGCAATATCTCTGAAATTTCCCCTGCAATTTTCAAGGTAAATCAGACTGATATCTCCAAACAAGACATTGAGTGTTTTTTTTTTCCTTATATCTGTTGGGCTAATATGGAATTACTTTTAACCTTTATTATTGTACATTCCAATCTTTCCTCCCCCCCCCCTCTACCCTTTACCAAGACACACCTCCCCCTATTCCTTCACTTTATCAAATGGAAGTTTTTCCTTTACCACTCTCTTTGTTACAGCTCACACCTACAGCAACATCTCTGAAATTTCCCATGCAATTTTCAACCTCAGACCTACAGCAATATCTCTGAATTTTCCCCTTCAATTTTCAAGGTACATCAGACTGATATCTCCAATCAAGACATTGAGTGTTTAAGTTTTTTTCCTTATGTCTGTTGGGCTAATATGGAATTGGTTTAAACCTTTATTATTGTACATTCCAATCTCCCCCCCCCTACCCTTTTCCAAGACACACCTCCCCCTATTCCTTCACTTTATCAAATGGAAGTTTTACCTTTACCACTCTCTTTGTTACAGCTCACACCTACAGCAATATCTCTGAAATTTCCCCTGCAATTTTCAAGCTCACACCTTTAGCAATATCTCTGAAATTTCCCCTGCAATTTTCAAGCTCACACCTACAGCAATATCTCTGAAATTTCCCCTGCAATTTTCAAGCTCACACCTACAGCAATATCTCTGAAATTTCCCCTGCGATTTTCAAGCTCACACCTACAGCAATATCTCTGAAATTTCCCCTGCAATTTTCAAGCTCACACCTACAGCAATATCTCTGAAATTTCCCCTGCAATTTTCAAGGTAAATCAGACTGATATATCCAATCAAGACATTGAGTGTTTTTGTTTTTTTTCCTTGTATCTGTTGGGCTAATATGGAATTGGTTTTAACCTTTATTATTGTACATTCCAATCTTCCGTCCCCCCCTCTACCCTTTTCCAAGACACACCTCCCCCTATTCCTTCACTTTATCAAATGGAAGTTTTACTTTTACCAATCTCTTTGTTACAGCTCACACCTACAGCAATATCTCTTAAATTTCCCCTGCAATTTTCAAGGTAAATCAGACTGATATCTCCAATCAAGACATTGAGTGTTTTTGTTTATTTTCCTTATATCTGTTGGGCTAATATGGAATTGGTTTTAACCTTTATTATTGTACATTCCAATCTTCCCTCCCCCCTCTACCCTTTTCCAAGACACACCTCCCCCTATTCCTTCACTTTATCAAATGGAAGTTTTACCTTTACCACTCTCTTTGTTACAGCTCACACCTACAGCAATATAAATGAAATTTCCCCTGCAATTTTCAAGCTCACACCTACAGCAATATCCCTGAAATTTCCCCTGCAATTTTCAAGCTCACACCTACAGCAATATCCCTGAAATTTCCCCTGCAATTTTCAAGCTAACACCTACAGCAATATCTCTGAAATTTTCCCTGCAATGTTCAAGCTCACACCTACAGCAATATCTCTGAAATTTCCCCTGCAATTTTCAAGCTCACACTTACAGCAATATCTCTGACATTTCCCCTGCAATTTTCAAGCTCACATCTACAGCAATATCTCTGAAATTTCCCCTGCAATTTTCAATCTCACACCTACAGCAATATCTCTGAAATTTCCCCTGCAATTTTCAAGGTAAATCAGACTGATATCTCCAAACAAGACATTGACAGGCCCATTTATCAAGCTCCGTATGGAGCTTGAAGGGCTGTGTTTCTGGCGAGTCTTCAGACTCGCCAGAAACACAAGTTATGAAGCAGCGGTCTAAAGACCGCTGCTTCATAACCCTGTCCGCCTGCTCTGAGCAGGCGGACAGGAACCGCCGGAAATCAACCCGATCGAATACGATCGGGTTGATTGACAGCTCCCTGCTGGCGGCCGATTGGCCGCGAGTCAGCAGGGGGCGGCGTTGCACCAGCAGCTCTTGTGAGCTGCTGGTGCAATGTTAAATGTGGAGAGCGTATTGCTCTCCGCATTTAGCGAGGTCTTGCGGACCTGATCCGCAGTGTCGGATCAGGTCCGCAAGCCCTTTGATAAATGGGCCCCTGAGTGTTTTTTTTTTTCCTTATATCTGTTGGGCTAATATGGAATTGCTTTTAACCTTTATTATTGTACATTCCAATCTTTCCTCCCCCCCCCCATCTACCCTTTACCAAGACACACCTCCCCCTATTCCTTCACTTTATCAAATGGAAGTTTTTCCTTTACCACTCTCTTTGTTACAGCTCACACCTACAGCAACATCTCTGAAATTTCCCATGCAATTTTCAACCTCACACCTACAGCAATATCTCTGAATTTTCCCCTTCAATTTTCAAGGTACATCAGACTGATATCTCCAATCAAGACATTGAGTGTTTAAGTTTTTTTCCTTATGTCTGTTGGGCTAATATGGAATTGGTTTTAACCTTTATTATTGTACATTCCAATCTTCCCCCCCTACCCTTTTCCAAGACACACCTCCCCCTATTCCTTCACTTTATCAAATGGAAGTTTTACCTTTACCACTCTCTTTGTTACAGCTCACACCTACAGCAATATAAATGAAATTTCCCCTGCAATTTTCAAGCTCACACCTACAGAAATATCTCTGAAATTTCCCCTGCAATTTTCAAGCTCACACTTACAGCAATATCTCTGACATTTCCCCTGCAATTTTCAAGCTCACACCTACAGCAATATCTCTGAAATTTCCCCTGCAATTTTCAATCTCACACCTACAGCAATATCTCTGAAATTTCCCCTGTAATTTTCAAGCTCACACCTACAGCAATATCTATGAAATTTCCCCTGCAATTTTCAAGCTCACACCTACAGCAATATCTCTGAAATTTCCCCTGCAATTTTCAAGCTCACATCTACAGCAATATCTCTGAAATTTCCCCTGCAATTTTCAGGCTCACACCTACAGCAATATCTCTGAAATTTCCCCTTCAATTTTCAAGATCACACCTACAGCAATATCTCTGAAATTTCCACTGCAATTTTCAAGGTAAATCAGACTGTTATCTCCAATCAAGACATTGAGTGTTTTTGTTTTTTTTCCTTGTATCTGTTGGGCTAATATGGAATTGGTTTTAACCTTTATTATTGTACATTCCAATCTTCCCTCCCCCCCTCTACCCTTTTCCAAGACACACCTCCCCCTGTTCCTTCACTTTATCAAATGGAAGTTTTACCTTTACCACTCTCTTTGTTACAACTCACACCTACAGAAATATCTCTGAAATTTCCCCTGCAATTTTCAAGCTCACACCTACAGCAATATCTCTGAAATTTCCCCTGCAATTTTCAAGGTAAATCAGACTGATATCTCCAATCAAGACATTGAGTGTTTTTGTTTTTTTTCCTTATATCTGTTGGGCTAATATGGAATTGGTTTTAACCTTTATTATTGTACATTCCAATCTTCCCTCCCCCCTCTACCCTTTTCCAAGACACACCTCCCCCTATTCCTTCACTTTATCAAATGGAAGTTTTACCTTTACCACTCTCTTTCTTACAGCTCACACCTACAGCAATATATCTGAAATTTCCCCTGCAATTTTCAAGCTCACACCTACAGCAATATCTCTGAAATTTCCCCTGCAATTTTCAAGCTCACACCTACAGCAATATCTCTGAAATTTCCCCTGCAATTTTCAAGCTCACACTTACAGCAATATCTCTGAAATTTCCCCTGCAATTTTTAAGCTCACACCTACAGCAATATCTCTGAAATTTCCCCTGCAATTTTCAAGCTCACACCTACAGCAATATCTCTGAAATTTCCCCTGCAATTTTCAAGCTCACACCTACAGCAATATCTCTGAAATTTCCCCTGCAATTTTCAAGCTCACGCCTACAGCAATATCTCTGTAATTTCCCCTGCAATTTTCAAGCTCACACCTACAGCAATATCTCTGAAATTTCCCCTGCAATTTTCAAGCTCACACCTACAGCAATATCTCTGAAATTTCCCCTGTAATTTTCAAGCTCACACCTACAGCAATATCTCTGAAATTTCCCCTGCAATTTTCAAGCTCACACCTACAGCAATATCTCTGAAATTTCCCCTGCAATTTTCAAGCTCACATCTACAGCAATATCTCTGAAATTTCCCCTGCAATTTTCAAGCTCACACCTACAGCAATATCTCTGAAATTTCCCCTGCAATTTTCAAGATCACACCTACAGCAATATCTCTGAAATTTCCCCTGCAATTTTCAAGGTAAATCAGACTGATATATCCAATCAAGACATTGAGTGTTTTTGTTTTTTTTCCTTATATCTGTTGGGCTAATATGGAATTGGGTTTAACCTTTATTATTGTACATTCCAATCTTCCCTCCCCCCTCTACCCTTTTCCAAGACACACCTCCCCCTATTCGTTCACTTTATCAAATGGAAGTTTTACCTTTACCACTCTCTTTCTTACAGCTCACACCTACAGCAATATATCTGAAATTTCCCCTGCAATTTTCAAGCTCACACCTACAGTAATATCTCTGAAATTTCCCCTGCAATTTTCAAGCTCACACCTACAGCAATATCTCTGAAATTCCCCCTGCAATGTTCAAGCTCACACCTACAGCAATATCTCTGAAATTTCCCCTGCAATTTTCAAGCTCACACCTACAGCAATATCTCTGAAATTTCCCCTGCAATTTTCAAGCTCACACCTACAGCAATATCTCTGTAATTTCCCCTGCAATTTTCAAGCTCACACCTACAGCAATATCTCTGAAATTTCCCCTGCAATTTTCAAGCTCACACCTACAGCAATATCTCTGAAATTTCCCCTGCAATTTTCAAGCTCACACCTACAGCAATATCTCTGAAATTTCCTCTGCAATTTTCAAGCTCACACCTACAGCAATATCTCTGAAATTTCCCCTGCAATTTTCAAGCTCACACCTACAGCAATATCTCTGAAATTTCCCCTGCAATTTTCAAGCTCACACCTACAGCAATATCTCTGAAATTTCCCCTGCAATTTTCAAGCTCACACCTACAGCAATATCTCTGTAATTTCCCCTGCAATTTTCAAGCTCACACCTACAGCAATATCTCTGAAATTTCCCCTGCAATTTTCA
The DNA here is from genome assembly GCF_027579735.1 of Bombina bombina. Classification (NCBI taxonomy): domain Eukaryota; kingdom Metazoa; phylum Chordata; class Amphibia; order Anura; family Bombinatoridae; genus Bombina; species Bombina bombina. Next base: position 1,028,419,501 of record NC_069499.1, read on the forward strand.
AGCTCACACCTACAGCAATATCTCTGAAATTTCCCCTGCAATTTTCAAGCTCACACCTACAGCAATATCTCTGAAATTTCCCCTGCAATGTTCACGCTCACACCTACAGCAATATCTCTGAAATTTCCCCTGCAATTTTCAAGCTCACACCTACAGCAATATCTCTGAAATTTCCCCTGCAATGTTCACGCTCACACCTACAGCAATATCTCTGTAATTTCCCCTGCAATTTTCAAGCTCACACCTACAGCAATATCTCTGTAATTTCCCCTGCAATTTTCAAGCTCACTCCTACAGCAATATCTCTGAAATTTCCCCTGCAATTTTCAAGCTCACACCTACAGCAATATCTCTGTAATTTCCCCTGCAATTTTCAAGCTCACACCTACAGCAATATCTCTGAAATTTCCCCTGCAATTTTCAAGCTCACACCTACAGCAATATCTCTGAAATTTCCCCTGCAATTTTCAAGCTCACACCTACAGCAATATCTCTGAAATTTCCCCTGCAATTTTCAAGCTCACACCTACAGCAATATCTCTGTAATTTCCCCTGCAATTTTCAAGCTCACACCTACAGCAATATCTCTGTAATTTCCCCTGCAATTTTCAAGCTCACACCTACAGCAATATCTCTGAAATTTCCCCTGCAATTTTCAAGCTCACACCTACAGCAATATCTCTGAAATTTCCCCTGTAATGTTCAAGCTCACACCTACAGCAATATCTCTGAAATTTCCCCTGGAATTTTCAAGCTCACAATTAAAGCAATATCTCTGAAATTTCCCCTGCAATTTTCAAGCTCACACCTACAGCAATATCTCTGAAATTTCCCCTGCAATTTTCAAGCTCACACCTACAGCAATATCTCTGAAATTTCCCCTGCAATTTTCAAGCTCACACCTACAGCAATATCTCTGAAATTTCCCCTGCAATTTTCAAGCTCACACCTACAGCAATATCTCTGAAATTTCCCCTGCAATTTTCAAGCTCACACCTACAGCAATATCTCTGTAATTTCCCCTGCAATTTTCAAGCTCACACCTACAGCAATATCTCTGAAATTTCCCCTGCAATTTTCAAGCTCACACCTACAGCAATATCTCTGTAATTTCCCCTGCAATTTTCAAGCTCACACCTACAGCAATATCTCTGAAATTTGCACGCACTTGCCCCCCAAGCCTCCCTCCACCTCCTACCCTTGTGTTTACCTTAATATATAAACATCTCCTAACAGCAATTAGGTACAGCTGTCGCTAACGAACCAGGTTAGAGATAAAAATTCACACTCACAGCCTCTGTACTGACATTTTACCTAATTCTGCTACACTCTTCCAACCCTCATTTTCTTGCCACACACTTCACCCACTCTCAGTTTACCCTGCCTTTTGTCAAACTTATTTCCCTTACCTTTCGTGTCCATTACCTCTCCCTTAGATTGTAAGCTTGAGAGCCTTTCTATCTGCAGGTCACTTTGTATTTAAAGTGAACTACTACTGATTGTGCTCAAGGGCAGGGCATTCCTCTCCTTTTGTATAACTCATTATTGCACCTACAACTGTAATGTACCCCAATACTGTTCTTATTTGTGTATGTACTGCATCCCTGTAATGTTTTACTATTACTTGTATAGCGCTGCATAATCTGTTGGCGCTTTATAAATACCTGATGATGATGATGATGATGATGATAATAATAATAATAAAACAGTGTAATTTAGTGTGGGTGCTTAGTGACAGGCTTGCAAGAAAGCTGCCAAGAATCCAATGAGCAGCGAGATCGATGACTGTCAGTTAACAACAGACCGCTGCTCATCGCTCCGTACTTGGTGCACGGCTTCTTGACAGATTTCTTGATAACTTTGGCGAACTTATTCAGGTCCGCGGCAGCGATGGTAGGCGAGATTAGGTGAGCGTATTGGGCCGGCGAACGCAGGAAAGTAGACGGCTTCATAACTAGAGGCCATAATGCTGATTCAACGATTTACATGATTTTTTTATTTTTGTTTGTGGCCATTTAAGCATAAAGTTTGCATCTGTGTTTTATTAAGGAGCACTGGCTACTTCAATTACCTCCAAATGAGTGAGATACCTGACTCAGCCTTTGATTAAAGCTTTATCTCGGTTTTTCCTTCAATCTCCAAAGAAACAGGATGAAAATGTCCTGTTAAACCTACAGTGCCCTCCACTAATATTTGCAACCTTGGTAAATATGAGCAAAGAAGGCTGGGAAAAATTGTCTTTATTGTTTAATCTTTTGTTCAAAAAATACACAAAAATACTCTGCTCTTATGGATATCAAACAAATGCAAACACAACACAGGTTTATACAAAAAAAATGTTAAATATGTGTGGTACAATTATTGGCATAGGCACCCCTATGAATTCATATGGTAAAATATATAATTGAAATATATTTCCATTGATATTTTAAATTTTTTAATACTCCTGGGTGACTAGGAACAGGAAATTGTTCAACCATGACTTCCTGTTTCACACGGGATATAAATATGGGGTAACGCATAGGCCAAATTTCCTTAGTCATTCATCACAAAGGGTAAGACCAAGGAATATAGCTGTCATGTGTGGCAGTTAGTTGCTTCTTGTGGTCAGAAAGTTTTCAAAACTACAATCCAACGTCACCTACATCACCACAAGTTGTTTAGAAGGTTTTAAAAAAAAGCCTCTACTCTCATCCAAAAACAAACTGAAGCATCTTCAGTTTGCCAGACACTACTGGAGCTTCAAATAGGATCAGTTTCTATGGTCAGATGAAACCTAAATAGAGCTTTTTGGCAATAAACACCAGAGGAGGGTTTGGTGCACACAGAGAGGTAGCCATATGGAAAATGACCTCATGCCCACAGTTAAATATGGTGATGGTTCTAGCATTTTGTTAGTATACGTGGCACCATGGACAGATCTTCAGCACAGAGTGTATAGCCTATTTTTCCGCAAAAAAAAGTTGCACTGAAATTGATCATTTCTGGTGAAATGCTTGTGCAATGCTAAATGTGGACAGCGTATGTTGTCTGCCAGCAATGATGTCCAGTGCACATAATTAGATACTTAGGCATCTACTTATCAAGCCGTCAACCGCAAATACACTGGAATTCTGCAGCGTATTTGTGGCGAGCCTGATTCCCCTTAGTTATCAAACCCTACAGACCGGCAAAAGTAGAATTTTTTGACGTAACATACGATCCGCAAGACTCAGTCCGACACAGATCGATGCTTACGTCATTACAGATGTTCCGAATGCAAATTCGGCACAATCTGACTACTTTTGCTAGTTATCAAATGTCTACCAGGTACGCTCGCCACTATTCCGGCCCAGAATACCTGGTTTTCAGTCCGCTGCCCTGGAGGCGGCGGATGCCATGGGAATCAATGGGAGTCTGAAAGCAGTGAAAGCTTATGTTCGCTGCTGTCCGATATCCCATTGATTCCTATGGTAACGTTTACACCTAACACCCTAACATGTACCCCGAGTCTAAACACCCCTAATCTGCCCCCCTATACAGCCGCCACCTACGTTATACTTATTAACCCCTAATCTGCCGCCCCCTACGCCGCCGCCACCTACATTATACTTATTAACCCCTAATCTCCCCCCCTACACCGCCATCACCTACATTATACTTATTACTCCTTATCTGCCCCCCTACACCACCGCCACCTACATTATACTTATTAACCCCTAATCTGCCGCCCCTACACCGCCGCCACCTACATTATACTTATTAACCCCTAATCTGCCGCCCGACACCGCCGCCACCTACATAAAGTGATTAACCCCTAATCTGCCCCTCCTACACCGCCGCCACCTACATTATACTTATTAACCCCTATTCTGCCACCCCCTACACCGCCACCCTATATTAAATGTATTAACCCCTAAACCTAAGTCTAACCGTAACCATAACACCCCCTAACTTAAATATAATTTAAATAAATCTAAATAAATATTCCTATCATTAAATAAATTATTCCTATTTAAAATTAAATACTTACCTATAAAATAAACCCAAACGGCTAGATTTAGAGTTTGGCGTTAGCCGTCAAAACCAGCGTTAGAGGCTCCTAACGCTGGTTTTGGGCTACCGCTGGTATTTAGAGTTTTGTAGGTAAGGGTCTAACGCTCACTTTCCAGCCGCAACTTTTCCATACCGCAGATCCCCCTACGCCAATTGCGTATCCTATCTTTTCAATGGGATCTTTCTAACGCCGGTATTTAGAGTCGTGGCTGAAGTGAGCGTTAGAAATCTAACGACAAAACTCCAGCCGCAGAAAAAAGCCAGGAGTTAAGAGCTTTCTGGGCTAACGCCGGTTCATAAAGCTCTTAACTACTGTGCTCTAAAGTACACTAACACCCATAAACTACCTATGTACCCCTAAACCGAGGTCCCCCCACATCGCCGCCACTCTATTAAAATTTTTTAACCCCTAATCTGCCGACCGCACTCCGCCGCCACCTACGTTATCCCTATGAACCCCTAATCTGCTGCCCCTAACACCGCCGACCCCTATATTATATTTATTAACCCCTAATCTGCTGCACCCAACGTCGCCTCCACCTACCTACAATTATTAACCCCTAATCTGCCGACTGGACCTCACTGCTACTATAATAAATGTATTAACCCCTAATCTGCCTGACTCCCGCCTCAATAACCCTATAATAAATAGTATTAACCCCTAATCTGCCCTCCCTAACATCGCCAACACCTAACTTCAAGTATTAACCCCTAATCTGCCGACACGACCTCACCGCTACTCTAATACATTTATTAACCCCTAAAGCTAAGTCTAACCCTAACACTAACACCCCCCTAAGTTAAATATAATTTAAATCTAACGAAATAAATTAACTCTTATTAAATAAATTATTCCTATTTAAAGCTAAATACTTACCTGTAAAATAAACCCTAATATAGCTACAATATAACGAATAATTATATTGTAGCTATTTTAGGATTAATATTTATTTTACAGGCAACTTTGTATTTATTTTAACCAGGTACAATAGCTATTAAATAGTTAATAACTATTTAATAGCTACCTAGTTAAAATAATTACAAAATTACCTGTAAAATAAATCCTAACCTAAGTTACAATTAAACCTAACACTACACTATCAATAAATTAATTAAATAAAATACCTACAATTAAATCTAACACTACACTATCAATAAATTAATTAAATACAATACCTACAAATAAATACAATTAAATAAACTAACTAAAGTACAAAGAATAAAAAAGAACTAAGTTACAAAAAATAAAAAAATATTTACAAACATTAGAAAAATATTACAACAATTTTAAACTAATTACACCTACTCTAAGCCCCCTAATAAAATAACAAAGCCCCCCAAAATAAAAAAAATGCCCTACCCTATTCTAAATTACAAAAGTTCAAAGCTCTTTTATCTTACCAGCCCTTAAAAGGGCCTTTTGTGGGGCATGCCCCAAAGAAAACTGCTCTTTTGCCTGTAAAAGAAAAATACAATCCCCCCAACATTAAAACCCACCACCCACATACCCCTAATCTAACCCAAACCCCCTTAAAAAAACCTAACACTACCCCCCTGCAGATCATCCTACCTAGAGTCGTCTTCACTCAGCCGAGCCACCGATGGAACTGAAGAGGAGATCCGGAGCGGCAGAAGTGATTTTCCAAGCGGCGCTGAAGAAGTCTTCCATCCGGGCGATGTCATCTTCCAAGCGGGGTCTTCAATCTTCTTTCTTCCGGATCCATGTTCATCCCGCCGACGCGGAACATCCATCTTCACCGACGACTTCCTGACGAATGACGGTTCCTTTAAGGGACATCATCCAAGATGTCGTCCCTCGAATTCCGATTGGCTGATAGGATTCTATCCGCCAATCGGAATTAAGGTAGGAAAATTCTGATTGGCTGATGGAATCAGCCAATCAGATTCAAGTTCAATCCGATTGGCTGATCCAATCAGCCAGATTGAGCTTGCATTCTATTGGCTGTTACGATCATCTTGGATGACGTCCCTTAAAGGAACCGTCATTCGTTGGGAAGTCGTTGGTGAAGATGGATGTTCCGCATCTGCGGGATGAACATGGATCCGGAAGAAAAAAGATTGAAGATGCCGCTTGATAGAAGACTTCAGCCGGATCATGGACCTCTTCAGCTCCCGCTTGGATGAAGACTTCAGCCGGATTATGGACCTCTTCAGCTCCCGCTTGGATGAAGACTTCAGCCGGATTATGGACCTCTTCAGCTCCCGCTTGGATGAAGACTTCAGCCGGATCATGGACCTCTTCAGCCCCCTGCTTGGGCTTGGATGAAGACGTCGGAGCCAGGACGAATCGGTGAACCCGGTGTGGTGAAGACAAGGTAGGGAGATCTTCAGGGGCTTAGTGTTAGGTTTATTTAAGGGGGGTTTGGGTTAGATTAGGGGGTATGTGGGTGGTGGGTTGTAATGTTGGGGGGGGGTATTGTATGTTTTTTTTTACAGGCAAAAGAGCTGAATTCTTTGGGGCATGCCCCGTAAAGGGCCATTTTAAGGGCTGGTAAGGTAAAAGAGCTTTTCTATTTTAATTTTAGAATAGGGTAGGGCATTTTTTTATTTTGGGGGGCTTTGTTATTTTATTAGGGGGCTTAGAGTAGGTGTAATTAGTTTAAAATTGTTGTAATATTTTTCTAATGTTTGTAAATATTTTTTTATTTTTTGTAACTTAGTTCTTTTTTATTTTTTGTACTTTAGTTAGTTTATTTAATTGTATTTATTTGTAGGTATTGTATTTAATTAATTTATTGATAGTGTAGTGTTAGGTTTAATTGTAGGTAATTGTAGGTATTTTATTTAATTAATTTATTGATAGTGTAGTGTTAGGTTTAATTGTAACTTAGGTTAGGATATATTTTACAGGTTATTTTGTAATTATTTTAACTAGGTATCTATTAAATAGTTATTAACTATTTAATAGCTATTGTACCTGGTTAAAATAATTACAAAGTTGCCTGTAAAATAAATATTAATCCTAAAATAGCTACAATATAATTATAATTTATATTGTAGCTATATTAGGGTTTATTTTACAGGTAATTATTTAGCTTTAAATAGGAATAATTTATTTAATAAGAGTTAATTTATTTTGTTAGATTTAAATTATATTTAACTTAGGGGGTGTTAGGGTTAAAGTTAGACTTAGCTTTAGGGGTTAATAAATTTATTAGAGTAGCGGTGAGGTCCGGTCGGCATATTAGGGGTTAATACTTGAAGTTAGGTGTTGGCGATGTTAGGGAGGGCAGATTAGGGGTTAATACTATTTATTATAGGGTTATTGAGGCGGGAGTGAGGCGGATTAGGGGTTAATACATTTATTATAGTAGCGGTGAGGTCCGGTCGGCAGATTAGGGGTTAATAAGTGTAGGTAGGTGGAGGCGATGTTGAGGGCGGCAGATTAGGGGTTAATAAATATAATATAGGGGTCGGCGGTGTTAGGGGCAGCAGATTAGGGGTTCATAGGGATAACGTAGGTTGCAGCGGTGTACGGAGCGGAAGATTAGGGGTTAAAAAAAATGCAGGTGTCAGCGATAGCGGGGCGGCAGATTAGGGGTTAATAAGTGTAAGGTTAGGGGTGTTTAGACTCGGGGTCCATGTTAGGATGTTAGGTGCAGACATAGGAAGTGTTTCCCCATAGGAAACAATGGGGCTGCGCTAGGAGCTGAACGCTGCTTTTTTGCAGGTGTTGGGTTTTTTTTCAGCTCAAACTGCCCCATTGTTTTCTATGGGGGAATCGTGCACGAGCACGTTTTTGAAGCTGGCCGTGTCCGTAAGCACCGCTGGTATTGAGAGTTGCAGTGGCGGTAAATATGCCTGTACGCTCCCTTTTTGGAGCCTAACACAGCCCTTCTGTGAACTCTAAATACCAGCGGTATTTAAAAGGTGCGGGGAAAAAAAAGCCAGCGTTAGATACGCGGGTCGTTACCGACAAAACTCTAAATCTAGCCGTAAGCTAGCTACAATTGTTACACTGTAGCTAGCTTAGGGTTTATTTTTTTTTTACAGGCAAGTTTGTATTTATTTTAACTAGGTAGAATAGTTACTAAATAGTTATTAACTATTTAATAACTTCCTAGTTAAAATAAATACAAACTTGCCTGTCAAATCAAACCTAATCTAAGTTACAATTACACATAACACTACACTATAATTAAATAAATTCCCTAAACTAAATACAATTAAATACAATTAAATACAATTATCTAAAGTACAAAAAAAACAAAACACTAAATTACAGAAAATAATAAACAAATTACAAGATTTTTAAACTACTTACACCTAATCTAATCCCCCTAACAAAATAAAAAAGCCCTACCCTACACTAAATTACAAATAGCCCTTAAAATGGCCTTTTGCAGGGCATTGCCCCAAAGTAATTAGCTCTTTTACCTGTAAAAAAAATTACAAACCCCCCAACATTAAAACCCACCACCCACACAACCAACCCTACTCTAAAACCCACCCAATACCCCCTTAAAAAAAAAAACACTAACCCCTTGAAGATCACCTTACCTTGAGAAGTCTTCACCCAACCGGGCCGAAGTCCTCAACGAATCCGGCAGAAGTGGTCCTCCAGACGGGCAGAAGTGGTCCTCCAGACGGGCAGAAGTGGTCCTCCAGACGGGCAGAAGTGGTCCTCCAGACGGGCAGAAGTGGTCCTCCAGACGGGCAGAAGTCTTCATCCAGATGGCATCTTCTATATTCATCAAACCCGCGCGGAGCGGGTCCATCTTCAAGACATCCAACGTGGAGCATCCTCTTCTGACGACGTCTTCTTGTTGAATGAAGGTACCTTTAAGTGAAGTCATCCAAGATGGCGTCCCTTCAATTCTGATTGGCTGAATTCTATCAGCCAATCGGAATTAAGGTAGAAAAAATCCTATTGGCTGATGCAATCAGTCAATAGGATTTAAGTTCAATCCTATTGGCTGATCCAATCAGCCAATAGGATTGAGCTCGCATTCTGTTGGCTGTTCCATTACTTTGTAGAGCGTATTCAGGTCCGTCGCAGCGATGTTAGGCGATCTTAGGCGAGCGTATTGGTGCCGTTGAATGTAAGTAAGTTGACGGCTTGATAAGTAGATGCCAGAGTATCATGTCTGCTTGACATTTGTTAAATGGAGCCCATTATCTCTTAAACAATTTAAACACAAATGGCTAGATTACAAGTTGAGCGCAAAATATCACGTTCCACAAAAGCAATATTTGCACTCAACTTAGTAATACTAGCGCATGCAAATGTGTGCTGGTATTACAAGTGAGGGACCTCATGTTCGCATTGCACGGAAGAATTGCACTCACTAAAGCGTGCTTCCATAGGCTCCAATGGGAGCTTTGTTCTCATGCCTTGAGTCATGGCATGAGAACCTAGTGCAGTGAAGGGGGTAAGTCGTGCAGCGATGGCCAGCAAATCTAAATATATATGTATATGAATATTTACATATATATATTTAAGTGTTAATATGTGTATATACACATATTAACACAAAGATATATATGTATATAAGCATATACATACAGTATAACTTTATAGGAATAACACAGTCCCCATAAACTGTTATGTAAAGGCACTTTTCAGTGCCATTTTCTTTCTAAATTTCCACACCCGCCACATTTATCCCCATAAAACTGCTGCATACAATTTAAAAAATAAAAATAAAGATGCTATTATTTTTTTTTAATTATAGAAACAAACACTAAAGTTTGGGGCAAATTGGTGCACGTTTTGAGAAATAACCAGAGATCTAAACCCTGATTAATTTTCGGAGCGCTAACTGCTACAGTAAGCTTGTGGTAGCAATACCAGCCCCTTGTAATGGCTGGTTATTTATCGTACGTCCATAAACGGAGGCAAATTTGCAGTTTGCAGGCACACTATGAATTAGTGCTCCACTTGTAAAAATAGTTAGGATTTGTTAGAAGTTACACTCTAAATGTACACATTCATCACAAATTTTGCAATACTTAAAATATAAGCACATCATCTTTCAACATAATAAAATGTAAACAAAATTAGTATTAAACAGGTGAAAATATCCCATTAAAGGGATATTAAAGAGCGCTGATGTTAGTAATGGAAAACAATATACAATTTAAAACTAGATATTATACTTTGGATATAGTAGATCAGGTCTACCGTATTAGTCCTGTTTATTGTCCATATAGTGGTGGTAAATAGGGGATAAAGATGTCCTCTTGAAAGAGATGGTGATGAATCAGGCTGCTCCTCTTGATCCCAGAGAGTATGGAACAACTGTAGAAGAAGAATAGAAAGGCGCCACAATAGCGTGATATCGTCTGGAATGCAGGTACAGATATATGTAGATATTATGCTTACCAGATGGTGTGGCACTGTGCTGTGACCAGTGCAAGAGAGCAGGCTAGCACTTAACAGTGGCTAGTACACTGTAGGAGCCAGGCTCCAAAGGCACTTGTTCTAGTTGAAACTTGGTATCTATCTCCTGCTATCTGGACTTCAGGTTCTGCAGAGGAGTGATCTTATGTGTGTTGTTCAATAGGCATATATGAACCACAACACAGACAACTTCAAATAAAAAAAAATTTTGACTTTTATTTTATGACGCGTTTCTCAACCTGCAAGGGTTGTTTCATCAGATAAAAAGTGAATGTCATCCTTAACAATTGTTGGCAATTTATACACATTTGTTTAAAAAGAGGAAGTTGTCATCAGAAATGTAATCCAATAGAAAAACATTGGTGTGCATTCAGCTGTGGAACCAGCACAGGAACCCAGCTGTTACAATTTAAAAAATTGGACTGATTTGCAAGGTTGTACATATGTGAGAATCTAAACTTTAACCTTTTAATTGCAAAATGAAAATGAGTGAAAATAAAACAATCTTTTCACTTTGTATTTACTGCCATTTGTTACATATATAACTTCACTGAATTGTTTGTTATCACAGATGCTATTCTTATGCATTTGAAAAATAGTATATTTAGTTAATAAATGTTGACAGATAAAATATGTGTGCATTGGAAGTGAAGTAATTCATAATCCAATTCTGAATGAAAGACAGAGTTTTGAACCTGTTGTTTGTATTTAAGTCTATGGTAAATGTTAGAATAGAAAGTGTGTATGTGAGAGGTATAATAGTTTGTGATCAAAGTCTGAATGGGAAACTAAGTTTTGAACCTGTTGTTTGCATTTGAACATGTGAAAATTGTTGAATTCTTATAAAAGATGGATACTTGTATGAAATGTCACTTTGTTTACTTTAATAGTTATTATATAAACACATATTGATTTGTGTGGTATACATTATTCTTTGTATATTTGGCAAGGAAGAAGATGGATGTGTGTATGTCAAAAATAAAAATAAAAATAAAAATAAATGTATGACAGAATATACATGTAAAAATTAAAATGAAAAATGTCAGAAAAGATGAAAAAAAGTGATGTAAAAAATGATGATAGGTTGAATGATCAGAATCCAAATGGGAATCTGATCATCCAAATATAAGAATTAAAAATTGTATTGGAAATAGCTATTTGTGTAGCCCCAAAGTGATTAGTTGTAGTGGATTGGTGCATGAAATGTTTTGGTGTAATGAAAATTCTGAATCTAAAAGATAAATATCTTTGTACATCAGGAAACCTATACACAAAATAAATTGTTCAAATGAACAAAGAATTGGAGTGCATGTGTATCCATACACACATAATTATAGGAAAAAAACCATTCTCCTTGTGTGAATAAACTGTGTGTATGTGTTTGTATATATACCCATGTGTATGTTTGTGTGGGTACATAGAGTGTGTATGTGTATGTGTGTATGTGTGCTGTATGTATATGTGTGTATGTATATATGCATATGTGCGTGTACACCCACACACAAACAAAAAGCACACGTGTGTCCGTGTGTGTGTACACTAGAAACGTAAAATATTCAAGAATTAAAAATAAGTGCTTGCTCTCGCTTTCTTCACATCATGTAGGAACAATGGTAATTTTATTTAGGAGTGTAGTTTTAACCTGTTTGCCAATAGTGCCTCTGACTAATGGATATTATAGAGTATAATGAAAAAACCATAGTGATGCCATTTGGGAGTGTTGTTTTAATCTATTTGTCAATAGTGTGTCTGACTTGTGGATGTTGTGAAGTATATTAATATTTTGTATCAGACAAAATAACGTCTGTGAGTATCTATCAATTGAAGGCTGCTAGATCCAGGTTGGCATTCAACCCTTGGGGATGAAGGGTCTTCAGTCGATAGATCCAGTATGTTTCACGCTGTCTGAGTCTAGTAAGTCTATTGTAATCAGGACTCTTTGGGATAAAATCAATGGGAATGTATGTATAAGTGTATGGATTTCCATTGTGTTTAATTAGACAGTGATTCGGTATGCTATGCTTAATTTTGTTTTTTCTACAGTTCTTACAGTTGCGGTGATGTTCACCCCATCTGTTTCTCAGTTTTCTGGAGGTGCGGCCTACATATTGGAGGCCGCATATGCACTCCATAAGATAAACGATGAAAGATGAGTTACAATTGAAAAAAATAGGAATTTGGAAGCACTCGCCAGTGGTGGTAGATTTAAAATTTTTAATTCCTGATTTTATAATTTTACAAGAGCCACATCCTGTTTTGCCACATTTATAAATACCCCGGAGACCAAACAATCCCTTGTTTTGTTTGTGGTCATGTGGTGTTCTGTTGGAAGGTTTATGTTTCACTTTTTTGCTGGGAGCTAGCTGGTTTCTGAGTGTAGGTGCTCTTCTGTATATAATTTTTGGTGTTTCTTTTACCAAATTTTTGAGAATGGGGTCCCTTTGTATTATATACCAATGCTTATTGATTATGTGTTGGATTTTGTGAAAATCAGAGTTAAATTGTGTTATGAAAAAGGTTTCTTTCTCACCAAAAAGTGTATCTGTTTTGTTGATTTTTCTGTCTGCTAGGATATCCTCCCTGTTAAGATTTTTCGCTCTTTCTAGAGCCCTATCTAATAGAATGGGGGGGTATTCTTTTTCAATGAACCTATTGTATAATATTTGACTTTGTTGTAAGAACGTGTTGTAATCGCTGCAATTACGTCTCATCCTACGAAATTGACTATAGGGTACATTGTGTATCCAATTCCTGTGATGGTTGCTGTGATAATTTAAAAAACTATTACTGTCGACATCTTTGAAATAAGTCTTGGATGTAATATTATTTTCTTCTAGACTGAGAATAAGATCTAAATATTCAATATTTTGTGTCTGAATGTTGGCCGTAAATTTAAGGCCCATGTTGTTACAATTGAGATGTTCTATGAAATTTTTGGCTAATGAAAGATCTCCTTCCCATAAGAAAATCAGATCATCTATGTAACGGCCATAGAAGACCAGGTTCGCCCCAAAGTCCGCCGAGTAAATGTATTTTTCTTCAAAAAAACCCATAAAAAGGTTCGCAAAACTGGGGGCGAACCTGGTCCCCATGGCCGTTTAATTAAAAGGTTAAAGTTTAGATTCTCACATATGTACAACCTTGCAAATCAGTCCAATTTTTTAAACAAAATTAGTATTAACATAATGACCATTATTAAAATAAGTCCATGTAGAATTGATATTGATCTTATAAATAACGAGAGTATAAATCTTCATAAATAAGCATTCATGCAAATTAAAGGATAAGTAATTGCAACAATGTAGTAAAGCCAAGTGCTGAATTACACACTGCATAAATATTAGTGAATTAGAAAAAGAAAATGACACAGTGTTGTATCATCTCACACTGCATAAGCCCCATACATCCAAACTCAAATGGTGTCATGAATCATTCTCAGTGTATATTCATCTACTGAGAGTACTAGGTTAGATAACCTTGCATTTGCACATTCATTCAACAGAGTGTAAGGACTAATAGGGGGTATATTGTAACTCTCTTAGTCAAAAGTGTGTCACTACCTAAACCCTTTTAGCGATATTGTATCAATATTGTATCAATTAACTGTACATTGTATCTAAGATACTCAAAGGCATATTACTGATACTGATCTATCTGCGTGACTATCATTCCCCACAGATTCTATATGTTTCTCAGAACAGTTTCCTTATGTCTAGTTGTTAAACATTGCTACAATTTTGAATTGTTTTAGGCAGAGAGGCAAGCCGTAGCTTCCACAGTCCTCGGTCACACAATCGGCCACGCCCACCGATGCGTTTTGTTACTAGTACGTGACTTCGTCAGGGCATAGGGGCGGCCCAGTCCGTCTGTTATAGATGGACGTTGCCATGGTAATGACACTGTTTGCGGAAGTGTTCCCCGCAATAATGGCGATCATATTGATCTAATATTTAGACAGCTGACTGTACACATAGGATTTGTCCACATTCTGTCTGAGATTGTTGAAATTATTCATCTAACTAGGGTGCAGACTACTGATCACTAGTTTTTGGAACAGAATAAGCGATCCGTATGTGATTACTTTTACGATTTCGCTGGAGGAGACAGGGGATCATTTGTATGAGAGCTTTGCAGACAAAAAAAGTGATTAAAGCAGTTTTGGTCACTTAGGATGAATCCTGTTAGATTTAGAATTCATTCTCATAATGTCTACCGTTTTGTGTTAGTATTAACCACCTTTATATAAGCCAGATTTATTCTTATTTGTAATGCATCTCCTTTCACATACAAGTATTAGTGCATATAGTACCTAAAGAATAAACATTTCATCCAATCAAGTGTTCAACTCAGTATAAAACTGAAGTGTAAATATGTCTATTTGTTTAATAAATTTAGAACATTTTTGGGATTTATAAATAGAGGGAGCCTGATACTATGTCTTAGTTTTCCTGCCTTACAGAGCTATTGGTTTTATATATTCCTCATGTTGATTCAATGTTAATTATTCCACTGGATTAATCTTTTAATGAATATATGAAAGTATAGGGGAATTCATATAATCAGGATCGCTCTATAGATATTAAGAATTTTTAGATCCAATATTAGTTGCTTATTTTTAAAGGAAACTTTTATGTGAAATTGCTTCATTTAGGCCTTTTGGTGATGCAGATTGTAGCTCATGTATCCATCTGCATTCTTTTTGCAGGAGCATTTTATTAATGTCTCCTCTTCTGCCTTTTAGTTTCAATTGTTCAATAGCAAAAAAATACACTTGGTATTTGTTATCCTTATGTACAGTATTCATATATTTTGCCACTGGTACATTGCGATTCCACTGGATATCCCCCATATGTTCCAATACTCTTGTACCTAATTTCCTTGATGTTTCGCCTACATAGATTAATGGACATTTACACATTGCCACATATATGACCCTTTTGGTTCTACAATTCATGAAATCGTGTATAGTGATGTCCCGAACTGTTCGCCCGCAAACGGTTCACAGCGAACATAGCTTGTTCGCATTTGTGGGCGAACACATGGCGATGTTCGATCCGCCCCTATGTGTCATCATGTGGAAACTTTGACCCTTTATGTCACAGCCGCCTGACACATTAGAGCCAATCGTAATCAGACACTCCCTCACAGACCCTCCCAGCTACTCGGAATCCGCCATTTTAGACTCATAACGACCTTGCTTTCTTAATGAGAGGACGTGTTGTGTTTTTGCTCCTGACATTAATAGGAAAAATATAGCTAGGCTAGTGTATTTACAGTCCAGAAGGACTCCACTCATCTCTGCTGCAAGCACAGCACCCCAAAAAGCCCTTTTTAGGGCTATATTTCGTGCCGTTTTTTTTTTTTTCGTTTTTTTTTTATTAGCATTTGCCTGGCTTTCAGCTGTGTGTTTAAGGCTCACAGCATATGCTGTGACTACTGCCACCACTGATATCTCCCTAACAACATTAGTTTAAATTTAACTAACCAAAAAATTTAATTATTTTTCTAGTGTAATTTTTTTTCATTTTCTATCAGGCCAGTGTCACACAGCATATACTCTGGTTCATTGCTCTGTGCCAGCCAGCAGCCACCAGTGTTAATATCCGTTTATAACATTATTTTAAATTTAAAAAAAAATATATATATATATATATATATATTTTGCTAGTGTAATCTAATTACATTTACTATCAGGCCTGTGTCTGTCAGGCTCACTCAGCATTAATATAAGTCTCCTAGTGTCCTTGAATTGCATCTACCTCCTGCCTGCCAGCCTTTTGTGCCAGGCCGTCTTGCCAACTATTTACACCAATCCTAATTTTTTGTCACAGTATAGTTACTAATTAAAATTAAAAAATTCTTGATTGTTGATGATCTTAATCCTCAGTTTGCTTGTGCCCTAGAATTGCACTTTTCTACTGCCTTCCAAGCCTGTGTGCCAGGCCTACTTGAAAAATATTTACACCAATCATATTTGTTGTGACAGTATTCTTAGTAATTAAAATTTTAAATTTTTGTTAATAGTTGTTGTGAATCCTCAGTTTGCTGGTGCCAGTGAATAGCACTTTCCTCCTGCCTTGCAGCCTGCTGTGTGCCCGGCCCACCTAGCCATTTGTTGCCAGCAATCATATTTCTTTTAACAGTATTGCAAAAATTGTCAATCATCACTGTTTTGACTGTCAGTAATCAGTCTCCTAGTGTCCTTGAATTGCATCTACCTCCTGCCTGCCATCCTTTTGTGCCAGGCCGTCTTGCCAACTATTTATACCAATCATAATTGTTGTCACAGTATAGTTACTAATTAAAATTAAAAAATTCTTGATTGTTGATGATCTTAATCCTCAGTTTGCTCGTGCCCTAGAATTGCACTTTTTTACTTCCTTGCAAGACTGTGTGCCAGGCCTACTTGAAAAATATTTACACCAATCATATTTGTTGTGACAGTATTCTTAATAATTAAAAATCTAAATTTTTGTTAATAGTTGTTGTGAATCCTCAGTTTGCTGGTGCCATTGAATAGCACTTTCCTCCTGCCTTGCAGCCTGCTGTGAGCCAGGCCCACCTAGCCATTTGTTGCCAGCAATCATATACCTTTTAACAGTATTGCAAAAATTGTTAATCATCACTGTTTTGACTGTCAGTAATCAGTCTCCTAGGCCTAGATTTAGAGTTGGGCGGTAGCCGTCAAAACCAGCGTTAGAGGCTCCTAACGCTGGTTTTGGGCTACCGCCGGTATTTAGAGTCAGTCATTAAAGGGTCTAACGCTCACTTTCCAGCCGCGACTTTTCCATACCACAGATCCCCTTACGTCATTTGCGTATCCTATCTTTTCAATGGGATCTTTCTAACGCCGGTATTTAGAGTCGTGGCTGAAGTGAGCGTTAGAAATCTAACGACAAAACTCAAGCCGCAGAAAAAAGTCAGTAGTTAAGAGCTTTCTGGGCTAACGCCGGTTTATAAAGCTCTTAACTACTGTGCTCTAAAGTACACTAACACCCATAAATTACCTATGTACCCCTAATCTGCCGACCGCCACCTACGTTATGCTTATGTACCCCTAATCTGCTGCCCCTAACACCGCCGACCCCTATATTATATTTATTAACCCCTAACCTGCCCCCCACAACGTCGCCACCAGCTACCTACAATAATTAACCCCTACTCTGCCGACCACAAAGCGCCACCACCTACGTTATCCTTATGTACCCCTAATCTGCTGCCCCTAACACCGCCAACCCCTATATTATATTTATTAACCCCTAATCTGCCCCCCTCAACGTCGCCTCCACCTGCCTACACTTATTAACCCCTAATCTGCCGAGCGGACTGCACCGCTACTATAATAAAGATATTAACCCCTAATCCGCCTCACTCCCGCCTCAATAACCCTATAATAAATAGTATTAACCCCTAATCTGCCCTCCCTAACATCGCCGACACCTAACTTCAAGTATTAACCCCTAATCTGCCGACCGGAGCTCACCGCTACTGTAATAAATGGATTAACCCCTAAAGCTAAGTCTAACCCTAACACTAACACCCCCCTAAGTTAAATATAATTTAAATTTAACAAAATAAATTAACTCTTATTAAATAAATTATTCCTATTTAAAGCTAAATATTTACCTGTAAAATAAACCCTAATATAGCTACAATATAACTAATAATTATATTGTAGCTATTTTAGGATTAATATTTATTTTACAGGCAACTTTGTATTTATTTTAACCAGGTACAATAGTTATTAAATAGTTAAGAACTATTTAATAGCTAAAATAGTTAAAATAATTCCAAAATTACCTGTAAAATAAATCCTAACCTAAGTTACAATTAAACCTAACACTACACGATCAATAAATTAATTAAATAAAATACCTACAATTATCTACAATTAAACCTAACACTACACTATCAATAAATTAATTAAATACAATATCTACAAATAAATACAATGAAATAAACTAACTAAAGTACACAAAATAAAAAAGAACTAAGTTACAAAAAATAAAAAAATATTTACAAACATTAGAAAAATATTGCAACAATTTTAAACTAATTACACCTACTCTAAGCCCCCTAATAAAATAATAAAGCCCCCCAAAATAAAAAAATGCCCTACCCTATTCTAAATTAAAAAAGTTCAAAGCTCTTTTACCTTACCAGCCCTGAACAGGGCCCTTTGCGGGGCATGCCCCAAAGAATTCAGCTCTTTTGCCTGTAAAAAAAACACATACAATAACCCCCCCCAACATTACAACCCACCACCCACATACCCCTAATCTAACCCAAACCCCCCTTAAATAAACCTAACACTAAGCCCCTGAAGATCTTCCTACCTTATCTTCACCTCGCCGGGTATCACCGATCGGTCCTGGCTCCGAAATCTTCATCCAACCCAAGCGGGGGCTGGCGATCCATAATCCTGCGGCTGAAGAGGTCCAGAAGAGGCTCCAAAGTCTTCATCCTATCCGGGAAGAAGAGGCGATCCAGACCGGCAACCATCTTGATCCAAGCAGCATCTTCTATCTTCATCCGATGAGGAACGGCTCCATCGTGAAGACCTCCAGCGCGGATCAATCTTCTTCCTCCGACGTCCAACTGAAGAATGACGGTTCCTTTAAGGGACGTCATCCAAAATGGCGTCCCTCGAATTCCGATTGGCTGATAGGATTCTATCAGCCAATCGGAATTAAGGTAGGAAAATTCTGATTGGCTGATGGAATCAGCCAATCAGAATCAAGTTCAATCCAATTGGCTGATCCGATCAGCCAATCAGATTGAGCTCGCATCCTATTGGCTGTTCCGATCAGCCAATAGGATGCGAGCTCAATCTGATTGGCTGATCGGATCAGCCAATTGGATTGAACTTGATTCTGATTGGCTGATTCCATCAGCCAATCAGAATTTTCCTACCTTAATTCCGATTGGCTGATAGAATCCTATCAGCCAATCGGAATTCGATGGACGCCATCTTGGATGACGTCATTTAAAGGAACCGTCATTCGGCGAGTAGGCGTCGGGAGAAGAGGTTGGATCCGCGTCGGCTGGAAGATGATGGCTCCGGAAGAAAGAAGATTGAAGATGCCGTTGATAGAAGACTTCAGCCGGATCATGGACCGCTTCAGCTCCCGCTTGGATGAAGACTTCAGTCGGATCATGGACATCTTCAGCCCCTCGCTTGGGCTTGGATCAAGACATCGGAGCCAGGACGGATCGGTGTGATACCCGGCAAGGTGAAGATAAGGTAGGAAGATCTTCAGGGGCTTAGTGTTAGGTTTATTTAAGGGGGGTTTGGGTTAGATTAGGGGTATGTGGGTGGTGGGTTGTAATGTTGGGGGGGGGGTATTGTATGTGTTTTTTTTACAGGCAAAAGAGCTGAATTCTTTGGGGCATGCCCCGCAAAGGGCCCTTTTCAGGGCTGGTAAGGTAAAAGAGCTTTGAACTTTTTTAATTTAGAATAGGGTAAGGCATTTTTTTATTTTGGGGGGCTTTGTTATTTTATTAGGGGGCTTAGAGTAGGTGTAATTAGTTTAAAATTGTTGTAATATTTTTCTAATGTTTGTAAATATTTTTTTATTTTTGTAACTTAGTTCTTTTTTATTTTTTGTACTTTAGTTAGTTTATTTAATTTTAGTTATTTGTAGGTATTGTATTTAATTAATGTATTGATAGTGTAGTGTTAGGTTTAATTGTAGGTAATTGTAGGTATTTAATTTAATTTATTTATTGATAGTGTAGTGTTAGGTTTAATTGTAACTTAGGTTAGGATTTATTTTACAGGTAATTTTGTAATTATTTTAACTATTTTAGCTATTAAATAGTTCTTAACTATTTAATAGCTATTGTACCTGGTTAAAATAAATACAAAGTTACCTGTAAAATAAATATAAATCCTAAAATAGCTATAATATAATTATAATTTATATTGTAGCTATATTAGGGTTTATTTTACAGGTAAGTATTTAGCTTTAAATAAGAATAATTTATTTAATAAGAGGTAATTTATTTCGTTAGATAAAAATTATATTTAACTTAGGGGGGTGTTAGTGTTAGGGTTAGACTTAGCTTTAGGGGTTAATCCATTTATTACAGTAGCGGCGAGATTCGGTCGGCATATTAGGGGTTAATAATTGAAGTTAGGTGTCGGCGATGTTAGGGAGGGCAGATTAGGGGTTAATACTATTTATTATAGGGTTATTGAGGTGGGAGTGAGGCGGATTAGGGGTTAATAACTTTATTATAGTATCGGTGCGGTCCACTCGGCAGATTAGGGGTTAATAAGTGTAGGCAGGTGGAGGCGACGTTGAGGGGGGCAGATTAGGGGTTAATAAATATAATATAGGGGTCGGCGGTGTTAGGGGCAGCAGATTAGGGGTACATAGCTATAATGTAGGTGGCGGTGGTGTACGGAGCGGCAGATTAGGGGTTAATAATAATATGCAGGGGTCAGCGATAGCGGGGGTGGCAGATTAGGGGTTAATAAGTGTAAGGTTAGGGGTGTTTAGACTCAGGGTACATGTTAAAATGTTAGGTGCAGACGTAGGAAGTGTTTCCCCATAGAAAACAATGGGGCTGCGTTAGGAGCTGAACGCGGCTTTTTTGCAGGTGTTAGTTTTTTTTCAGCTCAAATGGCCCCATTGTTTTCTATGGGGGAATCGTGCACGAGCACATTTTTTAAGCTGGCCGCGTCCGTAAGCACCGCTGGTATCTAGAGTTGCAGTGGCGTTAAATTATGCTCTACGCTCCCTTTTTGGAGCCTAACGCACTGAAAACCCAGCCATTCTGTGAACTCTAAATACCAGCGGTATTTAAAAGGTGCGTGGGAAAAAAAGCAGGCACAGCTAACGCACCCCTTTGGCCGCAGAACTCTAAATCTAGGCACTAGTGTCCTTGAATTGCATCTACTTCCTGCCTGCCATCCTTTTGTGCCAGGCCGTCTTGCCAACTATTTACACCAATCCTAATTTTTTGTCACAGTATAGTTACTAATTAAAATTAAAAAATTCTTGATTGTTGATGATCTTAATCCTCAGTTTGCTTGTGCCCTAGAATTGCACTTTTCTACTGCCTTCCAAGCCTGTGTGCCAGGCCTACTTTAAAAATATTTACACCAATCATATTTGTTGTGACAGTATTCTTAATAATTAAAAATTAAAATTTTTGGTAATAGTTGTTGTGAATCCTCAGTTTGCTGGTGCCATTGAATAGCACTTTCCTCCTGCCTTGCAGCCTGCTGTGAGCCAGGCCCACCTAGCCAATTCTTGCCAGCAATCATATTTCTGTTAACAGTACTGCAAAAATTGTCAATCATCACTGTTTTGACTGTCAGTAATCAGTCTCCTAGTGTCCTTGAATTGCATTTACCTCCTGCCTGCCAGCCTTTTGTGCCAGGCCATCTTGCCAACTATTTACACCAATCATAATTGTTGTCTACAGTATAGTTACTAATTAAAAATAAAAATGTTTTGATTGTTGATCTTAATCCTCAGTTTGCTCGTGCCATTGAATTGCACTTTTCTACTGCCTGCCAGCCTTTGTGCCAGGCCCAACTATCCAATTAGTGCCAGCAATCATATTTCTTTTAACAGTATTGCAAAATTTGTCAATCATCACTGTTTTGACTGTCAATCTGCAGTCTACTAGTGCCCTTGAATTGCATTTTCCTCCTGCCTGCCTGTGTGCCAGTCCCAACTAGCCAATAAGTGCCACCAATCATATTTATTGTCACAGGATTGGAATTTTTGTTAATCATAACTGTTTTGACTGTGATTCTTCAGTCTCCTAGTTCCATTGAATTGCAGTTTCCTTTCTCCCAGCATGTGTGCCAGACAGGCCCATTTGCCAACTAGTGCCAAACAATCATATTTGTTGTCACAGTACTTGTAATATTTTAAAAAAATTAACAATTTGTGATTTTTAAAACATCTGTCTTTTTGGTTGTTGTCAGTCTCAGCGTATACTGTGCCCACTTTCACAGTGCCACTACTCAATTGGTGTAATAGTATTGTTAGTGCCAATTTTAAAAAAAATGACAGGCAGAGGCAGGCCACCCCGCAGGTTCCGTGGTCGTGGTCGTGGTGCTGTGATTCCTTAGGACCCTACAAATATGCACATTGTTCAGACGCCGGGTGCCAGGGGGGACGCGAAAAGTTCTGAGGAGGACCTAGTTGAATGGCTAACACAGGACACCCAATTTTCTTCAGCTTCCGCTGCTAGTCCTCCTAACCTTGACGCACCATCTAAGTCCAGCTGTGCTTTGGGCAGGTCTCAAGTGACCAGTGCCACTCCCCCGCCTGTCGCCACCACCAACACTAGCACCACAGCCGCTTCACTTGATCTGTCACAAGAGTTATTGACACATCATTTGGATGAAATGAGTGATGCGCAACCATCATTGACAGAGGATGTAGATAATAGTGATCAGTCTCAGTCAGGCAGCATTACCGACATGGAGGTACGGTGTGATGATGATGATGATGTTGTACCCGCTGCTGCTTCCTTTCTTGATGTTTCAGATACAAGTGAAGCGGTTGATGATGATGTGTCGGTGGATGTCACGTGGGTGCCTGCTAGAAGAGAAGAAGAAGAGGGGGAAAGTTCAGATGGGGAGACAGAGAGGAGGAGGAGACGATTTGGAAGCACGGGGAGGTCGTCTCAAGGAGCTAGTTGCACAGTCAGACAGCATGCATCGTCACCAGGGGTCAGCCAGACAGCACGCCGACGCCCATCAACGCATGCTGTTGCCACCACCAGAATGCCGTCATCGCAGAGCTCAGCAGTGTGGCATTTTTTTTGTGTGTCTGCCTCTGACAACAGCGATGCCATTTGCAAGCTGTGCCAAAAGAAACTGAGTCGTGGGAAGTCCAACAGCCACCTAGGTACAACTGCTTTGCGAAGGCACATGGTCTCCCATCACAAAGGCCGATGGGAAGAACACATGAGTAGAAGCAGCACACAAAGTGAAAGCAGCCCTCCTCCTCCTGCTCCAGCATCTTCAGCCACGTCAACCAGTGCTGTCCTCCTTGCCCCCTCTCAACCATCCTCCACTCAGTCTCTCTTACGTAGCAGTTCCTGGTCATCTGCCCACAGTCAGGTGTCTGTCAAGGACATGTTTGAGCGTAAGAAGCCAATTTCTCAAAGTCACCCCCTTGCCCGGCATCTGACAGCTGGCTTGTCTGAACTCTTAGCCCGCCAGCTTTTACCATACAAGCTGGTGGAGTCTGATGCTTTCAAAAAATTTGTATCTATTGGGACACCGCAGTGGAAGGTACCTGGCAGAAATTTCTTTTCACAAAAGGCAATCCCAAACCTGTACTCTGTTGTGAGAAAGGAAGTTATGGCATGTCTGGCACACAGCGTTGGGGCAAGGGTCCATATGACCACAGATAGCTGGTCTGCAAAGCATGGTCAGGGCAGGTATATCACCTACACTGCGCATTGGGTAAACCTGCTGAATTCTGACAAGCATGGAATGCGTGGCTCTGCAGAAGAGTTGGTGACACCGCCACGACTTGCAGGCAGGCCTGCTGCTACCTCCTCTACTCCTCCTACTCCATCCTCCTCCATAACCTCTTCCTCGGCTGAGTCCTCTTCAACTTCTGTGTCTTGCTCCACATCTATGGCACCCCCCCAGCTCCCCAGGTACTATGCTACATCCCGGGTACGGCAGTGTCATGCCGTCTTGGGGTTGACTTGCCTGAAAGCGGAGAGTCACACCGCACCAGCACTCCTGACCGCCCTGAACGCACAGGTGGATCAGTGGCTGACTCCACACCAACTGGAGATTGGCAAGGTTGTTTCTGACAATGGAAGTAATTTGGTGGCGGCATTGAAATTGGGCAAGTTGACACATGTGCCGTGCATGGCACATTTGTGTAATCTAATTGTACAACGATTTGTCCATAAGTACCCAGGCTTACAGGACATCCTGAAGCAGGCCAGGAAGGTGTGTGGCCATTTCAGACGTTCCTACACGGCCATGGCGCACTTGTCCGATATCCAGCGTCGAAACAACCTGCCAGTGAGGCGCTTGATTTGCGACAGCCCGACACGGTGGAATTCAACACTCCTAATGTTTGATCGCCTGCTCCAACAAGAAAAAGCTGTTAATGAGTATTTGTATGACCGGAGTGCTAGGCCAGCCTCTGGGGAGCTGGAGATATTTTTTCCAAATTACTGGACGCTCATGCGCAATGCCTGTAGGCTCATGCGTCCTTTTGAGGAGGTGACAAACCTTGTCAGTCGCACCGAAGGCACTATCAGCGACATCGTACCATTTGTTTTCTTCCTGGAGCGTGCCCTGTGAAGAGTGCTGGATCAGGCAGTAGATGAGCGTGAAGAGGAAGCGGGAGAGTTGTGGTGTCCATCACCCCCGCAAACAGCCGAATCAGCATCGCTTGCTGGACCTGCGGCAACACAGGAAGAGGATTGTGAGGAAGAGGAGTCAGAGGAGCAATGTGGCTTTGAGGAGGAGGAGGAGGAGGAAGACCGAGCACAACAGTCATCCCAGGGTGCTCGTTGTTGTCACCTCTCTGGTACCCGTGATGTTGTACGTGGTTGGGGGGAAGAAGATACCATCAGTGAGATCAGTGAGGAGGAGCACGACATGATTAGCTCAGCATCCAACTTTGTTCAAATGGGTTCTTTCATGCTGTCGTGCCTGTTGAGGGACCCTCGTATAAAAAAGCTGAAGGAGAACGACCTGTACTGGGAGTCCACGCTCCTCGACCCCCGGTATAAGCATAAAGTGCCTGAAATGTTACCAAATTCCCGCAAGTCGGAAAGGATGGAGCATTTTCATAATAAATTAAAAACTATGCTTTACACAGCGTATAAGGGTGATGTCACAGCACCACGGCAATGTAACAGGGGAAGAGATGAAATTAATCCTCCTCCTCCCACGACCACAGTGGCAAGGACCGGACGCTTTCCTGACGTCTTGTTGATGGAGGACATAAGTACCTTTTTAACTCCCATGCACCATCAGAGCCTTTCGGGATCCAGCCTTAGAGAAAGACTCAACCGACAGGTAGCAGACTACCTAGCTTTAACTGCGGATCTCGACACTCTCAGGAGCGATGGACCCCTTGACTACTGGGTGTGCAGGCTGGACTTGTGGCCTGAGCTATCCCAATTTGCAATGGAACTTCTGGCCTGCCCCGCTTCAAGTGTCCTGTCCGAAAGGACTTTTAGTGCAGCAGGAGGTTTTGTCACTGAGAAGAGAAGTCGCCTAGGTCAAAAAAGCCTTGACTATCTCACTTTTATAAAAATGAATGAGGGCTGGATCCCGAAGGGACTGACATTGGGCGATACATTTGAATAAAAAATGCCTGATGATGAGATGAGCTGGCTTGGGCTACAACTGGTACACAGGCTGGCCTTTTTTTTTTTTTTACAAAGCCGGAGGACTTGCTTGACTTATCCGCCAACAACTAGTGTTCAAGCCACAAGCTTTTAGGGCACTTTATAAATGTTTTACAAACATCGATTTTTCTGGCCGCTGCTACAGCAGTTGCTACAACAATACCCCAATTTTTCAGTCATTTGTACATTCCGAATTTTTCTGGCCTCTGCTGCAGCTCTGTGGGTACAAAACTCAAATAAAAAAAATAAGGCACATAACACTAGTGATTAAACTGTTACGAATTGTACAACTTAGCACACCACTCATATCTGGTGGACCATTAAATTGAACGCAAAATGCCACAAATTTGAAAGAGTAGGACCGACCAAGCATCTTTATCCGTCTCTTGGTTGCTCTAAATTATCTCCGTGTTCCATCTATGCCATACCTGTACTCTATTGTGCAAAAGGGTGGCATATGTGGTGTTTCATGCTGTTGTGCCTGTTGCGGGTCGTGGCCCATGGTATAAAAATGCTGAAGGAGAACGACCTGTAATGGGTGCCCCAGCAAATTTTTAGAAAAATGTTCCTGGTTCCTCTCAATTATCTCTGGGTTTCTAAAATGGATGCCATACCTGTACTCACTTGTGAAAAAGGATGGCATATGTGGTGTTGTTTCCTGCAGTTGTTTCTGTTGAGGGTGCTGGACCCTCTTATAAAAAAGCTGAAGGAGAACGACCTGGAGTGGGAGTCCAAGCATGGTTTTAGGGGCTATTTCACTTTTCCAAACAATTATATGTGGGTTTCTAAAATCAATGCCGTACCAGTACTCTATTGTTCAAAAGTATGCCATATGTTCTCTTTCCTCCTGGTATTTTGTTTGAGGGTCCTGGACCCTCTTATAAAAAGGCCTAAGGAGAAAGAGGTGTACTGGGTGTCCACTCATTTTTTTTTCTATTTCACATTTGACCAAAATTATCTCTGGGTTTGTATAATTAATGCTGTACCTGTACTCTATTGTTCAAAAGGATGCCATACGTCCTCTTTCCTGCTGGTGTTTTTTTTTTTTTTAGGGTCCAGGACCCTCTTATAAAAAGGCCTAAGGAGAAAGAGGTGTACTGGGTGTCCACTCATTTTTTTTTCCTATTTCACATTTGACCAAAATTATCTCTGGGTTTGTAAAATTAATGCTGTACCTGTACTCTATTATTCAAAAGGATGCCATACGTCCTCTTTCCTGCTGGTGTTTTTTTTGAGGGTCTAGGACCCTCTTATAAAAAGGCCTAAGGAGAAAGAGGTGAACTGGGTGTCCACTCATTTTTTTTTTCTATTTCACATTTGACCAAAATGATCTCTGGGTTTGTAAAATTAATGCTGTACCTGTACTCTATTGTTCAAAAGGATGCCATACGTCCTCTTTCCTGCTGGTGTTTTTTTTGAGGGTCCAGGACCCTCTTATAAAAAGGCCTAAGGAGAAAGAGGTGAACTGGGTGTCCACTCATTTTTTTTTCTATTTAACAATTGACCAAAATGATCTCTGGGTTTGTAAAATCAATGCTGTGCCTGTACTCTATTGTTCAAAAGGATGCCATACGTCCTCTTTCCTGCAGGTGTTTTTTTTGAGGGTCCAGGACCCTCTTATAAAAAGGCCTAAGAAGAAAAAAGTGCACTGGGTGTCCATCGAATCATTTTTTTTTATTCAAATTTCCATTTGCAAAAAATTATCTCTGGGTTTCTAAAATCAATGCCTTTCCTGTACTCTATTGTTCAAAAGGAGGCCATATGTCCTCTTTCCTGCTGGTGTTTTGTTTGAGGGTCCTGGACCCTCTTATAAAAAGGCCGAAGGAGAAAGAATTGTACTGGGTGTCCATCGAATCATTTTTTTGATTCAAATTCCCAGTTGCAACAAATTATCCCCAGGTTTCTAAAATCAATGCCTTTCCTATAATCTTTTTTTCAAAAGGATGCGATATGTCCTCTTTCCTTCTGCTGGTTTTGTTGAGTGTCCTGGAGCCTCTGCTAAAAAGGCCTAAGGATAAATAAGTGTACTGGGTGTCTATTCAATGTTTTTTTAGATTTCCCGGTTGTAACAAATTTTCTCTGTGTTTCTAAAATCAATGCCTTTCCTGTAATCTATTTTTCAAAAGGATGCCATATGTCCTCTTTCATGCTGTTGTTTCTGTTGAGGCTCCGGGACCCTCTTATAAAAAGGCCTAAGGATAAATAAGTGTACTGGGTGTCTAATCAATGTTTTTTTCTATTTCCCGGTTGCAACTAATGATCTCTGTGTTTCTAAAATCAATGCCTTTCCTGTAATCTAATTTACAAAAGTATGCCATATGTCCTCTTTCCTGCTGCTGGTTTTGTTGAGGGTCCTAGAGCCTCTGCTAAAAAAGCCTAAGGATAAAGAATTGTAATGGGTGTCTAATCTATGTTTTTTTAGATTTCACGGTTGCAAAAAATTATCCACGGGTTTCTAAAATAAATGCCTTTCCTGTAATCTTTTATTCACAAGGATGCCATATGTACTCTTTCATGCTGTTGTTTCTGTTGAGGCTCTGGGAGCCTCTTATTAAAAAGGCCTAAGGATAAATAAGTGTACTGGGAGTCTAATCAATGTTTTTTTCTATTTCCCGGGTCATATAAATGATCTCTGGGATTCTAAAATCAATGCCTTTCCTGTAATCTATTATTCAAAAGGATGACATATCTCCTCTTTCATGCTGTTGTTTCGGTTGAGGCTCCGGGACCCTCTTATTAAAAAGGCCTGAGGATAAATAAGTGTACTGGGTGTCTAATCAATGTTTTTTTCTATTTCCCGGTTGCAAATAATGATCTGTGGGTTTCTAAAATCAATGCCTTTCTTGTAATCTATTATTCAAAAGGATGACATATGTCCTCTTTCATGCTGTTGTTTCGGTTGAGGCTCCGGGACCCTCTTATTAAAAAGGCCTGAGGATAAATAAGTGTACTGGGTGTCTAATCAATGTTTTTTTCTATTTCCCGGGTCATATAAATGATCTCTGGGATTCTAAAATCAATGCCTTTCCTGTAATCTATTATTCAAAAGGATGACATATCTCCTCTTTCATGCTGTTGTTTCGGTTGAGGCTCCGGGACACTCTTATTAAAAAGGCCTGAGGAAAAATAAGTGTACTGGGTGTCTAATCAATGTTTTTTTCTATTTCCCGGGTCATATAAATGATCTCTGGGATTCTAAAATCAATGCATTAACTGTAATCAATTGTTCACAAGGATGCCATATGTCCTCTTTCATGCTGTTGTTTCAGTTGAGGCTCCGGGAGCCTCTTATAAAAAGGCCTAAGGATAAAGAAGTGTTCTGGGTGTCCAATCAATGTTTTTTATTATTTCACAGTTGCAAAAAAATTATCTATGGCTTTGTAAAATCTATGCCTTACCTGTCATCTATTGTTCAAAAGGATGCCATATGTCCTCTTTCCTGCTGTTGTTTTTGTTGGGGGTCCGGAACACTATTCTAAAAAGGCCGAAGGAGAACGACCTGTACTGTACTGGGTGTCCAATCATGATTTTGTTTTCAATTTCACGGTTCATAATAAATATCGCCGTGTAACTAAAATCAATGCCATACCTGTACTCTGTTGTTAAAAAGGATGGCATATGTGGTGTTTCATTCTGTTGTGGTTGTTGAGGGCCGTGGGACAGCGTATAAAACGGCTGAAGGAGAACAACCTGTACAGCCTTGCTCCTCTTTTTAGGCAGGCCAGCTCTTTGCATACATGCCCACAGACTCTGTAACACATGCCTCTTTTATGGAGAGGTGCAGCCATAATGCAGGGTCAGAACCTCTGCCTGCAACTGTTATACTCGATTTTGCGAAAGGAAGTAAGCTTACCATGGTTCCCTGCACGCACGTATTGTTGTTATATTTTGGTGAGGGTAATCATGATGGCCATGTAGACCACCACCACTGAGAGTCCTGGAAGTAACAGGGATGAGATGAAAGAGCTAAGAATAGTAGAACTTGAAACAACAGATTTAGCCATGGGTGTTAGTGCAAAACCGCTTGGCTTTTTTTTGGCTTTAGGTGCGGCTATTCATGCAGGCCATATAGAGCTGCCACCATTCGGTGTCGTATCAGCTAATAAACTAATAAGAACAGTACTACCAAAATACAGCCAATTAAGGGCCTTAGGAAGACTGAGCCAAGGTTGGATTGTAGTATTTGGTTAGGCTAATCATGATGGCCATGTAGACCACCACCACTGAGAGTCCTGGAAGTAACAGGGATGAGATGAAAGAGCTAAGAATAGTAGAACTTGAAACAACAGAGTTAGCCATGGGTGTTAGTGCAAAACCGCTTGGCTTTTTTTTGGCTTTGGGTGCGGCTATTCATGCAGGTCATATAGAGCTGCCACCATTCGGTGTTGTATCAGCTATAAAAATAATAAGAACTGTACTATCAAAATACAGCCAATGAAGGGCCTATGAAGAAGGTTGGATTGTAGTATTTAGTTCGGCTAATCATGATGGCCATGTAGACCACCCATAACAGGTATGAAAGTGCTAAGAACAGTACTAATTGAAACAACCGAGTTAGCCATGGGTGTTAGTCTAAGACCACTCGGCTTTTTTTGGGGTTTGGGTGCAGCTAATCATGAAGGCCAGATAGACCTGCCACCATTTGGTGTTGTAACAGGTATTAAACTGCAAAGAACAGTACTACTTAACACAACCTACTTACCATGGGTCCCAGAGCATATGTTTGGTTATTATATTTTGTAAGGGTAATCATGCAGGCCATATAGACCTCCACCGATAGGGTGAGTATGAGTAACAGCTATTAAAATGCGAAGGACATTACTAATTAACACAACATAGTTACCATGGGTCGCAGACCAAGAGCAGATGTCTTTTTA
Organism: Bombina bombina; assembly: GCF_027579735.1. Classification (NCBI taxonomy): domain Eukaryota; kingdom Metazoa; phylum Chordata; class Amphibia; order Anura; family Bombinatoridae; genus Bombina; species Bombina bombina. The sequence goes on from NC_069499.1 coordinate 1,028,450,140, forward strand.
TTATATTTTGTATGGGTAATTATCCAGGCCGTATAGACCTCACCAAATAGGGGGAGTTACAGAGATTAAAGTGCTAAGAATGGTAGTACTTAAAACACAACCTAGTTAAAATAGGTACCAGACCGAATGTCTTATTATTTTATTTTTTCAGGGTAATCAGGCAGGCCATATAGAACACCCCCGATAGGGGGGGGGGGAACAGGGATTAAAGTGCTAAGAAAAGTACTAATTAACACAAGCTAGTTGGGTCCAAGAACGCATGTTTAATTATTAGACTTTATTAGGGTAATTATATATCTAACAAATCTATCTATTTATCTTCTATCGATTCTATCTAACTATCAATCTATGTATATCTATCTATCCTATCTATGAATCTATCTTCTGTCCGGGATGTTTTGAGACAGCCACTTTGGGAATGTTAGTTGATTTAGGCCCATTATGGCTTAAAAGCAGACTCTGCATAAACTATGTAATTTTCCATGGGAGTTTTGCCAGGGATCCCCCTCCAGCATGCGACAGTCCAGGTGTTAGTACCCTTGAAACAACTTTTCCATCACTATTGTGGCCAGAAAGAGTCCTTGTAGGTTTTAAAGTTCGCCTGCCTATTGAATTCAATGGCGGTTCGCGCGGTTCGAACGTTCGCGAACAATACCGGAAGTTCTAGTCCGCCGTTCGCGAACCGAAAATTTTAGGTTCGCGACATCACTAATCGTGTATTTGGTAGCATTTGCCTGTTCTGGGGTGTTCAAAGGATTTAAGGGTGGACATATTCTTGCAGGCTTGGCAGTGGCCACATTTATAGAAACCTCTTGTTTCTTGTAACCAGGTTCTCTGTTTTGATTGGGTAAAATGACTATTAGTCAGAATGTCTTTAAGATTCTGAGATCTCCTGTTAGTAATTGTTGGTCTATCTGTAATCACTTTTAACTGATCAGGGTCCTCATGTAGCACATGCCAATGCTTCTCAAAGATGTTCCGAATCTTACTATTTTTATCATCAAAAGTCCCTATAACCCTGATTGTGTTGGAGGTGGTCTGTTCATTCATATTGCTTTTTTTCCTGCAATAATTTTGGTCTTTCCAGTGCCTTAGCTCTTTGATAAGCCCTCTTTAGGCACCTGCCAGGATAGCCCCTTTCTTGAATCTCTTTCTAAGTTCCTTTGCTTCTATCTCAAAAGCTTCCATAGTGCTGCAATTGCGTCTGGCCCTTAAATACTGTCCAAAGGGGATACCCATCCTTTGACTTTTAGGATGGCAACTGTCCTAAAAAGGAAATAGTATTATCTTCAATAGTAGAAGTATAATGCATTCCATGGACATTGTCATTTAGCCAACACATAAAAAGAGTAAAGTCTTCTTTTGTGCCTATCCATAATATCAGCACATCATCAATGTAGCGATTGTATAGCTCCATAAATCTCATAAATGGATTTACATATTGATTCAAAATGTACGTATGTTCTATCCATCCTAAGAACAAGTTGGCATATGTAGATGCACAGCAAGTGCCCGTTGCTGTGCCCTTCTTCTGTAGGTATACTTTGTTATCAAACAAAAAATAATTGTGCTTGAGCACAAACTCTAAGAGGTCAATGATAAAATCATCCTCTTCACATCCTCTAGGGTTCCTCATTTTTAGGAAGTATTCAACAGCTTTTCTCCCTAATGAGTGAGAGATATTGGAATAGGCTTTCAACATCTATGCTTGCCAATAAAGTATTTTCCTGTACATAAATGTTCTCTAAACACTTAAGGACATCTTTTGTATCACGAACATATGATGTTAATGTATATACAAACTCCCTAAGTTTTTTGTCTATATAGGTACTGATACTTTCCGTCAGGCATCCATTACCAGACACTATTGGTCTGCCTGGGGGTACCTCTGTATTTTTATGGAATTTTAGACAAGCTATAGAATGTTGCTATCCTAGGTGACATGTTACACATAAACTCATATTCAGATTTGGTGATTATTCTTTCACCATAACCCCTATCCAATAATGATTTTAGTTCTTTACTGAATTTTATGGTTGGGTCTTGTGGTAGGATCTGATAGTTATCTGTATTTGTTAGAATATCCAAGCACATCTTTTTATATTGTGTATTGTTCATGATTACCAGGTTTCCACCCATATCATCACTCTTAATTGTTATCTCAGAATTGTTCTTTAGCTCAGCCAATGCTTTTCTCTCTTTGAAAGTAAGATTTTTCTTATTTTTACTTTTACAATTGAGTGCTTCTAGTTCTGTGGTTACCAGGGACACAAATTTGTCAATAGTAGGATATTTGGAAATGGTGGGCATGAAAGTGCTCTTAGGTTTAACTATGCTCTGTTTAGAAACATTACTAGTATCCTCATTTTCATCTAATAATGTTATCATTAGATTAACTATCTCCTGATCCTCTTCTTCCACCCCCATATCGGTGAGACAAATTTTATTAGCATCTTTATGATATTTATGTAGTGCCAGTTTTCTCGCAAACAGGTGTGTATCCTTAACCCAATTAAAGGTGTCAAATTTGGGGTAGGGATGAAGGACAGACCCTTGGATAGCAAAGTGTAGTGTTCATGTCTTAGATCTATCCCTGCAAGGTTCATTATTTGTAACCCCATCTCTTTTATTTTTGTTTGTTTAGTGGTTTCATTCTGTTTTGTTGTCTTGTTCTTACTGTTCTTTTTGGTGGCTATCCTGGCAGGTGCATAAAGAGGGCTTATCAAAGAGCTAAGGCACTGGAAAGACCAAAATTATTGCAGGAAAAACATGATATGGATGAACAGACCACCTCCAACACAATCAGGGTTATAGGGACTTTTGATGATAAAAATAGTAAGATTCTGAACATCTTTCAGAAGCATTGGCATGTGCTACAGGAGGACCCTGATCTGTTAGAAGTGATTGCAGATAGACCAACAATTACTAACAGGAGATCTCAGAATCTTAAAGACATTCTGACTAATAGTCATTTTACCCAATCAAAACAGAGAACCTGGTTACAAGAAACAAGAGGTTTCTATAAATGTGGCCACTGCCAAGCCTGCAAGAATATGTCCCCCTGAAATCCTTTGAACACCCCAGAACAGGCAAATGCTACCAAATACACGATTTCATGAATTGTAGAACCAAAAGGGTCATATATGTGGCAATGTGTAAATGTCCATTAATCTATGTAGGCGAAACATCAAGGGAATTATGTACAAGAGTATTGGAACATATGGGGGATATCCAGTGGAATTGCAATGTACCAGTGGCAAAAAATATGAATAGTGATGTCCCGAATAGTTCACATAGCTTGTTCTCGTTCGCCGCGGCAGGAGAACATATGCGATGTTCGGTCCACCCCCTATTCGTCATCATTGAGTAAACTTTGACCCTGTACCTCACAGTCAGCAGACACATTCCAGCCAATCAGCAGCAGACCATCCCTCCCAGACCCTCCCACCTCCTGGACAGCATCAATTTTAGATTCATTCGGAAGCTGCATTCTTAGTGAGAGGAGGGACAGTGTAGCTGCTGCTGATTTAATAGGGAAATCAATAGCTAGACTAGTGTATTCAGGGTCCACTACAGTCCTGAAGGACTCATCTGATCTCTGCTATAAGGACAGCACCCCAAAAAGCCCTTTTTAGGGCTAGAACATCAGTCTGCTTTTTTTTTACTGTGTAATCTAATTGCAGTTGCCTGCCTGCCAGCGTGTGTGACAGGCTCACAGCATATACTGTGCCAACTTGCCCAGTGCCACCACTCATATCTGGTGTAACAGTAGTGTACATTTAAAAAAACAACACTTTTTTGACTGTGAAATAATAGCAGTCAGTTTCCTTCACACGTTTGCGTTTCAGTGCCTGCCAGGGCACAGTGTCACACCAGTGCAACTCATATCTGGTGAAACAGTAGTGTACATTTAAAAAAAACAACACTTTTTTGACTGTGAAATAATAGCAGTCAGTTTCCTTCACACATGTGCGTTTCAGTGCCTGCCATGGCACAGTGTCACACCAGGGCAACTCATATCTGGTGTAACAGTAGTGTACATTTAAAAATAACAACACTTAGTTGACTGTGAAATAATAGCAGTCAGTTTCCTTCACACATGTGCTTTTCAGTGCCTCCCAGGGCACAGTGTCACGCCAGTGCAACTCATATCTGGTGTAACAGTAGTGTACATTAAAAAAAAACAACACTTTTTTGACTGTGAAATAATAGCAGTCACTTTCCTTCACACATGTGCGTTTCAGGGCCTGCCAGGGCACAGTGTCACACCAGTGCAACTCATATCTGGTGTAACAGTAGTGTACAATTAAAAAAAACAACACTTTTTTGAATGTGAAATAATAGCAGTCAGTTTCCTTCACACGTGTGCGTTTCAGTGCCTGCCTGCCAGGGCACAGTGTCACACCAGTGCAACTCATATCTGGTGTAACAGTAGTGTACATTTAAAAAAAAAAAAACACTATTTTGACTGTGAAATAATAGCAGTCAGTTTCCTTCAAACTTGTGCATTTCAGTGCCTGCCAGGGCACAGTGTCACACCAGTGCAACTCATATCTGTTGTAACAGTAGTGTACATTTAAAAAAAACACTTTTTTGACTGTGAAATAATAGCAGTCAGTTTCCTTCACACGTGTGCGTTTCAGTGCCTGCCAGTGCACAGTGTCACACCAGTGATACTCATATCTGGTGTAACAGTAGTGTACATTTAAAAAAAACACTTTTTTGACTGTGAAATAATAGCAGTCAGTTTCCTTCACACGTGTGCGTTTCAGTGCCTGCCAGGGCACAGTGTCACACCAGTGCAACACATATCTGGTGTAACAGTAGTGTACATTAAAAAAAAACTAGAAATTTGACTGTGAAATAATAGCAGTCAATTTCCTTCACACGTGTGCGTTTCAGGGCCTGCCAGGGCACAGTGTCACACCAGTGATACTCAAATCTGGTGTAACAGTAGTGTACATTTAAAAAAACAACACTTTTTTGACTGTGAAATAATAGCAGTCAGTTTCCTTCACACGTGTGCGTTTCAGTGCCTGCATACCAGGGCACAGTGTCACACCCGTGCAACTCATATCTGGTGTAACAGTAGTGTACATTTAAAAAAAAAAAACTTTTTTGACTGTGAAATAATAGCAGTCAGTTTCCTTCACACGTGTGCATTTCAGTGCCTGCCAGGGCACAGTGTCACCCCAGTGCAACTCATATCTGGTGTAGCAGTAGTTTACATTTAAAAAAAAAAACCACTTTTTTGACTGTGAAATAATAGCAGTCAGTTTCCTGACCTTTAAAGTCGTCAATCCCCGGCCTAACCTTATAACTATTATTAGCTAACATAATAACTATAAATAAGGAGTTACACTCAACTTTTGGTATAAAGTTTGGCCGCAGCCATTTTATTAACAACATAAGTTAAATATTGCGTAATAAATATATTCAAACATTTTAACAGAACATACCTGATGTTCATAAATAACATTCCAATCAAAACTGTCAATTCCCCACAGCGGTGCTAGTTCCCAAACCCACAAAACAAGATGGCCGTTATTCAACAACTGGACTCAACTATATCCCCGTTGAGTCCGTCCAAGGACACCTACACTTTAATAGGGATACCCTTGCCCCTATAAAACCAGTTGCCCACTCACCCCATGGAGAGGCAACTACTTAAAATCCTCAAAATCACTTGGCCATATTGCTTACCATATTTGTCTGGGAACTAGCACCCCCGCCTTGCTGCGACAAACACGAAACAAGGAAGGAAAACAAAATTAGGGAGGGAGCACTTTCCAGAAAGGTTTGATAAATAATCTGATGACAGATTCTCCCGCTCTTTCCTTAAGAGCGTAACAGCGCGTGCTAAGCCCGCCCCCTTACAGGTACCAACCAATCCCACAAGGCCTAATTCCTCCAACGGTCAAGTCCCCTTCCCGTTACTTCGAACTCCCAGGGGCTCCCTGACCTTTAAAGTCGTCAATCCCCGGCCTAACCTTATAACTATTATTAGCTAACATAATAACTATAAATAAGGAGTTACACTCAACTTTTGGTATAAAATTTGGCCGCAGCCATTTTATTAACAACATAAGTTAAATATTGCGTAATAAATATATTCAAACATTTTAACAGAACATACCTGATGTTCATAAATAACATTCCAATCAAAACTGTCAATTCCCCACAGCGGTGCTAGTTCCCAAACCCACAAAACAAGATGGCCGTTATTCAACAACTGGACTCAACTATATCCCCGTTGAGTCCGTCCAAGGACACCTACACTTTAATAGGGAACCCCTTGCCCCTATAAAACCAGTTGCCCACTCACCCCATGGAGAGGCAACTACTTAAAATCCTCAAAATCACTTGGCCATATTGCTTACCATATTTGTCTGGGAACTAGCACCCCCGCCACCGACTGGACTGACCGAACAGCCCAGTCCCGCCAAACCCAAAATTTTTCCCAACGCTTCTTTTATATCAAAAAGAAATAGCTGCAGCCCAAATTGGTTAAAATGAACACCATCTTTTAAGTAGAATTCCTCGGCCCCTTCTACTTCGAAATCTGGGTGGAAAACAACACCTCCCCCCAACCTTTTAACGAAAGAGCTAACTATTTTGTTAACTTTCTTGCGGCTCTTTTCTAACCTATCGTAATCCCTCGCTGATCTCCAAACCAGCCTAGGAGTAATCTGTGACCAGACTATTTTTATTCCGGGATAAAGCTCCTTTATATTGCCGAGATCCCTTTTAATTCTTCTCACTAATTCTTTTTGAGGAATCATACCTAAATCATTTCCCCCCAAATGTACTATCAAAACATCAGGATGATGAAAAACTTTGCTATAATCTAGAAACACCGGAAACAAGAGTTCCCAGCACATGCCCCTAATCCCAAACCATTTGACCTCCCATTGATCAACTGGACACCCAAGCTGAAGGCCGCCCATTTTCTTACTGGCCTCAGCATTGGCCCAGTATATAAATGAATGCCCCATCACCCATACGATCCTCACACCTAAAATAAAAGAAATAAAGAGAGTATTCAGGATGATTTCAGCTCAAACATTCCAAAACATACGCTCTATTCAAACTTTTTTTTTTTTTTTTATACCCTCAAATCAGGCCTAACATAGGATTTATAACGACTTGAACCCCATCTCCCAATCTTTTTTACTATATCCTCTCTGAGACCTAACATAGCAGCTTCAGTAGCAGCTCCAATCCGGAATGAGTGAGACCCAAACTCTAAAGGATTAAGATCCAATAAAACAATTGAACCTTTTAAAATGGCTCTAAATTGATACTGTGACAAAAAGGAACCATCTGAGTGAACTAACAAAGGGCCATCTTGCAAAGGCCGTATGGACCCATAAAGCATCATTACCTGACATGGACATATCTCTCCACCACTAGGGAACAGCACTATATTCTTGCCTTTCCCATAGATGTCCGTTTTACTACTTCTCAGTAAGATTTCTACCCTGCTGTCGTTCCATATTACATCTTCTTTTTGTAAACCTCCTGAAACTTTCTTGCTAGGGCTTACCAATTCCGAAAGTCTAAATGCTCCAAAAAAGGCCAATACAAAGGCCGTTCTGAACAATATTACTTCAAATCTTGATGCACAAATCTCTGCCAATACTACCCAAAATTTTTTAAGTAAAGAAAATGTAATAGGCCTTCTCTTATCTCTAACCTTTGCCTTTTTCTGCAAGCCTTTAAGAACTTGACGTACCCAAAAAACTTTTGTAACATCAGACAGACCAAATAAACGGAATCTAAAAGCTAGGGCCGCCAATCTTTTTTCCATATTAGATGGTGACAAACCCAAAGTTCCCCAATGCCACATCCATTCCAATAAGCAACCCGTAACATCATCAGACCCTTCTTTAATTTCAGATTGACACAACCACATTTCCCATTCCCTCCAAACTGATACATAAGACGTCCAAGTACCTGGAGCCAAAGATTTTTTTAATTAATTCAGCCAATCCTCCGTCCCAAGCTTCCAAAGTTGGACCGGAAACATCGCTCCAGCTACATCCGCTTGAGGAGCCAATTCTCGAAAGCGACACCACTGTGAACGAGATAAAGAATCTGCTATCAATTTAAGCTTACCAGGGATATGCTTTGCCCTGACAAATACATTCATACTTAAACATTTCAGGACTAGTACTCTTAATAAACGCAAAACTGGTAATGATAATGCAGATAAAGAATTAATAGCAGAAACCACGCCCATATTAGCCGTATGGAACAATATGGATTTATTCATCAAATCAACTTCCCACACAAACAGAGCCACCAGAATCGGAAATAGTTCAAGGAAAACTAGGTTCTTAGTTAAACCCAACTTGACCCACTCTTGAGGCCAGACCTCTGCACACCAATGCCCCTGAAAATAAGCCCCGAAACCAACACCACCAGCTGCATCAGTTATCAAATCCAAATCAACATTAGAGATCCTAGCTTCCATAAATATTGCAACACTGTTAAAAATTTTAAGGAATTCCAACCAAACTTTCAAATCATCCTTGAGGCCTTTTTTAATCCTTACAAAATGATGAGGCTTACTAACACCAGACGTAGCCAGTGACATTCTTCTAGAAAAAACTCTACCAATAGGAATTATTCTGCAAGCAAAATTCAATTTTCCCAGCAGAGATTGCATTTTTCTCAAGGTCACCTTACGGACCGCCAAAAATTGCCGAATCATTTCTGATAAATCCACAATCTTTTCAACAGGTAGCCTACATTCCATATTTTTGGAATCGATTGTAATACCCAAGAATTTAAGGGCCGTAACTGGACCCTCAGATTTTTCCATTGCAATAGGAACCCCAAAATCAGATGCCATTGAATAAAAACAATCCCTTAACTTCAAACAAACGTCCGAATCAGAGGGATCAACAAAAAGAAAATCATCCAAATAATGAACTACTGACGAGAATCCAGACTTGAATTTAACGACCCATTCCAAAAAGGAACTAAAACACTCAAACAAAGAACAAGAAATAGAACAACCCATCGGGAGGCAAAGGTCAATGTAGAAAGACCCCTCAAAACAACAACCCAACAGATAATGTGAAGAAGGATGAACCGGAAGTAACCGAAAAGCAGCCTCAATATCCACTTTAGCCATTAAAGCAAATTGACCAGCCTCTCTAACCAAATTAACTGCCATGTCAAATGATGTATAAGACACAGACGACAATTCATCCGGAATATCATCATTCACAGATCCACCCTTTGGAAAAAATAAGTGGTGAATAAGACGAAATTTACCAGGTTCTTTCTTAGGAACCACTCCTAAAGGAGAAATACGCAAATGAGGGATAGGAGAGATTTTAAAAGGACCTGCCATTCGACCCAAAGAAACCTCCTTCTCAAGCTTACTCCTAACAACCTCAGGCCATTCCCTAGCAGACTTGAGGTTACCCCTGTAATGAACAACACCCCCTGAAGATGGGATTCTGAAACCAAACTCAAAACCATGTAGCAATAACAAGGCCTTATCACCAAAGCCCTTCTGTTTAGCGTAGAGTACGAGCCACAGCTCCATCCCGCTTAGCCTCACCGGAGTTAATCCCTTTTTCAGGAAGCTCCTGGGTTCCTCCCAATTTGTTCTTTTTGAAACACTTAATGGAAGGGTGGGATCCCCCACACCCAGAGCATTTGTGTCTGAATTTACAGGACGATCCCCATTTACAGAACTTTTCATTGAAAGCAAAACAGAAACCTTTTTTTACTGTTGCAGACGAACCACTTTGAAGAGACCCGCCGGCACCCCCGCGAAAAGGCTGCAAAGACCTTAACGGGGTCATTACTTTTAGCCATAGACCCATATCACGATCATCCCATTTCATCTCAGGCTTAACCGATAAACGTTGTCTAAATTGTTCATCATAAACCCACCAAGCCATACCCCCATATGTTCTCTGAGCAGCGGCTATTTCATCTAAATAGCAAAAGAGGGCCGCGCCTTGATCAGGGAACTTAACAGCAAATACACTAGCATAAATAACAAAAGCCTGGAACCAGTTAGTAAATGTTTTTGGTAATTTTCTGTAACGTTTTTTCCTCTCCTCCTCCTCCTTCTTGGACGCATCCTTTTTTGAGTCTTCAGGTATCTCAAAAGACTGGTCAAGAGGAAGGAGGGAAAATAATTCAATAAAATCTCTCTTGTATATCTTTTCCCTTAACTCAACCGTCAAGTGCATACCCAAAGGCCCGATAGAACACAAACAAGACCTGGCCAAGGCCGTGTCAGCAATCTTAAGCTCGGGACCCCCAGACGCTTTATTATCGACATTAGCCACCTTTGGCTGGGACAAACCGACCACTTGAGATTGGGGTACCGACCCTACATCTTTTGTTCCAAAAGTCTTAGAGGGGAACAGCACCTGGGAGTGTGGAGTGTGCACGGTAGACCAAGGGCGCTGCCAAGCCCCAGACACATAGAAAAGATAAGCAAGGTCTCCAGCACTTTGTCAAACCAACTTTATTCAGACACAAATAGCGACGTTTCGGTGTCACAGCACCTTATTCATGCTTGATATTAATACAATGGCCATATTGCATCTTTAAATACCCAAATTTTGGCGCCCTCTCAAATTGTTGTGTGGAGAGGGCTCCCACTAGTGGCCAGATAATATACATACACGTACAAAACTTATGTACAAATTGAATCAATTAATTTGAATATATTACTAAGTCCTAAAGAATACATAGAATTTCACTAAAAAAATTACCTAATACTATCTTTTGTTCCCTCACCAACGATCCCTAATACCCCATTTTGGGGAGCCAAACCAGGGGGAACCCATGAATTGGCAACTCCCCCCGAGACTTTGGCCCCTTCTAACTTGGCTAACAAGTCCCTTAAACCTGCTACAACAGTTATAGATAAAGGATCAGCATGCACACCAACTGTATCAACCCCCACATTCAGATTCACAGCCCCAGATCCCTCATTACCTGTACCCGGATCCTGAGTCGCTGCAGACTGATCCCCTTGAAATGCAGCCGTAACCTTCTCTATATTCTGGAAACCAGTAGACCTGGGATCCGTATTAGCCATTAATTGCTGACCTTTTTCCGCCTGCAAAACAGAAACATGTGACAAACCCCCAGAAGGTGCCCAAATTCCAATGCCCCTACTAGCCGTAGACATACCCAACCTACTATCCACTAAAACACCCTTACCCCTCTTAGCAGATGAAACCTCAAACCCTTCTCCCCTTAAATCCCCATACCTCTTGCGTTGTCTACCTCTACCTTGTATTCTCCCAATCCCAGACCTGTTTGGACGTTGAACAGAATTAACCGAGCTATGAAACGTATTATTAAGACTCTGACCCATCATGCCCTGAAGACCAAAATTAAAATTGTTGGCCGTACTCACCCTTGTTTCTTCTCCCCTTGCATTAAAACGTTCCACCCCCGGAACGCCGTCCTCAATATCAAGCCTGATATTTTCCGTCCAGGATTCCTGCAGACCATAAGCATCCCCACTTAGGCCGTCATTTCCCACCATTAAAAAACCCGGAGAATTCTCAGGCCGTGACCCAGTCTCATTCCCTTCTAAAAGAAAAACATCATTAGAGACAGGTACATTTTTAACTACATCAACATTCCTACCTCTCAAATTTCTTAATTCACCCTTTAAAACCAAATCACTCGGAACCCTGACTGACGGTCTAAACTGACAAATAGGGTTAACTACACTGGGAGAAGGAGGAATAAAATCCTCCTCAGAAGAATCTAAATATAAAGCTAATTCTCCAACACCGTTATCAACCTCGGTGTCGTGCTGACTCTCACTGACTTCAAGCCCGTCCACCCTCTCGTCTAACACTCGATAAGCCTGTTCCTCAATATTACTACCAGGCCTTAAATTCTGTGCCGTTTTTGAAACATTATGTAACTGTTCTTCAACCGCCTGAGGCAGCTCAGTCAGACCTGACACGTTCAATCCCTCACCTTTCTTTCTCACTAAAGCACTTTCTAACATACCTACACCCACTTGCTCCTTACCCCCACTCGGCAAACTAGGCCTCGGCGGGCCGTCACCTTTACTAACTTGCCTTTTTCCCTTAAATACTACTTTTTGGCCTAAATTGGCCGTCTTACCCTTAGGCAAAGAATCACCCTTCTTTACAGGCTCTTCGAATTGTTCCGGTAGAGAACAAGTGTTCCCGGACAGCATAGCATTATCCGAAACCTCAGCTCCGGCCTGCCGACTTCCGGAACTAGAACTTGACTTCTTCCTCAAGGCCGCTTTTAACCCCGGACTGGGGCTGGATTTTCTCTGACCGCCATTACTCCCCTCCGGATCCGGGTCCGAACGAACTGGGGGCCTCGAACGCCTAACAGGTCTCGAAGTAGCATCCACGATATCCTCCCTGGGATCGATAACCGGGCTAAACAAGGGACGTAACTTATCCTCGAGCAATGTAGGGCCCATTTTGGCAGCTTCCAACTTAAGTTGGTCGAAAATCGCATAAAACTGCGACATTACCAGAATTTAGCACTTTCCAGAAAGGTTTGATAAATAATCTGATGACAGATTCTCCCGCTCTTTCCTTAAGAGCGTAACAGCGCGTGCTAAGCCCGCCCCCTTACAGGTACCAACCAATCCCACAAGGCCTAATTCCTCCAACAGTCAAGTCCCCTTCCCGTTACTTCGAACTCCCAGGGGCTCCCTTCACATGTGTGCGTTTCAGTGCCTGCCAGTGCACAGTGTCACACCAGTGCAACTCATATCTGGTGTAACAGTAGTGTACATTTAAAAAAAACAACACTTTTTTGACTGTGAAATAAGAGCAGTCAATTTCCTTCACACGTGTGCGTTTCAGGGCCTGCCAGGGCACAGTGTCACACCAGTGCAACTCATATCTGGTGTAACAGTAGTGTACATTTAAAAAAAAAACACTTTTTTGACTGTGAAATAATAGCAGTCAGTTTCCTTCACACTTGTGCGTTTCAGGGCCTGCCAGGGCACAGTGTCACACCAGGGCAACTCATATCTGGTGTAACAGTAGTGTAGATTAAAAAAAAAAACCTAGGCCTAGATTTAGAGTTTGGCGGTAGCCGTGAAAACCAGCGTTAGAGGCTCCTAACGCTGGTTTTCTACGGACTCAGGTATTTAGAGTTCAGTTACCGACACTCAAAAATCACCCAACGCACAAATCTCTACCGACAGCTCAAACCCAGTAGTAAACATATACCGACAAAATAAACATCCACGATTCACAAAACAAATATTACACAAACTACACTTACACTCATATAAACACAACACTATTTTTATCTTTATGATTTCATAATTTTTCATCAAAATACAAAGGATCAAAGTTGCGAGATCTCGGGTGTTAGAAAAAAAACAACACAAATCCATTTTCCCATTGACTTACATTGACACACGGGAAAAGACCCTCATATAGCTTAATATAACTAATAAGATTATCACAAACATACACTCATCGATGCATACAAACAATATACACCACATTACATACACAAACAAGTTTTTTTTAATAAAATGAACAAGATTTAGCTACTTTTTCACACAAGCTCATGACGTCACTCACTTTACAAGGAAAACCAGTCTTTGAAAAAAATATTGACCAAAATTTGGAGCCTCCATTGACTTCTATGGGGAAGACGTGCTCGTGCACGCGACAGACAGATTTCCCTAACGCACGCAAATAGCGTAGACAAAAAAACTCCAAATACCAGCACTAGAAATAGGAAAAAAATACATGCTTTTCTGCGTTAGACACAGCTATGATAAATACATCAAGAAATGACTATTTCCCTATGGTGGACTTATGGATTTTAATTATTGAATATTCACAACACCATTAAATTGTTTCACACTTTTAGATTACATCAACTACAAATCAACATCACTAGTAACAAATTTTTATACAAAAAATATTACATTTAAACGGACAAAAAAATTATTTAACATTTTATGGATTCACAAACAGTACACAATGGGAAACACCTCTCATTTACCTTTATTATTGCATTTCATTTATTCAACTCATATGCTTGCAGCAACTGCATATCTACATAGGCTTAACACATGATCAGTCATGGATGCACATACATTACTTTTAACATTCACTCATACATGTGCATTCAAATGATGGGGGAAAAACACATTACATTCTCTATAGGAATCACAAAACAGAACATATGGATTTTAATGTACTTTTAACATCATGATTCACTCACAATAAACCATTAGGAATTACGTACAAGAACAACATCATTACACCAGATTACAGATGTCACTTTATGGGAAGGAACAACAATGCCACACCGCTATATAGAAGTCAGCATATGTGGGACACAATCACAATATATACGTAGATGTACATAACACGCATCACCCATCACGCAACCACAAAGCACACATTTTGATTTTATTCAGCACACAATAACAATGTAGTACAATACAACAACACAATGAGGATTTCAGAACTACATAGGCAGGTTAATAATATGATGACGTCATTAGAAGATTCAACCATACACATCACAGATTCACGACTGTACCGCCCCTTTCTGAACTTTAACACTCAATACTACAATACAACATATACGTAAACAACAGTTTGGAACAGCATTATTAGGGAGATTTGAATTGGACAATTAATAAATATTGTTAGATCGCAAATCACTTATATATATAATACTACAGATGACAGCCGGAAGTTATTCAGTATTAGTGCCATTTGAATGGGACGCATACAATATTGACAGTTCGGCAATCACTTATATATAGAATACTACAGATGACAGCCGGAAGTGCTTCAGTATTAGTGCCATTTTTATGGGACGCATACAATATTGACAGCTCGGCAATCACTTATATATACAATACTACAGATGACAGCCGGAAGTGCTTCAGTATTAGTGCCATTTTTATGGGACGCATACAATATTGACAGCTCGGCAATCACTTATATATACAATACTACAGAGGACAGCCGGAAGTGCTTCAGTATTAGTGCCATTTGAATACATATAATACTACAGATGGCAGACGGGAAGTTCTGAATTATTATGCAGATGTTAAAGGGACGCATACAATATTGACAGCTCGGCAATCACTTATATATACTATACTACAGATGGCAGACGGGAAGTTCTGAATTATTATTGCGATTTTAAAGGGACGCATACAATATTGACAGCTTGGCAATCACTTATATATATAATACTACAGATGGCAGACGGGAAGTTCTGAATTATTATGCAGATGTTAAAGGGACGCATACAATATTGACAGCTCGGCAATCACTTATATATACAATACTACAGATGGCAGACGGGAAGTTCTGAATTATTATTGCGATTTTAAAGGGACGCATACAATATTGACATCTCGGCAATCACTTATATATACAATACTACAGATGGCAGATGTTACTTTATCGTTTTCAAACAATATTGCAGCAACATTGATCGATCACATTCGATGCACATTATACACAACTATGCACTTTCATTCATGTTAGCGTGGACGTGTGCTTGTTACTATAAGATCGCGTTTAAGAAATATCGTTTACGCATATGAACATGCACTGTATGTGGGATATTTGACACTTTCACATTGAGATTCATTGTGGGAAAACAACATTTCAGCAAACAACAAAAAAAAACGCCCACTGTGAAAGCATTCGCGCCGCTCACATACAAACAAGTGAATACAATTAGCAATCATTACAAACTCACTACCATTGGACTAATTGTACTATAATATGTACTATAATCCCCCAAACAACATGGCCAATGCATCACTTGTGATCCACATCAGATCAAGTGCTTACCTTGTTACGCTTTTTTCAAAGATGGATGACGATGACATGGTAGACGCTGCTGGTGCTGCTATTGGCGAACTAGCTGTTGATCGAATCAGGCAGCCTCGGCGGCTCAGACTGAGACAAAGGGGTCATCTGGTTCGAGGTCCTCGTGTCTACAGGGTGAGACCCACCTTGGAAAACATGAGCGACTTTGAGGTTTATGATAAGTATCGGCTCAATCGCGAACAGCTCATTGGGCTTTACGATCTTCTTAAACCTTATTTGGAGCCACGTATAAGAATAAGGACTGCTGTTCCCGGCATGAGTAAGATGCTAAGTTGTCTTTACGTCCTGGCCTCAATTTTTCAATCCGGAGAAATGTACATGCATGGCCTGGCTCAAGGTACATTCTCTGTGGTGTTTGATAAATTTCTGGACGCCATGGTACGGATCAGTAAGCAATACATAGGATTCCCACAAAATGATGGTGATTGGAGGCACCTGAAGCGGGAATTCTTTGATATTGCTCAATTGCCCAATGTCTTGGGAGCCATTGATTGTACCCACATTGCGCTGCGTGCTCCAATTGATGACTTGCCCTTCAGAAATCGCAAACATTTTCATAGCCTCAACGTGCAGTATGTTTGTGACGCACAGATGAGGATTATGCATGTGTGTGCGAATTTTGCAGGAGCTTGTCATGATGCCGCATCCTCTTTCAGTCGTCCCTGTGGAGACAGTTTGAGGAAAGACAAATGCCCCCTGGTTATCTCGTTGGTGAGTATTTGTGCACAACATGGTTAATTAGTTTGACAATTGCCACTGTAGTTTTAAAATGTTAGCATCATGTTCAGCTATAGGATGCAATTTAACCATGTCATTGTCTCTTTCCGCTAATGTCTAGTTTTAGTTCAATGCAGATATGTAGCATGTCTTACCTTAAATGCTCAGAGAATGCAATATAACCATTTAGTTGGCATTTTACACAAGGTTTGGTTTAGGCGAAATACGCATATGTAGCATGTCTTTGCTGAAATGGGAAGATATTAGCTAATGCAATTTAACCATGTCATTGTCTCTTTCCGCTAATGTCTAGTTTAAGTTCAATGCAGATATGTAGCATGTCTTACCTTAAATGCTCAGAGAATGCAATGTAACCATTTATTTTGCATTTTACACAAGGTTTGGTTTAGGCAAAATACGCATATGTAGCATGTCTTAGCTGAAATGGGAAGATATTAGCTAATGCAATTTAACCATGTCATTGTCTCTTTCTGCTAATGTCTAGTTTTAGTTCAATGCAGATATGTAGCAGGTCTTACCTTAAATGCTCAGATAGAGAATGCAATGTAACCATTTAGTTGGCATTTTACACAAGGTTTGGTTTAGGAGAAATACGCATATGTAGCATGTCTTAGCTGAAATGGCAAGATAGAGAATAAGATTGAACTAGATTATTCATTTAAAAAATAAACATTTGTTAGTGGATTATCGTGTAAAAAAATTATATTGGAATCAAAATACTATTTTGAGGATTCAGTTTTAATTATGTTCTGTTCATAATTTATAGGTGATTCTGGGTACATGAGCCGGCCTTGGCTTATTACCCCCTTGCGTAGCCCGACTGATGTGTCTGAGGAGCACTACAATAGGGCTCATAAGAGAACCAGGGCGGTGGTTGAACGGATGTTCGGGCTCCTGAAGATGAGGTTCAGGTGCCTGGACCGGTCGGGAGGAGCCCTCCAGTACAACCCAAAGAAGGTGGCTAAGATCGTTGTAGCCTGTAGTGTCCTGCATAATATTGCACAGCGGGCTGGGATGCTGCAGGGCGTCCAGGCGCACCCAAACCTCCTCAGAGATGAGGAGGATGATCCTGTTCTAGAGGGGCCATTCCGGGACGAGGGGCTCAATGTCAGAGCAGAAATCATCAACCGCCACTTTAGACGGTAAATAATAGAAGTTAGACAGGAGTATTTTCAATAGATGTGAACTCTAGGGAAATGACAAGTCGAGAATTGTGCAAACATGTTAGGATTGTTCATCAAATGCTAAAAATGTGTTTGATTTATTAATATAGGTGATGCTCTGGTCATTGGGTCCTGTAGCGAGTCTTTGCCACCTGGTTTTTAAAGAGGACATCAGCTGGTAAGTATAAATGTATGGACTGTTGCTGGCATGAATTGTACACAAATACATCATATGGCATACATTTTAAAAACTAGTATTTAGTTTACACATTACTTAAAATGTACATACTCAGAAAGGGATCCTCTAGCATCAATATCCTCTAGCATGGCTATGGTTCAATGTCACACATTAGAGGTTCGTTCTGCTCAATATGACTCCTCTTCACACTTGATAGAACAGAACACAAGATGCTACACATGCTTAGTAAGCTAGTGACAGAAATTGATTCAGAAATGGGGGGTGGGAGAGGGGTACAGAACTGATTCTCACACTTGTAGTAATATTTTTATTTAAAAAATTTCTGCCATTAGGGAGTTGACTTAATCTAAAGACTGAAAGGGAAGAATTTGAAGCCTGACAGTGAAGATTGCCCAGACTGACAGTGGAAAAAGCCAAGATTGAAATTAAAGTATGCCAATGGGATCATGTCTGGCATTATCTTTCCAATATGCTGACCTTGAAAACCATACAAAGACATGTTCACATGGTAAGTGCCAACTATTTGATAGAATAAGGCTGTGGAGGCATCCTATTGGAGACACTTATATATTTTTTATTTTTTTTATGGTATTTCACAGTCCTCTATTTTTGAACTGATGAATAAGGCACCTATTGAAGATCAACAGTTTACCCCTGAATTGACTTTCAAAGACCATACATTATCCAGGTTGGTGTACCAATGCATGCTAGTGAAGACTGTTGAATATTAGTAGCTTACATACATTAGTCATATTTAGTTCATAATTAGATATTTAGGCATCAAAATCAGACACTTAGATGAATTTCTAATTTTTAGATTGGATTTTAATCCTCTATTTTATGAAGTGATGAATAAGACACCTATTGAAGATCAACAGTTTACCCCTGAATTGACTTTCAAAGACCATGCATTATCCAGGTTGGTGTACCAATGCATGCTAGTGAAGACTGTTGAATATTAGTAGCTTACATACATTAGTCATATTTAGTTCATAATTAAATATTTAGGCATCACAATCAGACACTTAGATGAATTTCTAATTTTTAGATTGGATTTTAATCCTCTATTTTTTGAAGTGATGAATAAGACACCTATTGAAGATCAACAGTTTACCCCTGAATTGACTTTCAAAGACCATGCATTATCCAGGTTGGTGTACCAATGCATGCTAGTGAAGACTGTTGAATATTGGTAGCTTACATACATTAGTCATATTTAGTTCATAATTAGATATTTAGGCATCACAATCAGACACTTAGATGAATTTCTAATTTTTAGATTGGATTTTAATCCTCTATTTTATGAAGTGATGAATAAGACACCTATTGAAGATCAACAGTTTACCCCTGAATTGACTTTCAAAGACCATGCATTATCCAGGTTGGTGTACCAATGCATGCTAGTGAAGACTGTTGAATATTAGTAGCTTACATACATTAGTCATATTTAGTTCATAATTAGATATTTAGGCATCACAATCAGACACTTAGATGAATTTCTAATTTTTAGATTGGATTTTAATCCTCTATTTTATGAAGTGATGAATAAGACACCTATTGAAGATCAACAGTTTACCCCTGAATTGACTTTCAAAGACCATGCATTATCCAGGTTGGTGTACCAATGCATGCTAGTGAAGACTGTTGAATATTAGTAGCTTACATACATTAGTCATATTTAGTTCATAATTAGATATTTAGGCATCACAATCAGACACTTAGATGAATTTCTAATTTTTAGATTGGATTTTAATCCTCTATTTTATGAAGTGATGAATAAGACACCTATTGAAGATCAACAGTTTACCCCTGAATTGACTTTCAAAGACCATGCATTATCCAGGTTGGTGTACCAATGCATGCTAGTGAAGACTGTTGAATATTAGTAGCTTACATACATTAGTCATATTTAGTTCATAATTAGATATTTAGGCATCACAATCAGAAAAAGGAATACATATTATAGTTGATATAGAGGTATTTGAATGGACATGAAATATTACATTTATGTTCAGCATACATATGTATTTATTATTGGAATGTGATATACATTATTATGTATAATTCGAAATTCTGATATTTAAATTTAATTTTTCTAACACAATATAATGGTGTATGTTTATTTTATTTATTTTAAAATTTAAATCATAAATATCTTTATAAAATGTTGAACAAAGTTAGAGCAAAGACACAAGATGATTGTAAATGTATTTTATGAATATTTTACAATGTGTGTATTAACTTTGTAAAAATTTCTTTTTTAATTTCAGATTGTCATCTGATGACTTCCAGGACTATTTTTTGGTTTTAAAAACTTTTAATTTTTAAATGTTAATCCACATTTTATTATTAAATACACTCTTTTGAACAGATTATAATAAATATCCATATAATCTGTCAATAAAAACAATTTGACTCCCATGACTGGTAGTTGTCTATTTGACAAGCACATGCATAAGGCCAAATAATGCATTAATTTTATAAAATCCACTGATTCAGAGAATATTAAATTAAACTATCTTTTTTAAATTAATTGGGGAGTGAGATCCATCGATGCTTTTCTTTTGAAATTCTTAGATGTTCAAATAATTTCGGATATGTATTCAAAATTTGACATTAATTATTTCGTTTCACTTTTAAGAAGGGGAAGTGGTTCACTTACATTAAAGTGACAGTGTTGTTGAATGTAAAATTAATTTTATAAGATCTTGTATCTTCCTTAGGTATCTCAAAACATTATTCTATTAAATGTATACATTTTTACATTTCGAAATGGTAGGTCATTTAACATCATATTTTTCATAAGCTAGTTATTGGATGCCATGTTAATAGATTTTATTTTCTTGTGGAGTCATTTAAAGGGACATTTTACTATAGTTATTAATATTATGTAGTTTTTAAAATCTTACCTCTTGGGTTAGACATCACATATGTATATATAATTTTCATTCCCCTTTAGTTTCTTTTGTCAATGTTAAATCAACATTCAAAATGTTTTGGTCCTTAAAGGGACATTCACAAAGTATATTGTGTCTTAATTTTTAAAAAATCATAAAAGAATTTAAACATATTTAGAAAGTACTATAGAATTACATTCAGTCTTTAAATATACTTTGAAAAATATACATCAATGCACATATCTTAGTCAATTACATAAGGCATCTATGTGCAACCAACAATCATCATCATCAAAATAGCCTATGTAGATATGTATTTAATCCAAGAATATATATAATTACAATCTAATTATTGAATAACAAAACATATTAAGGTGTTAAATTATTATAATCTTATCCAAAATGCATACATAACATATAGCTTAATGTCCCTCTAAGCTGAAGACTGCGAAATACATCCATTACAATATATATTTCAGGCAGTGTGTAAAACAATCCAGAAGTAAATATAAATATGATTTACTCATATGTTATACTAATTTAGCAAAAGGAAGGTGCCTAGGTTTATGATTTTTCAAGCATTATTGTGAAATGTCTCTTTAAAGGGACATGAACCCAAAATATACTTAAAGGGAGACAGTTAAAAAATTATTGATTTATACATTCTGAATGAGTATTGTATTTTAAGCAACTTTTAAATTTGTCTCAGATTATCAATGTTCCTCGTGATGTTGCTATCATTATTTTAAAAATAAGGCATTAAATAGATAATTTATTTGCTTCAGTACTCTGGACAGAACTTGTTTTTTTTGGTTGGATTAATAGATCCAACAATCATCAAGGACAACCCAGGTTTTTTGCCAAAATTGTCCGTAATCTAAAATATCATTATTGATTTGCAAAGAAAGATAACAAGATATTTCTTAACATTTGAGAATCGGATTTAATTATAAAGTTGATTAACATTTCATGCCCAATCGGAATCGCGAACGCTAAATTTGTTTGGACAGTGTCCCTTTAAGAGATTTAAAGAGTGTATTTACTTCTCTTCTTATCTTGACATACTTTGCTTGAAAAGCATATCGAGATAGGCTCAGTAGATGAACATTGGTGGATGCACAGAGATGCCTTATGTGATTGACTCAACCATGTGCATTTAAATTTCTTCTGTTGAGGATATCTAAATACAAAGATAAATTGAGTTACATTTTAAAGTCTAAAAATTTTTCAATCTCTACAGATCATTTGATACAATTGTTTGTTTGTAATGTCTATTTAAAAATAAAGACGCCATTGCACAATAACATATATGAGCACTTCAGACAAATACAAGCTCGAGGTTTATTTACTAATAACAAACAAACCTGTAGTTTAACATTTATAAACAGATTATCCAAGTTAATGACATTATAACCTGAATTTGAACATTCGGAAATGTTGCGTGGGAAACGGATCTTGAAACACCAGATTTGCATCTTTAAACATTAGAGTCTAATGTCACACAATAGCACACAATCAATGTGCATTATAAATACATTTAATAGAGCAATGTCAATACTTCACAATAAGTCAACAAATTTATTTTATGAACAATAAAGACATACAATATTAAATGTGTATTTGTATTAAAGAAACAGACCGTTATTAAACGAAAAATGTCTACAACATTTAATAATGTGACACTATTAGATTTTAAAGATAATTTAAACATTAATATTTAACGGATCACGGATATTAAATCTGCGTCACACATATCCGCATGACAGGCCCATGAGTTACAAATAAGTCTACATGAAAAATGAAGTAACAGCACCACCAAGCGGTATGTGTAAGGAAGTTACTAAGATATGAAACATTAAGGAACGGCCAATCCGAGTTCATCACACAAACACAACTTGAGTCAGGATGGTCTCACAGACATTCTAACAATATTTCAAACTTTTATCCAATCAGATGTACAGATAACTTGTCCCATGGTGCATCTCATGTTTACTTCACCATATAAAAGTCCATTACACGTTGCCATCTTTGTCAGTTCTCTAATGCCTGCAGGCAGTATATCTTATTTCTTGAAAAAAAATTCTACAACCCAGCAGGCATGTCACCTCCCAGGTTCACCAAGCAGGAGAGCGCTGCACTGGTCCACGCCGTCAATAACTTTTATCCCCAGCTGTTTGGGAACAAGAGGAGGTCGACAGATGCGCCTGTTAAGAAGGCCCTCTGGGAGTCTATCACCAATGCGGTGAAATTGGTGTGTGGCGTCCAGAGGAGCCAGGATCAAATCATGAGGAGATTCGGAGATATGAGGTTGCGATTGTCCAAAAAAGTCAACCTCATAAGGGAGTGGGTACAAGCCCGTAAAAGAGGGGGCCAAAGAAAGGCCCCGCGGAAACTCTACCTACTCCCTTATGAGGTGACTTTATGCGAGCTCCTCAATCTCCGGGTCCCCAAAAGATTTAGATCCTCGCCATCCTCTGCCTCCTCTTCTTCCCTCCCAGCTGCAGGATCTGAAATTCCTGACGCGGGGGCCAGGGCAGCTGCTTCTCCGTCCGGTGGCCTGGGAGGAGCCGATAGAGAATCTGAACCAGGTAACTATCCATCTTCATATAATATCTTAATATTTGCTTATTTATTTAAAAATGTGTATATAGTCAGATCCTAAACCTATCCAGATCTCACAACATACACTACATATGATGTTTAGATATCTGATTTTAGATTAGTGACACATGAAATAGGAATGATGTTTCTTGCGCTCTACAGAATATGCGTCACATCGCGGAAATTGAATTTCGCATCCACGTTAACATGGCTTTGCTGTAAGTGGCATTGCTTTATACATGTTGGTCAAATGACGGATGCGTTATTCCGCTTGGAATCATTGCACAATGATCGCGAAAATGGAATTTCGCATCCACGTTAACATGGCTTTGCTGTAAGTGGCATTGCTTTATACATGTTGGTCAAATGACGGATGCGTTATTCCGCTTGGAATCATTGCGCAATGATCGCGAAAATGGAATTTCGCATCCACGTTAACATGGCTTTGCTGTAAGTGGTATTGCTTTATACATGTTGGTCAAATGACGGATGCGTTATTCCGCTTGGAATCATTGCGCAATGATCGCGAAAATAGAATTTCGCATCCACGTTAACATGGCTTTGCTGTAAGTGGCATTGCTTTATACATGTTGGTCAAATAACGGATGCGTTATTCCGCTTGGAATCATTGCGCAATGATCGCGAAAATGGAATTTCGCATCCACGTTAACATGGCTTTGCTGTAAGTGGCATTGCTTTATACATGTTGGTCAAATGACGGATGCGTTATTCCGCTTGGAATCATTGCGCAATGATCGCGAAAATGGAATTTCGCATCCACGTTAACATGGCTTTGCTGTAAGTGGCATTGCTTTATACATGTTGGTCAAAATGAAATGTGAATTATTATATATGTGAAGAATACAGTATTCTTATTTTCAATAGTATACATAATAAAAAAAAAAGCAGAATCCAAAAAATAAATAACATATGCCCATCAATTGATGAGAATGAAATAACACCAATAAATAATTAAAGCTACAGTAAACAACACAACTGTTTGAAAATAAGAGTACAGGATATATTTATCATGAATTTAATTGAGGAAACAATTAACTCATGGGACTACCAAAAGATTAATAGTTTTTAATTGATTTGCTAATAATGTAAAGATTTTAAACATGGCATGATTTGTATTAATGATATCCAATCCTCATTTAATATATTACAGATCTGGATGTTGGTGCTGGATCCTCAAGCCAGGGCTTGTCACAGTATGGTCTCATTTTAATTGACATTTGTCTTAGAAACATGGACAGAACATTACATACTAAATCCACATTGTTCAATATTTATATGTATCTGCAAAATGGATTACTAAAATATTTACAAATAAGAATTTAAAAAAAATAAACAGAGGATTACATTGTAAGACTACTCTGATTTTTTTTCAAATTTAAAAGATCCCATCTATTCTGGATATCTTAATTTTAATTTAAGATTCTTTGAATGTCCAATTTATATTCTTCCCTTGTGTATTGCTTAATCTTATTTGTATACATTTTTTAAAAACTCACACACTTTTGCATATGATTTTTTTTTGGAAATATAGATTCCATTTTTGAAATTGATCACGTCATTTAAGGGCCATGCCAACGAAATTTTACATTGAATGATTTTTAAACGTGATTTTATTGTTTTGTTTAAACATTTTATGATCTACATTGGTTCAGTCTATTGTTTTAGTTCTTCTAAAAACATATTGATTTTGGTTTATGTTAAACAATGCATTACTGGTATTATCCGGCAGTTTTTTTATGCCTAAATTTGCATTGGGTCAAAAGTTAAACTCACGTGTTGAGATAACAGTAGTACATAGTTTCAAAAAGTATACAATTACACATTTAGAGCTTCATGTCCCTTTAATAGCTGAAGATTAAATAATTCAAAGGATATCCTTAAATAACATATTAGATTCAAATTGCATGCTCAATCCCATTCATTACATCAACATATGGAGTAGAGAATTCATTAACACCAACCTTATCAAATCAATATTTTTTGATATTAAAGGGACACTGATCTAAAATTATTAATGTTGTCATTCAGATCGAGCATGCAATATTAAGCAACATTTAAATATAATACTATAATCATATGTGAAATATTCTATTGATATATGTATTTTAAAATCAAGAATGTACGTTTATCTGCAGCTCAATTTTGGTTGACCAACCTGGGTTTTTATTGATGATTGGTGGATACCTTCAACAAACAATATTTATTTAATCCAATATTGCTTATCTGCCTTTAAGATTAAAATGTAGCAACATTAAAATTATAATAGGAGTCAATGTGAAATCATTTGGAACAGTTTGAACAGTGAAATCAATGATTGAAATAAATCATGTCAGTGTCCCTTTAATAAACAATAGATTCATTAATCCTTCCATTCTTTGGATTAGACAATATTGATATATAATTCACATATTCACTGTTGGAGTTACTTTATAGATATAAGCATACTCTAACTGCACCATGATTACATATTTGTACTAATCAATTTGGTTTGGTATTGTGATCAATATGTGTTGTGTCCTAAACAAGATTACTGTACATTGCACAAATGGCTCGATGTGCCACATGTCTTTGTTTATATTTGTCAACAGCTGTTATTCAAAATGTGGTTTGTGTGTATTCTTTGAAGAACATTGATCAATGGGTATATTTAGATATGCAATAGCATCGTATGAGATGAGTTTGATATCTAATATAGTCACAAATTAAACATATGTTCAATACATCATTTTTTACAGAATCCCCTTGATTTAATCAAGCATTTTATTTTATAATGACTGCTCTATTCTTCACATTTTCAAGTTGATTATTCTTATAAATCGATCCAGATGTGATTTAGTGCTATCCCAAATGTGTTCACTAATATATATCTATATCATTCATAGAGAGAGTTGGTGTGGGGAGCCCAGAGGAATCCAGCACTGACACAGAGCCGCCTTTGCAGTCTTCTGGTAAGTCCATTGACTCATTTATATGTCATTGAAGGTGTATTGGTAATCAATATTATGAGCATGATTCTGATGAAGCATAACATTTGAAACAAACATATAATTGACTCCTCTGATTCTATATTAATTTTATTTGAATATTGAAAGATTAAGAATTAAAACTTTCTTAGTCTACACCTTTGTTATGCAGAAGATGTATAGCATATGTTTGTTTCCAGGTTCATTTTTGACAACAATCATCAAGTGATACACACATGAGAAATCTTAAATGTTCAATGTACTATGCTTTTATGATTTGAAAATTAATACAAACAATAAATAGAAAATCTGAATCATTGATAATAACAAATATAATGTCATTTGTATGCTCCATCAAAATGATGTAAATCATAACTTTGGGTGTGTATATCTTTAATGCAACATTGATGTGTGTCTTTGAGCAACAGTAACATATGTTATAATATCTGATCTTAACGTGTACACAACATGTTATGTTTTACAGAGATTGATTTAACATGTGGGACGGAGGAGGAAGAGGCTTCCTTGGAGTCTGATGGTATGTGAAATATATCTAACATGTATCCAACATGTTTTTTTTATTGGAAATCATTTTATTGAAGACATTCAAAGTCTACAGCTTTTGCACTTTAAAAAGGAATATTATTTGTCTGTTCAAATACACTACTGCCCCCTTTATATATCAGGCAGCATGAAGATATGCTTGGATTTGTTTAAATATTTGGATTTGAAATTCATGCCATCATGATGTCACATGCATATTCTAGGCCAAACCACAATAATAATTTTGGAATTGTACAGACAGTCATTGATATTCATCTGAGTGCCTATATGCATACCATATCCTCATGTCATCATTGTTTAGAAATTCAAACACACTTCTAAGTATATTGCAAACATAATCAAGTTGAAATGCGTTGATTTGATTTCATGATGTATGAGATGTTAATATATTTATTATATTTATTTTCAGATGGATCCTCTGCTTCTGGTCATCATTGTTCCTCCCCTGCCCAGTCCCCTTCCCCTCCCGGCCCTTCCCATTTTTCCCATCATATCCCTCCCAAAAAACGCCCCTACCTCCCCCTTCGCTGCTCTCCCCGTCTTTTGGCCCGTACAGCTACCCCAGCTGCCCAGCCCCCAACTCACCACTCCCCAGCTGTACGGGCTACCCCAGAGCAGCAGCCCATCCCTCCCCAATCCCATCCCTCCCCAACCCAATCCCATCCCTCCCCCCTGTCTCAACCTTCATTGTCCTGGTTGTCGGATTGTCCTTCCCAGGCACAGCTGTAAGTATCATTTAAAATCAACATTAGAAGATACTTAAAGGTACACTGAAGGCAAATTGTTTCTATTGTGATTCAAATAGAGCATGCAATGTTAATCAAATTTATAATTTACTACTCTTATGAATTATTCTTCATTCTCTTGCTATCTTTATTGAAACAAAGAAATGCCTAGAATTAATTTTAAATCGAAAATAAGTATGGACATCATTTCTTTATTGTTGGATGAATGTATCCATCAATCAGCAGGGACAACCAAAGTTGATAAACAAATATGGCCTGCCCTATAAACCTACATTCTTGCATTCAAAATCTAGCTAGTGAATTCTAACATTTAAAGAATATGTGTAATTTTTTATTATTTGTAATGTCATGCTCTATCTGAATCAGTCAATTAAATATTTATGTTCAGTGTCCCTTTAATTTGATATCACTACATATACCAATCACCACTATTTGTATCCAAATATTTATGTCCAAATGTTCATACATTATCTCTTGTATAACCCAGTGGGAATGTAATTTCTTCTGGTTGCTATGTTTACACAGCTTGTCCTCAATGCCAAAATGTTTAAGAATTGGTGTGCCTAACACAGTATAACTAAAATCTTAAAATTGCTAATGTAAGTACAATGTAAATCCTTTAACAAGACACTCAAGCTGTAAAAGTGGATCATCAAAAACCAATTAAAGGGGACAACATGTTGGATTAAAATGTCCATTTAATGGTTTAGGTCTGTCTGAATAACATATTTCATGTGTAAATAATCAATGTCAAAAAATTAATTTAAAGAATTATTTGTCTTTATGATGACAATGTATCTTTGCTTTTTATTTTGTCTGTTGTGTAATTATCATTAAGATTTTATTTATTCTTTATTTTAGGCTGTGACTCAACATGGCTCACGCTCGAAGCTCTAGCACGCATAGAGCAGGCCGTGTTGAGGAACGCAGCTGTCCTGAGAGGGATGGCTGACACCATGCAGGCCCAGCTACAGGTTCAGCATATGAATCTCCGTCAGATGAGACGGTGGAATTCAATGCTTGAATCTGTAGCTGGACATGCACAGGACGATGAAGGGGATGACCAGTAAGTGGAGGATCTGGAGATGCTCCAAGGGCGCAGAGAAGAATCCTCCATCCACATGTTGATGTTTCTGTTATAGTTGCAATTTGGCCTTTTTTTCTTATTATTGTTGTGCCTGTTGCACTCTGTTACCTTGTCATATGGCTCAAATGGGGCTATGCTGGCCCTTGGCAACTCTCTTCATGGACTGTGATGCACTCTGTTACCTTGTCATATGGCTCAAATGGGGCTATGCTGGCCCTTGGCAACTCTCTTCATGGACTGTGATGCACTCTGTTACCTTGTCATATGGCTCAAATGGGGCTATGCTGGCCCTTGGCAACTCTCTTCATGGACTGTGATGCACTCTGTTACCTTGTCATATGGCTCAAATGGGGCTATGCTGGCCCTTGGCAACTCTCTTTATGGACTGTGATGCACTCTGTTACCTTGTCATATGGCTCAAATGGGGCTATCCTGGCCCTTGGCAACTCTCTTCATGGACTGTGATGCACTCTGTTACCTTGTCATATGGCTCAAATGGGGCTATGCTGGCCCTTGGCAACTCTCTTCATGGACTGTGATGCACTCTGTTACCTTGTCATATGGCTCAAATGGGGCTATGCTGGCCCTTGGCAACTCTCTTCATGGACTGTGATGCACTCTGTTACCTTGTCATATGGCTCAAATGGGGCTATGCTGGCCCTTCGCAACTCTCTTTATGGACTGTGATGCACTCTGTTACCTTGTCATATGGCTCAAATGGGGCTATGCTGGCCCTTGGCAACTCTCTTCATGGACTGTGATGCACTCTGTTACCTTGTCATATGGCTCAAATGGGGCTATGCTGGCCCTTGGCAACTCTCTTCATGGACTGTGATGCACTCTGTTACCTTGTCATATGGCTCAAATGGGGCTATGCTGGCCCTTGGCAACTCTCTTTATGGACTGTGATGCACTCTCTTACCTTGTCATATGGCTCAAATGGGGCTATCCTGGCCCTTGGCAACTCTCTTCATGGACTGTGATGCACTCTGTTACCTTGTCATATGGCTCAAATGGGGCTATTGCTGGCCCTTGGCAACTCTCTTCATGGACTGTGATGCACTCTGTTACCTTGTCATATGGCTCAAATGGGGCTATGCTGGCCCTTGGCAACTCTCTTCATGGACTGTGATGCACTCTCTTACCTTGTCATATGGCTCAAATGGGGCTATGCTGGCCCTTGGCAACTCTCTTTATGGACTGTGATGCACTCTGTTACCTTGTCATATGGCTCAAATGGGGCTATGCTGGCCCTTGGCAACTCTCTTCATGGACTGTGATGCACTCTGTTACCTTGTCATATGGCTCAAATGGGGCTATGCTGGCCCTTGGCAACTCTCTTCATGGACTGTGATGTACTCTGTTACCTTGTCATATGGCTCAAATGGGGCTATGCTGGCCCTTGGCAACTCTCTTCATGGACTGTGATGCACTCTGTTACCTTGTCATATGGCTCAAATGGGGCTATGCTGGCCCTTGGCAACTCTTTTCATGGACTGTGATGCACTCTGTTACCTTGTCATATGGCTCAAATGGGGCTATGCTGGCCCTTGGCAACTCTCTTCATGGACTGTGATGCACTCTGTTACCTTGTCATATGGCTCAAATGGGGCTATGCTGGCCCTTGGCAACTCTCTTCATGGACTGTGATGCACTCTGTTACCTTGTCATATGGCTCAAATGGGGCTATGCTGGCCCTTGGCAACTCTCTTTATGGACTGTGATGCACTCTCTTACCTTGTCATATGGCTCAAATGGGGCTATCCTGGCCCTTGGCAACTCTCTTCATGGACTGTGATGCACTCTGTTACCTTGTCATATGGCTCAAATGGGGCTATTGCTGGCCCTTGGCAACTCTCTTCATGGACTGTGATGCACTCTGTTACCTTGTCATATGGCTCAAATGGGGCTATGCTGGCCCTTGGCAACTCTCTTCATGGACTGTGATGCACTCTCTTACCTTGTCATATGGCTCAAATGGGGCTATGCTGGCCCTTGGCAACTCTCTTTATGGACTGTGATGCACTCTGTTACCTTGTCATATGGCTCAAATGGGGCTATGCTGGCCCTTGGCAACTCTCTTCATGGACTGTGATGCACTCTGTTACCTTGTCATATGGCTCAAATGGGGCTATGCTGGCCCTTAGCAACTCTCTTCATGGACTGTGATGCACTCTGTTACCTTGTCATATGGCTCAAATGGGGCTATGCTGGCCCTTGGCAACTCTTTTCATGGACTGTGATGCACTCTGTTACCTTGTCATATGGCTCAAATGGGGCTATGCTGGCCCTTGGCAACTCTCTTCATGGACTGTGATGCACTCTGTTACCTTGTCATATGGCTCAAATGGGGCTATGCTGGCCCTTGGCAACTCTCTTCATGGACTGTGATGCACTCTCTTACCTTGTCATGTCTCCAATTTTCCAGATATTTACATGATTATTTATAAACGTTGTTGATGTTTTCTGACATCCTACTAAAAGACATGTCATTGCACGATTCTTTGTCCTCCTTATTCATGTCATTGATTGAAATCTCTAGTTTATCTGGTTGATCCTTAAAGGGACCTTACCAAAAATAATGGTGTTTCCTGAATCATATATGTAATACAATTGTAAATGACTTTAAGATTAACATCTCCAATGTAATTTTATTATTTGTCTTTATATATTTTTAGAAAAGCTTTATCATTGCATGATTATGATTAGCATAGAAATTGTTTATATATGTATTTATAGATAGTTATTTGTGTATATATATGTATATTTCAAATTTCACATCCATGTGTGTATTTCTAAACTCTGCATGAATTGATGCACCTTTAACAAATGATCTGAGGATTGATACAATGATATAATCCCTGTAAAGTGTTCATGTTATTGAATTAGTATTGTCTCTGTGTATCCTCTTTTTATTAATAAAAATCATGTCCCTTTAAGTGATGGGGAGCACAATTGTTAATGAATGTATTTCCATTTCTAAAGCGTTTTTGTCCTTTTTACATGAACAAGGACATATAATCTTATTAGTAAACAATCTTATTGTAATGTTGACAGCACATGTATTTCATTTTCAATTCTATCTTATTGTAAAAGTGTAACCAAATCAATCTCTGTGTGTAATGCGCATATTTTAGATGAGGAATATTTTTCACAAAATATTTTTAAAAAATACTTCTCCTCCCATATATGGCTATAGGTAGGCTGACCATATTTCAACTTGAATAAATGACACGTTTGATCAATACATGTATCATTATTGTTATTCCAAAACAATCTAAACATATCTTAAAACACCAATGGCATATGTATTTCTCATGTGTATCTTTTAAATGTTAAAGATATACACCATAGCTATAGTTAAAGGGACAGTCAAGTCCGAAAAGATGCTTCATGATTTCGTGACATTACTAGATAGCAATCTAGACACATACTAGTTACTAAAATATAAATACGTTTCTTATTGATATGCCAAGCTGTCAACTGAGTCCTTGTATTGGGTTCGTTTTTTCAGCGATCTCGGATGCGCCATGTTGCTTAAGACGTCACCTGCCAGGCTGTCCAATGATTCCTTGTATTGAGTGACGTTTTTACGCGATCAAGGATGCGCATTTTTTTGGTTTGCGTTCTTACGCGATCAAGGATGCGCCTTTTTTTGGTTTGCGTTCTTACGCGATCAAGGAAGCGCCATGTTAATTAAGACGTTACATGCAAAGGTAAAAAAACGTCAGATTGTATTACGTATTCCCGCAATATTTGTTTGTGCACGTTAAACACGTTTGTGAATGAGAAGACAGGTTTAAAACCATGGCGAATATGGATTTTTTGCATCATGTTACATTGTTGACCCATAGCTGATAAAGACCACCACATTCTCTTTTGCTGGATGTCTGGTTGAATAAACGAACGAAAGCCAAATGTTTTCATGCATAAGATATTTCGAGGCAAGTGCAAATCTCTATAGTCCATGTTGTTTAATATGTTTGTCAACAATATGTTCCTTTTTATGAAAAATGACTTGTGTTTAATGTTAAAGATATCTAATTCATAAATATGTGCTATTGTGTTAGAATCAAGTAATCAATATGCATTTATCTTTATCATATGCTAAATATATGATGCAGACTTCTTCTAAATGTAATTTCGTCGTATATTTTATTAAAGGTTCATTAGACACTCACATTATAAATCAAAATATTTTATTTGGTCTCTAGTTAGATAGTCCATTGTTTTCCAAATACACGTCTCATTTTGTTTCTGTTCAAATAAAATGTAAGTAATTTTCAGACTCCTCGGCAAGCCTCAAAGTTTCATGTGAGAACCATCTCCAGCTTTCTCCTGTTTGTGTAAAGGGTCTTTTCATATGTTAATGATGGGGTATTGTCTTGTTTTACGGTTGTAATGGGGGTTCATCTATATTTTCAAGAGAGCTACCCCGATTTTCTTTGAAAGTGTTTAAAGCTTTGTAATATTGATATCAGTATATGATAATCTTGTTGTTTCTAGTAGTGTCTATTATATACAGTTCTGTTAAAAAGATAGTATACTGTCCCTTTAATGCAAATGTTTATTTTTGTATCATGTATGAGTTCCACATTGGTTAATCTCCAAATATATTATTGTTAGCATATTTTCACCCCCCACTCCTAAAAGGACTTTAAACCATATTCATTGTTAAAACAAATGTCTTTATAAAAATAAATTAACACAATAATGTCTCTTTAAGAAAACAGACTTTATTTAACATGTCAATATAAATCTTTTTTCAATATTTATTGTTTGAACAAGTACATGTAGATATACCAACAATCTTCAAATATATGTTAGCATATGTAATTTTGTTAAAGGGACAGTTTATACAACAAATCATGTTTTGCATTATTATAAAAGTCAATTTTGTAATTTCAATGATATCAAAGTTTTCTCACCAATTAATCATTTGTCTGTGTTTATTTTAATTTGCTAGCTAAACCTATGAGGTTCGTGTGCTCATTTCTTAGAGCTTGAAGAGTGCATTTAATCATTATGCAATTTGACCACTAGAGGGCATTTGGATAGCATTTGTATATCTAAAACCTTGTGCTCATACAGCATATTATTTACCATGTATTGATCATTGATGTCTAAAATGTTATGTCAGAACAACAAATAAGTGGTAAGCACATAAGTCACACGTATTTCTCCATGTTTTGTTTTTTCCAGCTTGATAATGCATAATACAGTGTATTCTTTGTAATCAATAATTTTTTGAATGTCCCTTTAAGCTGTGTTATTGACATTCAAATAGTAATATGCCATCATGGATAATTGTAATGGTAATTTTGTTAGCGATTCGGGAAACAGTTTGGACATCACATCACAGAAACCAATCAATATCATGAACAAGGATAGGTATGTGATGTGGTTTTCACACACTTATAACCCACACTCTGCAAACAATCTGCCTCCATGGACCCGATCCCATAGAAGTCGATTATATACAGAGTGTGGTCCACAAGTGTATGAAAACCACATCATTACATACCTATCCATTACACATTAAATAAAAATAACATTAAACATGAAAGGAAATACTTACTCTTCCTTCCCCTCTTCCCAGGGGGTTAAGGCTCTGGGAGGGTCAACTGCCGACTCCGACGAGTTCTCATTGGATATGTTGTGGGAAGAGTGGAAGGAAGAGTACTGGGATGACCAAGGTGAGGAGGAGGAGGAGATGGCCCGGCAGGAGAAGATGGCCCGGCAGCAGGAGGCCCGGCGGCAGGAGAAGATGGCCTGGCAGCAGGAGGCCCGGCAGGAGAAGATGGCCTGGCAGCAGGAGGCCCGGCAGGAGAAGATGGCCCGGCAGCAGGAGGCCCGGCAGGAGAAGTTGGCCTGGCAGCAGGAGGCCTGGCAGGAGCAGGAGGCCCGGCAGGAGCAGGAGGCCCGGCAGGAGCAGGAGGCCCGGCAGGAGCAGGAGGCCCGGCAGGAGAAGATGGCCCGGCAGGAGGCCCAGCAGCAGGAGGCGGACCAGGAGGCAGACCAGCATGCGCCTCCCGTAAAATATTTAACATCTCTTGGTGTATATTAAAGGTTCTGTTTTGCCCTTCTTCTATTCGAGTAAGTATGTTTATTATTTTGTTTTGGCCTTCAATTATTTGGTTTTGTCCTGCAATAATTCTAGTTCGGCCTTCCATATTTTGTATCCGGGAGTTACGCATCTGGTCTATGTAGTCTAGTAGAACCCGCACCTCCGCTATTTCCTCTTGTTGTGCTTGGCCGGGTACCCGTGCATGGCGGGGTGCGGTTCCTTGAGGGGCCTCTGGTTCCGCGGCCTCCTCCTCTGCTTCCGTGGCCTCTTCCTCTGCTTCCGTGGCCTCTTCGCCATGGGGGGCCTCTTCGTCATGGGGGGCCTCTTCCCTCCAAGGTGGATATTCATCCCCACCACTCTCATCCCGGGGTAAAGGAGGAACCGGTATTTGCTGTGCTGCCTCCTCCCCAGACTCTGTATATTTGAAAAAGAAATAAATGTATATATTAGCATATTTCCAAATAAAGCTTTAAATGACTTAGCTTATGATACAATTACAAATGCAGCCTCATTAATCCACTTTGAAATCTAACAATCAATACGATGTCCTTATTTTCTAAACCGTGTTTGTGATATCTGTGGTCAATCTGAATGTTTTAGCGTTTGTTTTCAGTCTGTTTAAATGCACACCTAACCTATAGCCTAGATACTAATGTAACCGCTAAGTAATTGTGAATGCATGTAAACAACGTAATAGCATTAATCTGATCCTTAAAGGGACATGAAACCCAATGTTTTATCTTTAATGATTTCGAAACATACAATTATAATCAACTTTCTAATGTACTTTTCTTATCTAATTAGCTTCATTCTCTGGATATTCTTTGCTGAAAAGCATATCTAAATATGCTTAGAAGCTGGCGATTGTTAGCTGAATATAGCTGCCTCCTGTGATTGGTTCACCGTGTGCATGGCTATTTCTTCATTAAAGTATATCTAAAGAATGATTCAAATTATGTAATATAAGTAAATTGGAATGTTTTTTAAAATTGTATTCTCTACCTTAATCATGAAAGTAAATGTTTGCGTATAGTGTCCCTTGAAATACATTTGTATGTTAGTTTATTCTTAAATGAGCTTACCGTCAGATGAGAATTGCAGGTTCCCGGTATCAATTCCTCCGATACCGAATATATCCACCTCGGAGATGCTGGGACGCAACATTTCCTCCCATCGGCAGTACTCGATTTCAAGTGCAGGTCCGCCACCGGTTCCTGCGGCATGTCGGGCTTCCAGGCTTAACTTTTTCTAGAGATCCATCTTGCAGTCCCGGTATCAATGTTTAATAGAGTCCATATCTCTGTTCCGGACACCCACTGCCTTGACTGCATTCCTTATCTCCTGCCAGAGCTTCCTCTTCTCAGTCGGGGTGGTCTTCTGATGCTGCAGCCTCCTATACCTGGCCATATAGGCTTCTACGAGGGTCTCCTTCTCCTCCATCGAAAACCTAGCCTCCCTAGTCGCCTTGGCCTTCCCCTGTGACGATGCCCTCTGTTTCCCGGACTGTGAAGCCCTACTCTGTCCGCCACTGGGCCCAGCCACTTGTTCATCTTGAACCAAGTGGCTGGGTCCACCCACCGCTTCCACCCCCGCTTCCTGCCCCCCTTCCTGCCCTGTTCCTCTCCCCCTCCCTCTCCTCCCCCCTCTACCTCTCCCCTGCCTGCCCTCCATCTCTTCCCTAAACTAAACCCCCACTAAGCAACCCAAAAGTGAATGTGATCAAATGAAAGGGGGTCAAAATAAAGAACTAAAAAGAAGAAAAAAGTGCTGAAAGTGTGAAAGGGATATAAATAAAAGAGGGTAAGGAGTATTTAAATGAACAAAATGAAGAAGAAGACAAAAAGGAGGATATGTCAACTAAATGTAACTAGGGGATGGGATGGGGATGGGGTATGGGATAAGAGTAAATGGGATTACAGGGAATGGGGTATGGAGTGTAGTATGAGAGGGTATGGGGTATGGAGTGTATGTAGTGTTATTGATAAGTGTATGTATGTATTGAATGTGTTTGCGTGTAAATGTGTTAAGTGTACAGAAAAAGCACTCGCTCGCTAACTCACACTACTACTAATTCTCACTAACTCACACTACTACTAACTCTCACTAACTCACACTACAACTAACTGTCACTCCCACTACCACTGACTGACTCTCCCACTACCACTAACTCCCACTCACTCACTCATGATAACACTAACAACTGACTCTCTCACACTAACTCACTCACAATAATGCACAAACTCTCGAATCTTAAACCTCCAATCTCCAAAGACCCACCAGCAACACAGTCAAAGAAGCCATGCTTGTGTGGTGCTTATATACCCTGTGTAAATGTTCAATGATGTACCTATTTGCGTTGTAAATTGTGTTCAGGTGTGCATTATTAGCAATTAGTATTTGTGCAATGTGTATTAGGTGTGTGAATGTGCGCATGCTCATTTTGAGTTATTATTTGTGGAATGTGTAGAATGCGATGATGTCATAGTGGTGGTTTTCTATAACATTGTCCAATAGTATTATGTTTAAATGTGAATTTGCGATGGTGTGGTATTAGTGAAGTGCTGTATATGTATGTTTGTCCTAATATATAGTGATATTGAATGTGATTATTTTGCTAGTTATGTATTTTTTTAATTATTCTTGTTGTTATTTTGCGTATTTCCGCATCTTAAAGTATATGCGTATTCCGTGTATTTTATTAAAATAAAATTCCCCCCGCTTGTGAATGTGTAATGCTTGTGTGCTTTGTTTAGTGCTTGTTGTTGTGACATTTGCGGCGTGTTATTGTTGTGCATAATGTGGTATGCGTCATATGACCGAGCTGT
Organism: Bombina bombina; assembly: GCF_027579735.1. Lineage (NCBI taxonomy): Eukaryota > Metazoa > Chordata > Amphibia > Anura > Bombinatoridae > Bombina > Bombina bombina. The sequence goes on from NC_069499.1 coordinate 1,028,487,895, forward strand.
GCGTATTTCTCGCGAGATCGAGTGTTAGATGAAAAAAGCTTGTTTGTTTGCTTTTCCATTGATCTCTATGGGAGACTGTCTAACGCGTGCAGGATTTCGCGTGTGCAATACACGCGTTAGAAGTATCGTTAGAAGGTTGTTTATAAACTCTAAATACCGGAGTCAAACAATGCCGTGTGTTAGACATAAACCACGCGTAGCTAACGCACCCCATCTACCGCCAAACTCTAAATCTAGCCGCTAGAAATTTGACTGTGAAATAATAGCAGTCAGTTTCCTTCACACGTGTGCGTTTCAGGGCCTGCCAGGGCACAGTGTCACACCAGGGCAACTCATATCTGGTGTAACAGTAGTGTACATTTAAAAAAAACAACACTTTTTTGACTGTGAAATAATAGCAGTCAGTTTCCTTCACACTTGTGCGTTTCAGGGCCTGCCAGGGCACAGTGTCACACCAGGGCAACTCATATCTGGTGTAACAGTAGTGTAGATAAAAAAAAAACCCTAGAAATTTGACTGTGAAATAATAGCAGTCAGTTTCCTTCACACGTGTGAGTTTCAGTGCCTGCCAGGGCACAGTGTCACACCAGTGCAACTCATATCTGGTGTAACAGTAGTGTACATTTAAAAAAAACAACACTTTTTTGACTGTGAAATAATAGCAGTCAGTTTCCTTCACACGTGTGCGTTTCAGTGCCTGCCAGGGCACAGTGTCACACGAGTGCAACTCATATCTGTTGTAACAGTAGTGTACATTAAAAAAAAAAACTAGAAATTTGACTGTGAAATAATAGCAGTCAGTTTCCTTCACACGTGTGCGTTTCAGTGCCTGCCAGGGCACAATGTCACACCAGTGCAACTCATATCTGGTGTAACAGTAGTGTACATTTAAAAAAAAAAAAAAACTTTTTTGACTGTGAAATAATAGCAGTCAGTTTCCTTCACACTTGTGCGTTTCAGGGCCTGCCAGGGCACAGTGTCACACCAGTGCAACTCATATCTGGTGTAACAGTAGTGTACATTAAAAAAAAAAAATACAAATTTGACAGTGAAATAATAGCAGTCAGTTTCCTTCACATGTGTGCGTTTCAGTGCCTGCCAGGGCACAGTGTCACACCAGTGCAACTCATATCTGGTGTAACAGTAATGTACATTTAAAAAAAACAACACTTTTTTGACTGTGAAATAATAGCAGTCAGTTTCCTTCACACGTGTGCGTTTCAGTGCCTGCCAGGGCACAGTGTCACACCCGTGCTACTCATATCTGGTGTAACAGTAGTGTACATTTAAAAAAAAAACACTTTTTTGACTGTGAAATAATAGCAGTCAGTTTCCTTCACACGTGTGCGTTTCAGTGCCTGACAGGGCACAGTGTCACACCAGTGCAACTCATATCTGGTGTAACAGTAGTGTACAATTAAAAAAAACAACACTTTTTTGACTGTGAAATAATAGCAGTCAGTTTCCTTCACACGTGTGCGTTTCAGTGCCTGCCTGCCAGGGCACAGTGTCACACCAGTGCAACTCATATCTGGTGTAACAGTAGTGTACATTTAAAAAAAAAAACCCACTATTTTGAATGTGAAATAATAGCAGTCAGTTTCCTTCAAACTTGTGCGTTTCAGTGCCTGCCAGGGCACAGTGTCACACCAGTGCAACTCATATCTGTTGTAACAGTAGTGTACATTTAAAAAAAAACAACACTTTTTTGACTGTGAAATAATAGCAGTCAGTTTCCTTTACACATGTTCGTTTCAGTGCCTGCCAGGGCACAGTGTCACACCAGTGCAACACATATCTGGTGTAACAGTAGTGTACATTTAAAAAAAACAACACTTTTTTGACTGTGAAATAATAGCAGTCAGTTTCCTTCACACGTGTGCGTTTCAGTGCCTGCCAATGCACAGTGTCACACCAGTGATACTCATATCTGGTGTAACAGTAGTGAAAATTTAAAAAAAAAACAACACTTTTTTGACTGTGAAATAATAGCAGTCAGTTTCCTTCACACGTGTGCGTTTCAGTGCCTGCCAGGGCACAGTGTCACACCAGTGCAACTCAAATCTGTTGTAACAGTAGTGTACATTTAAAAAAAAAAACAACACTTTTTTGACTGTGAAATAACAGTCAGTTTCCTTCACACGTGCGCGTTTCAGTGCCTGCCAGGGCACAGTGTCACACCAGTGCAACACATATCTGGTGTAACAGTAGTGTACATTAAAAAAAAACTAGAAATTTGACTGTGAAATAATAGCAGTCAATTTCCTTCACACGTGTGCGTTTCAGGGCCTGCCAGGGCACAGTGTCACACCAGTGATACTCATATCTGGTGTAACAGTAGTGTACATTTAAAAAAACAACACTTTTTTGACTGTGAAATAATAGCAGTCAGTTTCCTTCACACGTGTGCGTTTCAGTGCCTGCATACCAGGGCACAGTGTCACACCCGTGCAACTCATATCTGGTGTAACAGTAGTGTACATTTAAAAAAAAAAAACTTTTTTGACTGTGAAATAATAGCAGTCAGTTTCCTTCACACGCGTGCGTTTCAGTGCCTGCCAGGGCACAGTGTCACACCAGTGCAACTCATATCTGTTGTAACAGTAGTGTACATTAAAAAAAAAAACTAAAAATTTGACTGTGAAATAATAGCAGTCAGTTTCCTTCACACGTGTGCGTTTCAGTGCCTGCCAGGGCACAGTGTCACACCAGTGCAACTCATATCTGGTGTAACAGTAATGTACATTTAAAAAAAACAACACTTTTTTGACTGTGAAATAATAGCAGTCAGTTTCCTTCACACGTGTGCGTTTCAGTGCCTGCCAGGGCACAGTGTCACACCCGTGCTACTCATATCTGGTGTAACAGTAGTGTACATTTAAAAAAAAAACACTTTTTTGACTGTGAAATAATAGCAGTCAGTTTCCTTCCCACGTGTGCGTTTCAGTGCCTGACAGGGCACAGTGTCACACCACTGCAACTCATATCTGGTGTAACAGTAGTGTACATTTAAAAAAAAAAAACTTTTTTGACTGTGAAATAATAGCAGTCAGTTTCCTTCACACGTGTGCGTTTCAGTGCCTGCTAGGGCACAGTGTCACACCACTGCAACTCATATCTGGTGTAACAGTAGTGTACAATTAAAAAAAAACAAGACTTTTTTGACTGTGAAATAATAGCAGTCAGTTTCCTTCACACGTGTGCGTTTCAGTGCCTGCCAGGGCACAGTGTCACACCAGTGCAACACATATCTGTTGTAACAGTAGTGTACATTTAAAAAACAACAACACTTTTTTGACTGTGAAATAATAGCAGTCAGTTTCCTTCACACGTGTGCGTTTCAGTGCCTGCCAGGGCACAGTGTCACACCAGTGCAACACATATTTGGTGTAACAGTAGTGTACATTAAAAAAAAACTAGAAATTTGACTGTGAAATAATAGCAGTCAATTTCCTTCACACGTGTGCGTTTCAGGGCCTGCCAGGGCACAGTGTCACACCAGTGATACTCATATCTGTTGTAACAGTAGTGTACATTTAAAAAAAACAACACTTTTTTGACTGTGAAATAATAGCAGTCAGTTTCCTTCACACTTGTGCGTTTCAGGGCCTGCCAGGGCACAGTGTCACACCAGGGCAACTCATATCTGGTGTAACAGTAGTGTAGATTAAAAAAAAAAAACTAGAAATTTGACTGTGAAATAATAGCAGTCAGTTTCCTTCACACGTGTGCGTTTCAGGACCTGCCAGGGCACAGTGTCACACCAGTGCAACTCATATCTGGTCTAAAAGTAGTGTGCATTAAAAAAAAAAAAAAAACTTTTTTGACTGTGAAATAATAGCGGTCAGTTTCCTTCACTTGTGTGCGTTTCAGGGCCTGCCAGGGCACAGTGTCACACCAGTGCAACTCAAATCTGGTGTAACAGTAGTGTACATTAAAAAAAAACTAGAAATTTGACTGTGAAATAATAGCAGTCAATTTCCTTCACACGTGTGCGTTTCAGGGCCTGCCAGGGCACAGTGTCACACCAGTGATACTCATATCTGGTGTAACAGTAGTGTACATTTAAAAAAAAACACTTTTTTGACTGTGAAATAATAGCAGTCAGTTTCCTTCACACGTGTGCGTTTCAGTGCCTGCATACCAGGGCACAGTGTCACACCCGTGCAACTCATATCTGGTGTAACAGTAGTGTACATTTAAAAAAAAAAAAACTTTTTTGACTGTGAAATAATAGCAGTCAGTTTCCTTCACACGTGTGCGTTTCAGTGCCTGCTAGGGCACAGTGTCACCCCAGTGCAACTCATATCTGGTGTAACAGTAGTGTACAATTAAAAAAAAAAACACTTTTTTGACTGTGAAATAATAGCAGTCAGTTTCCTTCACACGTGTGCGTTTCAGTGCCTGCCAGGGCACAGTGTCACACCAGTGCAACACATATCTGGTGTAACAGTAGTGTACAGTTAAAAAAAACAACACTTTTTTGACTGTGAAATAATAGCAGTCAGTTTCCTTCACACGTGTGCGTTTCAGTGCCTGCCAGTGCACAGTGTCACACCAGTGCAACTCATATCTGGTGTAACAGTAGTGTACATTTAAAAAAAACAACACTTTTTTGACTGTGAAATAATAGCAGTCAATTTCCTTCACACGTGTGCGTTTCAGGGCCTGCCAGGGCACAGTGTCACACCAGTGCAACTCATATCTGTTGTAACAGTAGTGTACATTTAAAAAAAACAACACTTTTTTGACTGTGAAATAATAGCAGTCAGTTTCCTTCACACTTGTGCGTTTCAGGGCCTGCCAGGGCACAGTGTCACACCAGGGCAACTCATATCTGGTGTAACAGTAGTGTAGATTAAAAAAAAAACCTAGAAATTTGACTGTGAAATAATAGCAGTCAGTTTCCTTCACACGTGTGCGTTTCAGGACCTGCCAGGGCACAGTGTCACACCAGTGCAACTCATATCTGGTCTAACAGTAGTGTGCATTTAAAAAAAAAAAAACACTTTTTTGACTGTGAAATAATAGCGGTCAGCTTCCTTCACTTGTGTGCGTTTCAGGGCCTGCCAGGGCACAGTGTCACACCAGTGCAACTCATATCTGGTGTAACAGTAGTGTACATTTAAAAAAAACAACACTTTTTTGACTGTGAAATAATAGCAGTCAGTTTCCTTCACACGTGTGCGTTTCAGGACCTGCCAGGGCACAGTGTCACACCAGTGCAACTCATATCTGGTGTAACAGTAGTGTACATTAAAAAAAAACTAGAAATTTGACTGTGAAATAATAGCAGTCAATTTCCTTCACACGTGTGCGTTTCAGGGCCTGCCAGGGCACAGTGTCACACCAGTGATACTCATATCTGGTGTAACAGTAGTGTACATTTAAAAAAAAAACACTTTTTTGACTGGGAAATAATAGCAGTCAGTTTCCTTCACACGTGTGCGTTTCAGTGCCTGCCAGGGCACAGCGTCACACCAGTGCAACTCATATCTGGTGTAACAGTAGTGTACATTTAAAAAAAAACAACACTTTGGGGGGCGGAGCCTGGCTGTGCAGGAGAATGGCCGTGTGTGTATAGTGCTCCTGAACTGAAGACTAGCCTAATGCCATCAAAGCCCATAAAGTACTCCTGTGAAAACTTTTAAACAAGCCTAAGAACCAAGGGGACTGCAGGACATTTATTTTAGTCCCAAGAGGAACTCTCTTATGACATTTTATATGCGCCTTTGGGAACTCTGGCGCTGCGCCCTGTGATGCGGCCCTGTTAGAGTCATACCGGGAACCTTAAGGACAGATCGCGGGAGAAAAGCACTCGCTCTCAGCTAGCTGAAGGACCCCCATAACGCAGTGTGACCAGACTGGGCAGCGCCGCAGTGTCTCAGTAAGTAACGGCTTTAGATCAACACCGGTCCTGTGTGTGCTTGTTGCGGCCATGTTCAAGGAGGAGCACGAGACTGTCCCTGGTCGGAACCTTTGCCTGGTCTGCCTGGCTTGATATTAAACAAGCCCTCGGAACCCCTGCAAGTGGTGCGGTGCCTCGCCGAGTTACGTACCGGACAGTGCTGGCTGACAGAATACCCGCTGAAGTGGAGCTTCCCTAAAAGCCGGTAAGCGGAGGTAATAGAGGGAGGCTGCTGCACCTGAGTGCTTAAGAGACATATTTAATCAATCTAATCCTGGGGTACCCGTGGTAGAGCAGATTTCAACTAGGGGGACACTTTAGATTGAATAAAGGCCTACCTGTCATGCTAGAATAGCCAAGGCCTTCTATAGTGTGTCAAAGTGAGGAGGCTGCTTTTTGGGCCTTGTGTACTGTGACGCAGCTTGGGAAACAAAAAAAAAAAGAAAAAATATAAAAGAAAAAGAAAAGAACTGTTTATCTCCAGGAAGGATCGACTGATAGTGTCACAACTATAAGACCTCTAAGCACAGTTTAAGGTGCCCTGTGCCCCCAAGAAGGGGAGAGACTCTCATGTTTTTTTTATTTTTTTGATGTATTAATAATTCAATAGCTCACTGAAGTCATCCCCTGATATCAGTAATCTCATCTTAAGTGTACCCCCTACACCCCACACCTGTGTTCTGATTACCCTCTGAGTGAAGTAACTGACTTCTTTGCAAAGCACTGCAAATGGCTCAGAAAAAGCAAGCAGGCGCTGAAAAAGGCGCAAAGACCAGAAATATGAACTATTACATTAAATCTGCAGAGGTGCTAACTGGTGAAGATAATCAGACACAGGTACACCCCAGAGAGGAAGACCCTCTATCTATGCCCCCTGATCTATCAAAGTATGTTACTAAGGGAGACCTCCAATCCCTCTCATCAAAAGAGGACATTAAAAGCATTGCTGCAGACATCAAAAATGTATTCAGTGAATTGAAGAAGGATCTATCTGACCTCTCGCAGAGAGTAGTGTCTGTGGAGAACTCACAAAGCACATTGCAACAGCAATTAAAAGATACCAATTCCCAGACACAACATAACACCAATCTTATCCAGAGTCTATTAGAAAGAGTGGAGGACTTGGATAACCGCAGCAGGCGGAACAATTTGCGAGTGAGAGGGATACCTGAAACTATCAACCCAACTGCCCTACCTGGTTATTTACAAGATCTCTTCCGCACAGTGAAAGGTACCCCACTGGCAGCTGAAGTCATTATAGAAAGGGCGCACAGAGCGCTGCGCCCTAAACCATCGCCAAAAGCCCCCCAAGGGATGTTATCCTCAGGATACTGAATTATAAGGATAAAGAGGAGATTCTTAGGTGCAGCAGGAACAAACATCCAATCCAGCACGCTGGGATCACCTTACAAATCTTTTCGGATTTATGCCCTGCTACCCTACAGAAGCGTAGGGATCTCCGTTTTTTAACAACTGCCCTTCAGGAACACAAGATCCTTTACAGATGGGGATTCCCCACCTGTTTGGTGGCCTCTAATGGCGATAAATCTGCAGTTTTCCGCTCCTTCGAGGACTTAGACAGGTTCTGCTCCACACTGGGTATAGCAGTGCCACAACCGATTAATATGGACAATCCGCCACAAGACTCTGCAGGAACCTCCTGTCCGTCTTGACGGGAGAGGTAAGAAATTACATCTGTTTTTTCGGCTAAAGGTGCCGGGTCCAGGGTGTCTACCTGAAGTAATGAGACTTTTCTTGGACTGAAATGTATTTTACATGTATTTAGCTTATTAATATCTCACACATTGAACTGCTCTATTCACCCTGCCAGAAATCACATTTACTTTTTGAATTAGTATTCCTTGAAATTTACTTGGGATCATTTGTTGATGTCATGTCTCATATCTGAATGCTCCCTGCAGTGTTGTTGTGTATATGGTCTATGTGCATTGTGGATGGATGACCCGGGGTCTCTTTACTGTCCTTCCCAGGTGCACATACTACCCCCTTGGTTCTAAAATGTTGGTTCACCCATTTATTTCTCAACCTCATTGTTATATGTTACTAAATGTTTGATAAAATATGAATGTTGAGTCATTTTGTATCAGGTTTTGTACGTTACATTATTTGTCAATAGGCTAGTTGCGGGCATATTCCCTCTAGAAAAGCCTTTACAGAGGCTAGTTTGTCTCACTGAGACCTGGATTTGCTGTCTTAGCTGCTATAGCAGATCTTACTTTAAGCGCACTTTATCTAGTGACTACCCCCATTAAGACCTAGGTTCTAGAAAGTCACTAAATACATTCATATACTTCAATTACACCACTTTCCTGACCTGTTCTGTACCCCTCCCTTCCCTTTCCTATCCACTCTTAATATCCCTCTTCTCCCTTCCCTCATTCCCCCCTCTTTTTTTTTTTTCTCCCTCATGGACCCCAGGGGCCGGAGCCCTCGGGCTCATCCTCTGAGATTCTTGACGATCAACGTAAAGGGCTTAAATAGTCCGAGCAAATGCTCCATAGTTATGAGGGAGTTTCACAAAATGGGTGGTGACGTGATTTTCATACAAGAGTCCCACTTTGCTAGACAGAAAGAGCCGAAATGGCATAATCATAGATATCCAATAGCTCTTTTTTCCTCTGGCCCCCGCAAGCAAAATGGAGTGGGTATTCTGATCCGTCAGGGTGTCCCATTTCAAATACATGAGACCCTCCGCGACAGGGAAGGCTGATTCATTATGCTAATAGGCACACTCCACGGCGCTCAGGTTACGATGGTCAATGTCTACGCCCCGAATGTTGCTCAGCATATTTTTCTTAAGACTCTCTCGGGTAGATTTCTCGATCATGCCAAGGGGATTATCATCATGGGAGGGGACTTTAATATACCTCTTATCCCCAAACAAGACACATCCAATGGCATCTCAAGTGTACCACACTATGTACTCAAACATATAAATGCGACACTTAGGCACCACCTCCTACACGATATCTGAAAACTCTACACCCTACTGAAACAAAATTTACATTTTATTCTAGTCCGCACAGGAAGTATTCACGCATTGATTATTTCTTTGTAGATTTACAAGGCATTGCATATGTACAGAGTAGTGAGATAGCCTCAATCACATGGTCAGACCATGCCCCGGTCTTATTCCAGATGATGTGGCCCGATACACCCCCCACTTCAGCTACCTGGAGACTGGACAATACTCTTTTGAGTGCCCCTGACATTGTCGTGGACATCTCGGCCCAAATGTTGGAATACTTTGAACTAAACATGACAGACGAGCTGCCCCTAACGACAATCTGGGAGGCTCATAAAAGTGTTATAAGGGGTCATCTTATTAAACATAAAGCACGCTTGCAGAGGCAGAGGAGAGACAGATATGACCAACTGCTCTCGGACATTAAGTCACTGGAGGACTCACATAGAAAGGACCCCTTAAACAGAGAAAAGGAAACTGACCTGACTCAGGCCAGAAAAGATTTCAACCAACTCCTCCAGGAGGAGAATCATAAAATTGCGACCTGGCTAAATCAGAGGTACTATGAGGGAGGAGACAAAGCTGGGAAACTCCTGGCGAGAACGCTCCGGAGATCCCAGCTCAAAGCATATGTTTATTCCATGAGAGATCACACAGATAGGGTACATAAGGATAGCCCGGGCATAGCAGAAATTTTCTGGCTTTACTATAGCGGTCTTTACAATCTGAATCCCACAACAGTGTCCCAGGGGACTGTAGGTCCCTCGCAGAGCCTCCTGGTTCGAGAACACCTTAAGAATACAAAAATGAAAGTGCTGGACTCAGAGGCAGCCGATTTCCTGGACTCCCTCCTGGCTAAGGAGGAGATAGAGGACACTCTGAAGAGTCTTCCAAGTGGGAAGTGCCCTGGTCCGGATGGACTGGGCTCAAAATATTATAAGACCTTTTTGTCAATACTGTCGCCAAACCTGCAATTCATGTTCAATTCTTTATCTAGTGATAGGGCTCTGCCTTCTTCTATGCTTGCTGCATATATTACGGTAATCCCGAAGCCGGGAAAGCCGCCCGACAAACTGCAAAGCTACAGACCAATCTCTCTGCTGAACGCAGATGTCAAGATTTTGGCTAAGGTGTTGGCGAATAGAGTTATTAGGTTTCTCCCTGGTCTGATCGCCTTGGACCAGGTGGGGTTTGTCCCTGGTCGAGAGGCCAGGGACAACACCCTCAAAGTTATGCAGCTGATTTCACATTCAGTCAAAGGGGGGCCGCCGCTTGCCCTGTTGTCGACAGATGCAGAAAAAGCCTTCGACAGGGTGAGCTGGCAGTTCCTTTGGGACACTCTGAAGAGGGTGGCCTTTGGAGATCGGTTTATAGAAATGGTCTTCTGCCTTTACACAAAGCCTACTGCAAGGGTTAGGGTTAATGGTCTTTTGTCTGAGCCATTTGCTATTTCCAATGGGACCAGGCAGGGGTGTCCCCTGTCTCCCTTGCTGTTCGCCATCTCGGTTGAGGCATTGGCGTGTAACATTCGTGACAACTGCAGAATAGTGGGATACTCGATAGGAGAACGAGAATACAAAATAAGTATGTACGCTGATGACCTGCTCTTCACTTTGAGTGACTTGAAGACTTCTGTCCCTACCCTCCTGTGGGAGTTCGCTAGATACGGTGAGGTGTCCGGCTTTTTGTTGAATGCCACCAAATCAGAGGTGTTAGGGGTTAACTTAGAACAGTCTGTTAGAGACTAGTTACGTGAACACAGCCCGTTCCAGATAAAAGACAAGCATCTGAAATACCTAGGAGTTTATCTCGCTGTCTCCACTCAGGTTATATTTGAGTCAAACTATGCGACACTCCGACGTGAGGTTGCAGCAGATCTTTCTGTGTGGAAGCATAAACACATTTCATGGTTGGGGCGGATTGGTGTAGTGAAGATGAACGTTCTTCCTAGACTGCTATATCTGTTTCAGACATTGCCCATTCCGCTCCCACAAGCCTTCCTCCTACAGTTCCAAAACCTTATTGAGGAATATATCTGGCAAGGGACTAGGCCGAGGATTAGCAGGCAGATGATGTATAAACCCAGAGAAGAGGGTGGATTGGCCCTCCCAGACATAAAGCTTTACAGAAAAGCCATGATTTTACAGAGAGTGGTTGAGTGGTGCCAGGGAAATCCACAAAAAGACTGGAATTCTATGGACAGAGAGATCCTTCAGGTCAGGGACTTGAAGCCTTTGATGTGGATCAATAGTAAATACAGGCCCTCGCAGATAGCGGGATTTCCCCTTTTGGAGGAGCTTTTTGTTACATGGGATGCCACATTGCGAACTTTGTATCCAACGTAATGTAGCTGGGCACTTGGTCTCCCTCATCTATACTCTGCTTCTGCAACCGAGAGACAGCCCCCTCCCAAACTATACAAGAGCATGGCATAAGGAGCTGGGCTCTGAGCTCTCTAACAAGGATTGGTAACGGATTTCCCGAGCCGTAAAGACACTGTCGGTCTCTGCTCGTATGCAGGAATCACATTATAAATTTCTAAGCCGATGGTACCTCACGCCATCTAGACTTAAGACAATCTACCCGAGAGTCTCGGAGAATTGTTGGAGGGGGTGTGGTGGCACAGGTATGATCTTACATATCTGGTGGGATTGCCCGCTCCTGTTGGACTTTTGGTCTTCCGTCTGGCAGGAGATTCAGAAATTACTTGACCTTGACATTCCAAAACTCCCAGAAATTTTGCTATTCCATTTCCCTAACAAAATAGAGAATAGGGTAAAAAAGAGCCTCCTGATGTTGATGTTGTCGGGGGCTAAGAACCTGATACCTCAACGCTGGAAGTCCCCCCAAATACCTACCCTCGCGGACTGGAGACAAAACGTGCAAAATATTCTCCTTTTGGAGAAATATCATTATTTTAAGACCGCAACATTAGACGCATACACGGAAATGCTACTGTTGTGGGAGGGTACCGGGCTGGAGAGAGATTAATTGGTCCCGGAGATTAGGATAGAAGGCCGTCCTGGAGTGGTTGATACGCTATGTTTGTTTTTTTTTGTTTTGTTTTTTCTTCTCCCCCCCCCCTGATATTTCCCACCCTTCCCCTCCCCTCTCTTCTCTTGATATCCCTCTCTTTCCCTCTTTTCCCTTGCTCTCCCTTCTTCTACCCATCTATACCTTGTTCTTCCCGGCCCCCTTGAATGTGTATATACCGTGGTGTTAGGGACGCTGGAACAAAGGCACTGAGCGGCAAACCGGGTAATATTTAATATATCTGTATATCTTAGACCTGTATTGTCTATGTATGTATTTATCATTTAAGCATCATGTCTTTACTGTAAAAGACATGTCATTAGTTATTGGAAAAAATTTTGAAAAATGTAAGTGAAGAGCTAATCACTATTCCTGATCTTGATTGACACTCAAATGTTAGCAGATTATGGTTCTCCTCTATCTAATGCATGGGGACCCCGTGTACTTGGAGTCTCACAGGCTGTTTTGCATAGCTGCTATGAGAATTGTTTATGTTGGAAAAAAAGGGATGGAAAAAAGTATCTGTCATTGCAAGTGAACAAATTGTTTCCTGTAAGTTTATTTTTTTAATAAAGCTCTTTTGAAAAAAAAACAAAAAAAAAAACAACAACACTTTTTGACTGTGAAATAATAGCAGTCAGTTTCCTTCACACGTGTGCATTTCAGTGCCTGCCAGTGCACAGTGTCACACCAGTGAAACTCATATCTGGTGTAAAAGTAGTGTACATTTAAAAAAACAACACTTTTTTGACTGTGAAATAATAGCAGTCAGTTTCCTTCACACGTGTGCATTTCAGGGCCTGCCAGGGCACAGTGTCACACCAGTGCAACTCATATCTGGTGTAACAATAGTGTACATTTAAAAAAAAAACAACACTTTTTTGACTGTGAAATAATAGCAGTCAGTTTCCTTCACACTTGTGCGTTTCAGGGCCTGCCAGGGCACAGTGTCACACCAGGGCAACTCATATCTGGTGTAACAGTAGTGTACGTTAAAAAAAAACCTAGAAATTTGACTGTGAAATAATAGCAGTCAGTTTCCTTCACACGTGTGCGTTTCAGGGCCTGCCAGGGCACAGTGTCACACCAGTGATACTCATATCTGGTGTAACAGTAGTGTACATTTTAAAAAAACAACACTTTTTTGACTGTGAAATAATAGCAGTCAGTTTCCTTCACATGTGTGCGTTTCAGGGCCTGCCAGGGCACAGTGTCACACCAGTGCAACTCATATCTGGTGTAACAGTAGTGTGCATTTAAAAAAAAACAACACTTTTTTGACTGTGAAATAATAGCAGTCAGTTTCCTTCACGTGTGTGCGTTTCAGGGCCTGCCAGGGCACAGTGTCACACCAGTGCAACTCATATCTGGTATAACAGTAGTGTACATTTAAAAACAAAAATACAATTTTGACTGTAATAGATTGAATAGCAGTTAGTTGTCTGCAAGCGTGTGTGTCAGGCCTACAGCTTCTACTCTGCCAACTTCTGCCAGTGCACAGTGCCACTCATATCTGTTGTCACAGTAACTTGCACGCATAGTACCACTAATCAAAAAAAAAATTGACAGGCAGAGGCAGGCCACCCCGCAGGGACCATTGTGGTAGTGGTGCTGTGATTCCCTTTGGCCCTAGAATAATGCCCAATGTTCAGAGGCCACTTACCCTGAACTCGAAAAGTTCTGAGGACATAGTTGACTGGCTAACACAGGACACCCAATCTTCTACAGCTTCCGCTCAGTACCTTGACACACCATCCTCCTCCAGCTTAGCTTCGGGCACCTCTCAAGTTACCACTCACCCGCCTGCCGCCACCACCAACACTAGCACCACAGCCGCTTCACTCGATCTGTCAGAGGAGTTATTTACACATCAGTTGGAAGAAATGAGTGATGCGCAACCATTATTGCCAGAGGATGTAGATAACAGGGATATGTCTCAGTCAGGCAGCATTACACACATGGACGTATGGTGTGATGATGATGATGTTGTACCCGCTGCTGCTTCCATTGCTGAGTTGTCAGATACAAGTGAAGTGGTTGATGATGACGATGCGTCCGTGGATGTCACGTGGGTGCCCGCTAGAAGAGAAGAAGAACAGGTGGAAAGTTCAGATGGGGAGACAGAGAGGAGGAGGAGACAAGTTGGAAGCAGGGGGAGGTCATTGCAAGGAGCTAGTGGCACAGTCAGACAGCATGCATCGGCACCCGGGGTCAGCCAGACAGCACGCTAATCAACGCATGCTGTTGCCACCACCAGAATGCCATCATTGCAGAGCTCAGCAGTGTGTCATTTTTTTTGTGTGTCTGCCTCTGACAACAGCGATGCCATTTGCAACCTGTGCCAAAAGAAACTGAGTCTTGGGAAGTCCAACACCCACCTAGGTACAACTGCATTGCGAAGGCACATGATCGCACATCACAAACGCCTATGGGATCAACACATGAGTAGAAGCAGCACCCAAACTCAAAGCCGCCATCCTCCTCCGGGTCCAGCATCTTCAGCCACGTCAACCATTGCTGTCCTCCTTGCCCCCTCTCAACCATCCGCCACTCCGTCTCTCGCCTTGAGCAGTTCCTGCTCATCTGCCCACAGTCAGGTGTCTGTCAAGGACATGTTTGAGCGTAAGGAGCCAATGTCACAAAGTCACCCCCTTGCCCGGCATCTGACAGCTGGCTTGTCTGAACTCTTAGCTTTAGCTTTTACCATACAAGCTGGTGGAGTCTGAGGCGTTCCAAAAACTTGTAGCTATTGGGACACCGCAGTGGACGGTACCCGGACGAAATTTCTTTGCACAAAAGGCAATCCCCAACCTGTACTCGATTGTGCAAAAGGAAGTAATGGTATATCTGGCACACAGTTTTGTGGCAAGGGTCCATCTGACCACTGATACCTGGTCTGCAAAGCATGGTCAGGGCAGGTATATCACCTACACTGCGCATTAGGTAAACCTGCTGACGGCTGCCAGGCATGGAATGCGTGGCTCTGCAGAGGAGTTGGTGACACCGCCACGACTTGCAGGCAGGCCTGCTGCCACCTACTCTACTCCTCCTACTCCATCCTCTTCCATAACCTCCTCGGCTGAGTCCTCTTCTGCTGCTGCTTCTTGCTCCACATCAACAGCACCCCCCCCCCTAGCTCCCCAGGTACTATTCCTCATCCCGGATACGGCAGTGTCACACCGTCTTGGGGTTGACTTGCCTGAAAGTAGAGAGTCACACCGGACCAGCACTCCTGTCCACCCTGAACGCACAGGTGGATCAGTGGCTGACTATGCACCAACTGGAGATCGGCAAAGTGGTTTGTGACAGCGGAAGAAATTTGTTGGCGGCATTGAATTTGGGCAAGTTGACACATGTGCATGTACAACGCTTTGTGCATAAGTACCCAGGCTTACAGGACGTCCTGAAGCAGGCCAGGAAGGTGTGTGGCAATTTCAGGCATTCCTACACGGCCATGGCACACTTTTCAGATATCCAGCGGTGAAACAACATGCCAGTGAGGCGCTTGATTTGCAACAGCCCGACATGTTGGAATTCAACACTCCTAGGGGGGTAGTTATCAAGCCGTCTACTTTACCTGCCTTCGCCGGTTCAATATGCCCGCCTAAGCTCGCCTAACATCGCCGCCGCGGACCTTCAAAATTTCGCCTAAGTTATCAAAAAAGCTTTCAAAAAGCCGTGCACCAAGTACGGGGCGATGAGCAACGGACTGTGAGAGTTATCACTCATCCAATCTCGCTGCTCTTCGGCTTTTTGACAGCTTTATTTATACCCCTGTCACTAAGCACCCACACTAACTACACTGTTCTAACCCCTATACCGGCGCCCCTGGAGCCCCCCGCAACTCAATAAAGTTATTAACCCCTAAACCGCCGCTCCTAGACCCCGCCGCAACTCTTATAAATGTATTAACCCCTAAACCGCCGATCCCGGACACCACCGCCACCTACATTATACCAAGTAACCCCTATCCTGCCCCCCCCCATACCGCCGCCACCTATAATAAAGTTATTAACCCCTATCCTGCGGATCCCGGACCTCGCCGCAACTAAATAAATAGTTTAACCCCTAAACCGCCGCTCCCGGACCCCGCCGCAACCTATATTAAATTTATTAACCCCTAATCTGCCCCCCTACACCGTCGCCACCAATAATAAATTTATTAACCCCTATCCTGCCCCCCTACACTGCCGCCACTGTAATAAAATTATTAACCCCTAAACCTAAGTCTAACACTAACCCTAACACCCCCCTAACTTAAATATTAATTAAATAAATCTAAATAATATTTCTCTTATTAACTAAGTTAATTCTATTTAAAACTAAATACTTACCTTTAAAATAATCCCTAATATAGCTACAATATAAGTAATAATTATATTGTAGCTATTTTAGGATTTATTTTTATTTTACAGGCAACTTTCAAATTATTTTAACTAGGTACAATAGCTATTAAATAGTTATTAACTATTTAATAGCTACCTAGTTAAAATAAAGAGAAATCTACCTGTAAAATAAAAACTAACCTAAGTTACAATTACACCTAACACTACACTATACTTTAATAAATTATTCCTATTTAAAACTAAATACTTACCTGTAAAATAAACCCTAAGATAGCTACAATATAATTAATAATTACATTGTAGCTATTTTAGGATTTATATTTATTTTACAGGTAACTTTGTATTTATTTTAGCTAGTTAGAATAGTTATTAAATAGTTATTAACTATTTAATAACTACCTAGCTAAAAGAAATACAAAATTACCTGTAAAATAAATCCTAACCTAAGTTACAATTAAACCTAACACTACACTATCATTAAATTAATTAAATAAATTAGCTACAAATAACTACAATTAAATACAATTAAATAAACTAACTAAAGTACAAAAAATAAAAAAAGCTAATTTACAAAAAATTAAAAAATAAGTTACAAACATTTAAAAAATATTACAACAATTTTAAGCTACTTACACCTAACCTAAGCCCCCTAATAAAATAACAAAGCCCCCCAAAATAAAAAAAATGCCCTACCTTATTCTAAATTAAAAAGTTACCAGCTCTTTTACCTTACCAGCCCTTAAAAGGGCCTTTTGCGGGGCATGCCCCAAAGAATTCTGCTCTTTTGCCTGTAAAAGAAAAATACAACCCCCCCAACATTAAAACCCACCACCCACATACCCCTAATCTAACCCAAACCACCCTTAAATAAACCTAACACTACCCCCCTGAAGATCATCTTACCTTGAGTCGTCTTCAGCCAGCCGACCACCGATGGAACCGAAGAGGAGATCCAGAGCGGCAGAAGTCATCATCCAAGGGGAGCTGAAGAAGTCTTCCATCCAATGAAGTCATCATCCAGGCGGCGCTGAAGAGGTCTTCCAACCGGGCGATGTCATCTTCCAAGCGGCATCTTCAATCTTCTTTCTTCCGGATCCATCTTCATCCCGCCGATGCGGAACATCCTTCTTCCCCGACGGACTAACGACGAATGAAGGTTCCTTTAAGGGACGTCATCCAAGATGGCGTCCCTTCAATTTCGATTGGCTGATAGGATTCTATCAGCCAATCGGAATTAAGGTAGGAAAAATCTGATTGGCTGATTGAATCAGCCAATCAGATTGAAGTTCAATCCGATTGGCTGATCCAATCAGCCAATCAGATTGAGCTCACATTCTATTGGCTGTTCCGATCAATAGATTCAATCAGCCAATCAGATTTTTCCTACCTTAATTCCGATTGGCTGATAGAATCCTATCAGCCAATCGGAATTGAAGGGACGCCATCTTGGATGACATCCCTTAAAGGAACCTTCATTCAGTCGTCGGCCGTCGGGGAAGAAGGATGTTCCGCGTCGGTGGGATGAAGATGGATCCGGAAGAAAAAAGATTGAAGATGCCGCTTGGAAGATGACATCGCCCGGTTGGAAGACCTCTTCAGCGCCGCCTGGAGGATGACTTCATCGGATGGAAGAATTCTTCAGCGCCCCTTGGATGATGACTTCTGACGCTCCGGATCTCCTCTTCGGTTCCATCGGTGGTCGGCTGGCTAAAGACGACTCAAGGTAGGATGATCTTCAGGGGGGGTAGTGTTAGGTTTATTTAAGGGGGGTTTGGGTTAGATTAGGGGTATGTGGGTGGTGGGTTTTAATGTTGGGGGGGGTTGTATTTTTCTTTTACAGGCAAAAGAGCAGAATTCTTTGGGAGCATGCCGCGCAAAAGGCCCTTTTAAGGGCTGGTAAGGTAAAAGAGCTGGTACCTTTTTAATTTAGAATAGGGTAGGGCATTTTTTTATTTTGGGGGGCTTCGTTATTTTATTAGGGGGCTTAGATTAGGTGTAAGTAGCTTAAAATTTTTGTAATATTTTTTAAATGTTTGTAACTTATTTTTTTTTATTTTTTGTAACTTAGCTTTTTTTATTTTTTGTACTTTAGTTAGTTTATTTAATTGTATTTAATTGTAGTTATTTGTAGCTAATTTATTTAATTAATTTAATGATAGTGTAGTGTTAGGTTTAATTGTAACTTAGGTTAGGATTTATTTTACAGGTAATTTTGTATTTCTTTTAGCTAGGTAGTTATTAAATAGTTAATAACTATTTAATAACTATTCTACCTAGCTAAAATACATACAAAGTTACCTGTAAAATAAATATAAATCTTAAAATAGCTACAATGTAATTATTAATTATATTGTAGCTCTCTTAGGGTTTATTTTACAGGTAAGTATTTAGTTTTAAATAGGAATAATTTATTAAAGTAAAGTGTAGTGTTAGGTGTAATTGTAACTTAGGTTAGTTTTTATTTTACAAGTAAATTTCTCTTTATTTTAGCTAGGTAGCTATTAAATAGTTAATAAGTATTTAATAGCTATTGTACCTAGTTAAAATAAATTGAAAGATGCCTGTAAAATATAAATAAATCCTAAGATAGCTACAATATAATTATTCAAAAAAGAGAAAAGGGAAGGAGTTCCGGTCTTTATAAATTTTCATTAAACTTCCAAATTTTATTCGAATAAAGACTTGTACAACAACACTGTTTACTGTCACAGTGGCTGCAGCACGGGTTGGTGGTCACTACTGCTGATGCGTTTCGGCTTCTCCCGCCGTAGTCATAGCATAGTGAGTGATCATCAACCTGTGTTTAAAAAGGAAGCAGTGCCTTCCTATTGGTCAAAACAAAGGTCACTGTATGTAGTCAAAAAGGTAGTTTTTTCTGTCTGTCCCTTTCTGATGGATCTATTCTCCTGTTGTAGAAGGGGGTCCCAGTTATGTGATTTATGTACTGACATGCTCAGAGTGTAACCTACAATATGTAGGCATGACTACAAGAGGGATAAGAGCAAGAATCAGAGAGCATGTCAGTAACATAAAAATGGGCACATTAACTACTCCACTAATCACACACTTCAGTCAAACACACAATAAAGATCCATGTTCACTAAAATGGTCAATAGTCAAACATGTCTCACCCCCAATCAGGGGAGGGGACAGGGCATCTGTTACGGTTACCCTTAGTCTCGCTGAGAGATGGACCGCTTAGTAGCCTGGATCCCTATTGCTAAAGAGGGGAGAAGCTGCTTTCCATAGTATTCTATATGAGTCTCGCAAATATAGAATAATCTCCCTTAGCTGCAGTACAGCTAGGATACCCTTCTGCCCACAAAAACGAGTCAACGCTGCGATTGAGGGTCAAACAAGAACTCAGGACTGGGATGCCCAGCCTGCTTTTTATTAAGGTTACATGCACACAGGGCACTCCCAGGGGGAGAGGGGGGGAAGCACAAAATCCCCCATCACACATTTAGATAGAGAGCACTGTCCTTTGACAGGCCACAATAGGATTACAGTACTTAAGATAACAAGTTTACAAGTTCATCTTATCAATTAGCAGTCTGGCTCCAGAGGTGATTAGACAATGGGATTTGTTATCACTAAACTTAGAGCTGAGGCCAGCAAACGTGTATTTAGGCAATAGTTTCTAAAAGCTGAAAAAAAAGAGTTAACTCTTTATGAAATGATACTTGTTACGGTTTTCTTGGAGCCCTTCTTAGGCACTGGCTTGCTGGTTCAGGCATTGCTGCTGGGAAATAAGCTCTTCACAACAAAATAACTAATGCTTCTGTAACAGTGCTCCCTTTCTGTGGAACACTCTGGCAGACACGGTCTGACCCCTTTTCGGGGCAGACTAAGGCTGTCCAGACCGCTGGTTATGCGGGGCTGAGGTCGGTTTGTCTGGACAACCCGTCGGCGTTGCCATTCTGTTTCCCAGGTCTGTAAGTAATGGTGAAATTGAAGGGTTGCAACGATAAGCTCCAACGTAATAGCCTGCCGTTATCTCCAGAGACCCGGTTCAGCCACACCAACGGGTTATGGTCGGTGACCAGAGTGAACTCCTGACCATATAAATAGGGAGTCAATTTCTTTAATGCCCACACCAAAGCCAAACACTCCTTTTCGACCGCTGCATAGCTGACTTCGCGGGGCAGGAGCTTCCGGCTGATGTAGGCAACTGGATGCTCCCCTCCATCTTCGCCTACTTGGCTGAGGACGGCTCCCAGCCCGAACATGGAAGCATCTGTATGGACGATAAAACGTTTGTTAAGGGCTGGGGCCGCCAAGACAGGAGCGTTAATTAGAGCATTTTTGAGAGCCTGGAAAGCCGTTTCACAGTGGGGAGACCACAGGACCTGTCGAGGTAAGTTCTTCTTGGTCAAGTCAGTCAGGGGTTTGGCAAGTGTGCTGTAGTCTGGTACGAACCGTCTATAGTACCCTGCCGTGCCCAGGAAGGCTAGGACCTGAGTCTTAGTGATGGGGGTGGGCCAAATGGCGACAGCTTCTATTTTGGCCGGCTCTGGTTGCTGCTTTCCACACCCCACCCGGTGACCCAGGTACTGTACCTCGGCCATCCCAAAGTGGCATTTTTTTGGCTTCAGAGTCAGGCCAGCAGCCCGGATCTGATCCAGAACCATTCCCACATGAGCTAAGTGGTCCTCCCAGGACTCACTGTGGATCGCTATGTCGTCCAGGTAGGCGCAAGCAAAACTCTGGAAGCCATCCAGGAGCCTATCTACCAAGCGCTGGAATGTAGCTGGGGCATTCTTCATCCCAAACGGCATTACCCTAAACTGATATAAGCCGAATGGGGTGACGAATGCCGACTTGGGGATAGCCTCCGGGGCCAGGGGAATCTGCCAGTAACCTTTGCAGAGGTCAATAGTGGTCAGGTAATTTCCCCTGGCTATACGATCGAGTAGCTCGTCTACCCTGGGCATAGGGTAAGCGTCCGTCATGGTATTTTCATTGAGCCTCCGATAGTCTACGCAGAACCGGGTGGTCCCATCTTTCTTGGGCACCAAGACAACTGGGGAGGCCCAGGGACTATCGGAGGGCTCAATTACCCTGAGCTGGAGCATCTCATCGATCTCCTTCTTCATTCCTGTCCTAACTGCTTCGGGGATTCGGTACGGAGCCTGGCGCAAGGGAGCTTGTCCCGGAGTATCTACCTGGTGGGTGGTTAAAGTAGTGTACCCTGGCTTCGGGGAGAAGGTGAGGTGTTTGGACTGGAGGAGTTGGTTGAGCTGCTCCCTTTCAGTGGGGCTAAGTCGGTCCCCTATCTGAACCTGCGCCACTATACCTGTGGGGAGGCTCTTTTCTAATAGGTCTGGAATGGGTAAACTGTCGGGGTCTTCCTGAGGGGAACAACATACGGCCGTCATGTTCTCTGGTCGCTCAAAATATTCCTTGAGCATGTTTACATGGAATGTTTTTCTAAGATTGTTGTCGTGGCAGCTAGCTATCACATAAGTGGTGTCTCCCCTTTTCTCTACGATCTGGTAGGGACCCTGCCAGGACGCCTGCAATCTGTCTGTCTTCACCGGCTTAAGTACTAACACCTTTTGTCCTATGGTGAAGATTCTCTTTCGGGCCCCCCGATCATACCATACTTTCTGTCTTCTCTGGGCCAACTGGAGATTAGCCCGCACGGATTTGGCTAATTGCTCCATTCGGTCCCTGAGTTCCAGCACGTATGGCACAATGGGGACACCGTCAGCCTCCATCTCTCCCTCCCAGTGCTCCCGGATCAGGTTTAGGGGTCCCCGTACCTTTCTTCCGTAGAGCAACTCGAAGGGAGAGAACCCTGTCGTTTCCTGGGGCACCTCCCGATAAGCAAATAGGAGGTGCGGCAGGAAGCGTTCCCAATCTCGGTATTCCTGAGTGAACGTCTTGAGCATTTGCTTGAGGGTCCCATTGAACCTCTCACACAGCCCGTTCGTCTGGGGGTGGTATGGGGAGCTCAGGAGGGACTTAATTTTGCAAACCTGCCAGAGTTGTTGGGTCAATTCAGCCGTAAATTGGGTGCCTCGGTTGGATAGGATTTCTTTTGGAAATCCTACCCGGGAGAACACCTGTACTAGTGCATTCGCTACCGTATCCGCTTGTATGTTGGATAGGGCGACAGCCTCTGGGTACCTGGTAGCATAGTCCACTACGGTAAGAATGTATCGCTTCCCGGAGGGACTAGGGGTAGCCAGTGGTCCCACTAGGTCAATAGCAACCCGGCTGAAGGGTTCCTCTACAATGGGCATATTTACTAGCTGGGCTTTAGGGTGATCGCCTCGCCTTCCTACTCGTTGACACACATCGCAGGTGTTACAGTAAGTTCTAACGTCAGCGTGCACCCCTGGCCAAAAGAACGTGTGAGTAATGCGGTGTAGGGTACGGGTAACGGCTAGGTGGCCTGCTAAGGGGATGTCGTGGCCTATTTTGAGGATTTCTTGACGGTATTTGTGGGGCACTACCAGCTGTCGCCTACGCTGTCCCCTTTTCTCTGTCCAGTGGTATAGTTTCCCTTTTTCCCATAAGAATGTTTCGTTATCTGCCCCACCCCCTCCGGTCTCTGCTCGTTCCCGGTACTTTTGTAAGGTCGGGTCAGTCTTAGACTCTGCCTCGAAAGCATCTGGGGTGTCCCAGGGTATGGGGCCTAACCTGTCAGGCAAGGTCGGGGTAGGTCTTACCTGTGTCTCCCGCACTGGTGAGAGCTCTCGCTCCGTCCGGGCTTGGGCCCGTGTAGTCACTGGGTCCGCCTCGTTGTTGCATACTGGAGCATAGGCAGAAGTCATGGGGCCCAAATCGTTGCCCAGTAGTACTTCGGCAGGTAAATTATCCATTAGGCCCACGTTCACAGCCCCCTTTCCCACTCCCCAATCAAGATGCACTTTAGCTGTTGGAATTTTGTACACATCCCCCCCCGCCACTCTAACGGCCACAGTCTGTCCGGATCGCTTGTGCTCTGGCACCAAATGACTCTGTACCAGCGTGATAGTAGCCCCTGTGTCTCGCAATCCCTCGGTAGATCGCCCCTCGAGCCATACCCTCTGCCGATGGTGCTTGCGGTTATCTGAGGCAGCATATACAGGGTCTGCCTCGTGAAGCAGCCCCACATATCCCTCCATAGGGGCCTCTTGGTTAACACAGAGGGCCCGGGCCGGACGATAGGACCCAGAGGGGTAATTGTAATTCCTGGGTGTCTGGTGCGTATTAAGGGGGCAGCTAGCCATGAAATGCCCTGGTTGCTTGCATCGGTGGCAAGTCGGTCTGGGACGCTCAGAGCTGTTATTGGGTGGTCCTGAGTGTCGGACGGGCCCTGTGGGCACCGGGGCTCGGAATTCAGCACGAGGGGGTGCACGGTAAACCTCTCTGGGTTCGACCCGTGCTGGAGCTCGGTAGTTCATGGGTTCGTGAAGACGGGAGTCATAATGTTCATCGGCCAATTTGGCTGCTTCTTCTAAGGTAGAAGGCCGCCTGTCTCGCAGCCATTCCTTCCCTTGCTGTTCCATGCCATTATAAAAATGTTCTAAGAGAAACAATTGTAAAATTTCCTCCCCAGTCACCGCTTTACTTCCGCTCAGCCAGTGATTTGCCGCTCTCCGCATTCGGTGCGCCCATTCCATATGGGTATCGTTAGGCTTCTTTTCCGTGCCCCGAAACTGTCGGTGATACGTGTCCGGAGTTGCAGCTTACCGTCGCAACAGTGTCTCCTTAACTAGCTCATACTGTGTCACTTCCTCAGCACCCAGAGTACGAAAGGCTTCCAGGGCTCGCCCGGATAGTTTCCCAGACAATATCGTGGGCCACTCTCTGTTGGGAATCTGGTGCAGGGAACATTGCCTTTCGAAGTCCGCCAAATATTCATCAATCCCTGTCTCGCTCTCTAGGAAGGGTCGAAATGCCGCATAGGGTATCTTGGGCCTCCCAGCATTTTCGACAGGGATGATTACCTGCGGGGCTTCAGAATTGCGGTGTGCGTTCGCTAGGTTGAGTTCGTGGGCTTGAGTCTCTCGTATATCCTCGTCCGCCTCCGCCATCAACTGCTGTACCAATTCCATGGAGGGGTTCGGCCCGTATAATGAGAGCCTTTCCCGAACAATCCTGGTTTTTTCGTCACTAATCGTGGTCGGTGTTTCCGCCATTGTGAAGCTCTGATCCAGTTCGGTCAATTCTGCGATCAGCTCTCTCCTCGGCCGGTTGCTGGCGTACCCCCCTCTGCTTTCAAGTAAATCCTTTAGGGTTGTACGCTTCAATTTTTCGTAAGCGCTCTCCATCCGTTCTGTACCTCTCCTAGGAAATCCAGGAAAATCCCGCCACTGCCGCCAAATGTTACGGTTACCCTTAGTCTCGCTGAGAGATGGACCGCTTAGTAGCCTGGATCCCTATTGCTAAAGAGGGGAGAAGCTGCTTTCCATAGTATTCTATATGAGTCTCGCAAATATAGAATAATCTCCCTTAGCTGCAGTACAGCTAGGATACCCTTCTGCCCACAAAAACGAGTCAACGCTGCGATTGAGGGTCAAACAAGAACTCAGGACTGGGATGCCCAGCCTGCTTTTTATTAAGGTTACATGCACACAGGGCACTCCCAGGGGGAGAGGGGGGGAAGCACAAAATCCCCCATAACACATTTAGATAGAGAGCACTGTCCTTTGACAGGCCACAATAGGATTACAGTACTTAAGATAACAAGTTTACAAGTTCATCTTATCAATTAGCAGTCTGGCTCCAGAGGTGATTAGACAATGGGATTTGTTATCACTAAACTTAGAGCTGAGGCCAGCAAACGTGTATTTAGGCAATAGTTTCTAAAAGCTGAAAAAAAAGAGTTAACTCTTTATGAAATGATACTTGTTACGGTTTTCTTGGAGCCCTTCTTAGGCACTGGCTTGCTGGTTCAGGCATTGCTGCTGGGAAATAAGCTCTTCACAACAAAATAACTAATGCTTCTGTAACAGCATCGTTACTGGCAAGGGAATAGGTATACTGGATACTTAAACTGGCCACCAGGTGGCCCTCTGGTCTGAATAGCGAGTTTAACCTAATTAACTTTTGGAAATTAAATATTCCTCAGTTACATCAATTTAAATAACAACAAAATAAATAAAAATAAAAACAACAAAATGAGTGCTTGGGGGCGGAGCTTGGCCATGCAGAGTGATGGCTGTGCTTTGAAAGCGCTCTTCAACCCTCAGGCAAACAATCTCATAACTTTAGGCATTACCCTTCCCTAAATATACCTCTCACAGGGGGAAATATATCCTCAACCCCCACCTATTATCCCCACCTTGCTTGCAGCACTTTTATGAGTGACCGGGGGACAAGAAGTGAACAAACTTTTGCGGCCTATACTACAGCAGCGTTAAGGAGAGTGACGGCGGGAGACCACGGACTGCAGCTGCTGTTTGCTGCCTCATCGCGATCTCTTGGAGCAGATCACGGCCTCACAGTGGTGTAACCCGGTGCGAGAGGTAGCGGACACCAAGAACGGAGGAGCCCAGACAACGGACTTACGCACACAATTGGGGTAAGGGGACTTTGCCTCACCTTGTAACTGGACGTGGTCCGGCAGACATTACAGTGCCCCGCTGCCATAAATACCACACGGGGAACCGGGCTGACACTAGCCACCAGCAACAAAGAGCTTAGAGGTCACAGCACATAATTAGAACCGTTGAATTATAAAACGACAAACTCTCCTACTCTGTGTGTGACGCGTGTAAGGCCTAGAGGTGGCATCCTATACGGGTCTGTCTGAATCAGTACATTACCACCCCTAAATTATAAAAAACACCTCCACAATAAGAGGGAATTGGGCTCTTACCTGAACAACCTAACCTGTGTTTTGGGGGAAATTTAGTATTAACCCACCACGTGGAGAACAACTACTCCACATAAGCACAGCACGTTAGTTAAATGGACATTTGCCACGCTGACCAATAACAGTACAACTGCAGGATACTTGGTCACTAAAGAGACTGCCCTCACATTTGGGTCCCCTGGGAAGGGGCTTATTTATCTATCTCTGTGGCCCAGACTAACAACGCTATTATTCTATCTGGCTGTATGCCAATATTTGTTTTCTTAAATTACCTTACCCCACTGCTGCACTTCCCCCACCCGCCTTCCTTGCGGGGGTGCTGTATGTAATCATACATACCCTAGGTCGCTGGCCTTCCTTACTAGGGGCGGACGAGGCATGCCGTGTAAGAAGCAAAATAAAACTGAAAAACAAACACCTATACGCACCCTAAACAAGTACCTAAAACAGGTGGAGCATCCTAGCAGTGCTGCCCAGGTCATAATGGAGGCAGAGCAGCATGAACCCTACAATCTATCTCAGAAAGAAACTGCACAAGCCGATCACCTTATTACGAAGGAAGATCTCCGTCTCCTCTCCTCTAAGGAAGACATAAAGAATGCAGTCCAGGAGATGAGATCTTTGTTCAACGACTTGAGGAAAGACATTACAGTACTCGATACTAGGGTCACACAGGTAGAAGCAGCACAGACCTCTAACGACACCTCCTGCCAACTCATGAAGACAGAGATCCAAGAACACACAGAAGTTATACAGCAATTAACCGAGAAGCTCGAAGACCTTGACAATAGAGGCCGCAGGAACAACCTGCGGATCAGAGGTGTCTCTGAAACCATACACCCCCCTGCCATAGAGGGATACTTACAGAGCCTATTTCGCACGCTGAAGGATACACCTTCTTCTCCAGAAGTTCTATTGGAGCGAGCCCAAAGAGCTCTCAGGGCGAAGCCTCCTCCCAAGGCACCCCCTAGAGACATAATTGTCCGCTTCCTAAATTATAAAGATAAGGAAGAGATTCTCAAACAAGCACGTATCAAACACCCGGTACAACATGCGGGTGAGGAATTACAGATCTTTGCAGACCTATCGCCAATGACTTTGCAGAGGAGAAGGGAGCTGAGCCACATTACAGCCAACCTGAGAGCTCACAAGGTCCCTTATCGCTGGGGATTCCCTGTATCAATAGTGGCATCCAACAACAACAAGACCGCCATATTTAAAGCGGGAATGGAGGTTCGGGCCTTTTACGATAGCCTCTCCATCAGTGATCCTCACCACCAGCAGACAGGCCCGTCTGCCCCCTCCACTTCAACAACATGATGAGACTCTCGGAACTGTAGAGGGCCCTGAGGAGCTGGTTCTGCAGCCTCCTTCCTGGTCATGCAGCTTTAGTATCCTTTTCTAACTATATATACATTTGCCTTGGGTTTTGGCTTCGCGGGGCGCGGACACAGCCCTGTGCGCACTAAGATGCCTTGATCCTGATGTTTGTCTGGGTGTTAGAGTTTATTGTTTACATGTCTTGTTGGGAGGAGGGGAGCGGGGTGGTGGCTCCTACGGGAATTGTATAGGTTAGTGGGTAAACGGTAAATCTAGAGACTTGGACAATCAGAGAACAAGACAAACAAATCAACTCTCAATTAACAACTTTTACCTTGCTTTCCCATCGAATGTTTCTGTTACCAATGTTGACTGCTTTGAATGCTTAACTGTTTTTTTGTTTATATTTACAGGTTGTTGTTTGAAATATTGTAGTTACTTACTCTCCCTTGGAGTGCCCAGCCCCCTCCCCCTAAATTTTGTAAGGCTGACTACCTGTCCGCAGGCATTATCTAATCCCCCCTTCCTGCAGAGTGCCCCTACAGCTATTATACCCCCTGTGGACCCCCCCTCTCCTTCCCGTCCCTTAATGCCTAAAATTCCATCGACTCTTGATTAAGTGGCCTTACAACCACCAAGAGTTTCTGATATACATCAAATCTAATTAATGCCTGGGGGTTACTACCCCAATTGACCTTATTTGTTTTCTGTTTTCTTGGAGTTTGTGATAACACACAGTACTTAACAACTCTCTCAGCAGTGTACAACTTGCTTTGTTTCACTTTTTATCTTGCTAGTGCACCAACCTTACCCATTACCTCTCTTCATCCCCCCTCCTCCTTTCCTCCCTCTGTTTCTTTTCTCTTAAGTCCTTATCCCTTTCCCTTTCCCTTCCCCCCCCCCCTTTTTTTTTTTCCTTTTTTTTTTTTCTCCCTGCAGCATGAACCATCAACACAGCAGATTCGGCTCGCATGGCATACCCTAACTACAATCAATGCTAAGGGGTTAAACAACCCAGGTAAGCGTTCAATAGCCTTCAACGCCCTTAAGGATTTACATAGTCACATCCTCTTCTTTCAAGAGACTCATTTCCGCAGGGGCAGAGAACCTAGATGGTTTAACACTCTTTACCCTACTGCGATTTTCGCATCCGGCTCTTCAAAAAAATGCGGGGTGGGCATAGTGCTACACCATTCTGTACCTTTAAAGATTTCGCATGTGGAAAAGGACCCAGACGGGAGGTACCTGATTATCACAGGACATTTATATGAGCACCCAATTACCCTAGCCACCATATACTGCCCAAACACTGACCAACATTTATTTATGGCTAAAATATCAAAGCTCCTCCTTGACCTGGCCAAGGGCCCAATATTCCTCTCAGGAGACTTTAACATTACCTTGGACGCCTCATTGGACGCGTCCAATAGTTTGACTAGTACTCCCACAAAAATAATTAAATCCGTTAAATCAACGATCACTAACCTTTTGCTTCACGACATCTGGAGATCTCTACACCCGTCGGGGAGAAATTATACCTACTATTCCCCCCCGCACAATAAATACTCCAGAATAGACTACTTCCTTACGGACGCATCTGGACTTGACATGGTCACATTTTTCTCAATAGGCCCAATAACTTGGTCGGATCATGCACCGGTCACATGTATAATACAATGGCCTGACATCCCCCCCACGACTTATGTCTGGAAACTCGACGACACCCTACTGGACAACCCTTTAATCACTTCTGAAATTCAAAAATCCCTGACTGATTACTTACAACATAACGACCCTTCACACACGTCAATAGTAAACTTCTGGGAGGCACACAAAAGTGTTATACGAGGCGAATTCCTCAAACATAAGGCGCGCCTTAATAAGCAATATAGACTGAAACTTACCCACCTCTTAAATACAATAACCCATTTAGAAACCACACACAAAGAGAATCCACTAGATGTAGAGACCAAACAAAAATTATAGAAGGTTAGGAAAGACCTGGGCCTCCACCAGCTTGAGGCTTACCAGCGTCGGTCCCTTGTGATAAAACACAGATACTATGAGGGTGCAAATAGACCTGGGAAATTGCTAGCCAGGGCCGTCCGCAGGAGGCAGCTCAAGACATATGTCCACCACATAATAAATTCAGATGGCACAATATTAAAAAGTTGTAAGCAAATTGCAAGCTCCTTTCACACCTACTACAAAGGGCTGTATAACCTACCAAATCAGACTAACCCCATGGGGCTCACCAACGACGCCATGTCTAGAAGTGCAATAATACATCAGTACCTCTCAACCTTGAATCTCCCACAATTAGACCCAGACCAAAAAAATAGCCTCGACAATCCAATCACCATCGAGGAGCTATCTCAAGCTCTAAAAGACTCTCCCAGTGGCAAATGCCCAGGCCCGGACGGCTTTTCTCTTAAATACTATAAATTTTTCCAAAAAACCCTAGGCCCTATGATGCTTAATCTCTTTAACAATCTTATAGATGACCCCGTTATGTCTAGCTCACTGCTCGAGGCACATATCACTGTCATCCCAAAACCCGGTAAACCCCCAACTTCCCCAGCGAACTTTAGACCCATCTCATTACTGAACTTGGACATCAAAATATTTGCTAAAATCCTGGCTACACGGCTCAACAGGTACCTCCCTAATCTTATCGCAACCAATCAGGTGGGCTTTGTGCCCGGTAGAGAGGCCAGAGATAATACCAACAAAATATTCCAGTTGATAAATTTTGCCCAATCCGAGAGAGTGCCTATGGCACTCTTCTCGACGGACGCAGAGAAGACCTTCGACCGGGTCGACTGGCTCTTCCTGCGTCAGGTCATGAAGGTTATGAACTTCGGACAGGACTTTATTAACATGACCTTCTAATTATACTCTGCCCCCAATGCGCGAATTAGAATCAATGGCACCCTGTCTGACAAATTTAGCATTTCAAACGGCACTCGACAGGGAAGCCCTCTCTCCCCCCTTCTTTTTGCCCTCTCTATTGAGGCCTTGGCTCAGAAGGTGAGAAATAACCCAAACATTAAAGGGGTGCAGGTGGGTCGGGAGGAATATAAACAGGCTCTTTACGCCGACGACGTCCTCTACACTCTAACGAATGTGGACACCTCCATTCCTGAGCTCCTGAAGGAGCTAGACGAGTACGACGCGCTGTCTAACTTCCATCTAAACCTATCAAAATCAGAACTCCTTAACATAAATGCCCCTGTAGATCATATTCACCTCCTAGAGTCAGAACATAGGGTTCCCATTGCTGCCACCAAGCTGAAATACCTCGGTATATTCTTGTCCGCGGACTTCTCTGACATTTTCAGAAATAACTATCTACCCCTGAGGAGAGAAATTATTAACAATCTATCATCCTGGAAAAATAAATCGCTGTCCTGGCTGGGGAAAATTGGCCTTATAAAGATGAACATATTGCCACGTATTCTCTACATAATGCAGACTGTCCCTATCCACTTACTGACTGACTTTCTGCCCCAGTTGCAGAGGACAATTGAGCAATTCATTTGGACTGGGACTAGACCGAGAATCCCTAGAAAGACACTGTATCTGCCACGGGACAGGGGGGGCCTGGGCTTTCCAGACTTGACTTTGTATAGAAGGGCCATAATATTACAGAGACTAGTGGAGTGGTCGCAAAACACTACTCAAAAGCAGTGGGTCAGGCTAGATGGACAGATTCTCCAGCTAAATAATGTTGGCACTCTGGCTTGGATACCGGCACCAAAACGCCCCAAACTAAT
Organism: Bombina bombina; assembly: GCF_027579735.1. Lineage (NCBI taxonomy): Eukaryota > Metazoa > Chordata > Amphibia > Anura > Bombinatoridae > Bombina > Bombina bombina. Next base: position 1,028,519,075 of record NC_069499.1, read on the forward strand.
TCAAAAATACCACCTTACACTAGAAACCCTCCTTACGTGGGACAGGATTTTGGCTACAAGTACCCACATCTCCTCCTTCTGCTCACCAATGATCCCTATATTAGAAAACCCTGACACTCCATACTATAATCTGAGCAGGCGTGAATATTCCCCTTACAGTCTAAGAGTAGGAGTCTTACATTTTGCACAGGCAGAGGGCAGGCTTAAATCTCAACAACAAATGCAAGAACAGGTAGGGCACATTTTTTCCTCCTGGCTTAGATACCATCAACTCTCGCACTTCCTCACATCACACAAACAAAAAAACAAATTCGTCAGGGACCTAACTCCCTTTGAGTCTTTGTGCATGTCCATCATCCCCCCTCGGAGGCTGATCTCGAAGATTTAAAAACTCCTCCTTATCCCTCCAGATACACAGCTACCTTCATACACGAGGGCATGGAACAAAGAACTCAATAACACAATTGAGGAGGAGGATTGGTTTAAGTCTTTCGACCTGGTTAGACGCTCATCTGCGTCAGCCAGAGTACAAGAAATTCAGCTTAAACTCCACATCCGGTGGTACTACACGCCGGCCAGGTTACATCAGCTTTTTCCCACGGCTAACGCAGCTTGCTGGAGGGGCTGTGGGGTGCAGGGCACTCTCTCTCATATATGGTGGGCCTGCCCTAAATTAACCAACTTCTGGTTGACAGTAATAGGGGAGATCTCCACTAAACTGGAAACTAACATCCCACTTTCCCTCGAAACCTTGCTGTTTCTGAATCTACCTAAAATTGAGACAAGTCACGGTCGGGCTCTTCTTCTACTAATGTTAACTGGAGCCAAGAGACTCATCCCTAAATTGTGGAAATCTGTGGAGGTGCCATCCCTTGAGGACTGGCGTTCCTCTGTCAATGAGCTTCTGCTCTTGGAAAAATTACACTACTTTAAAAGCAAACAACTGCCTAAGTTTGAAATGATGATGGCCGTCTGGGACTCTGCCCCTGTGTGAAGATGACGGAGAGCATCCCGTCTCCCCTGTCAAAAGTCAAATCCCCCTAAAAAATTGGGCCAACCTATCAAGTGTTCTTCCCTACCCATTACCAGTTTTTTTTTTTTTTTTCTCTTTCCCTCTCTTCTTGCCCTTCTTCTTCTTCCTCAGTTTCCGCTCTCTTAAAACTTACGGTGCACTGCCATATTATGTGTGTGCGCTAACTTAACCTACAATGTCTTACAGAATGTCTGTTACAATTTTTTGTTAAAAAAAAGAAAAAAATGCAAGCTCACTGTCTCATACCACACGCGTTGCTGAGGGCGCGTGTCCCACGCGTCCTCATGCTATTTCAATTATGTACAACCAAATACTTTTCTGTGACTCTGTATATTTATATGTTTTATTTAATAAAGCTTGTTTCAAAATAAAAAAAAACAAAAAAAAACAAAAAAAAACAACAAAACAAAAACAAAAATAAACATAACAAATATAAATGTCAGATAAATAGTAATCAGTCTAGACAGATAAAGTACTGACAACAATATCTGTAATATTAATATTTGTACTATTACTTAATTTTCCTTTAACATCTTATTAGTATCATTAGTAAGTAACTAATCATTAATTCCTCCATTCAGTTTGTATTAAGTGTTTAAATTTTGTATCACATATCAGTATGTTTGATTGTTATATGTAAAGAGCAATCTGTTAACATAATTGAGTTTTGCTGCACACAGGGTGTGTTTGTTTTGACCAATAGGAAGGCACTGCTTCCTTTTTAAACACAGGTTGATGATCACTCACTATGCTATGACTACGGCGGGAGAAGCCGAAACGCGTCAGCAGTAGTGACCACCAACCCGTGCTGCAGCCACTGTGACAGTAAACAGTGTTGTTGTACAAGTCTTTATTCAAATATAATTTGGAAGTTTGATGAAAATTTATAAAGACCGGAACTCCTTCCCTTTTCTCTTTTTTGAATTTGCCTCAAACCAGTCAGGAGCTCCGGTGAAATATTACCTTACCCACACCAAAGCGGAAGACCGGAACATCACGGAAAAGCCTAGGAGCAGCGAGCAGTGACAGGGGGCAACGTCATACGCCCGGCTGAGCTCAGACGCACACGGACACGACCACAGATGGCAGCTTGAGGAGGGGAGAGAGCGGAGGAGCCGGATAGCTGCAGGAAGCAGACAGGTTCCATCTCCCCCAGGACCGAGCACCAGCAACCAGCGGAAAGTGAGTCCCATACTTACATTCATGTTGTAAAGTGCTAGCGTGATTCGAGTGAATGTTCCACAACTCACCCCAGACATAGAAAGGGGAGCTTAGCAGCCACTATATGGAAGGGAGTACTAACTTTGTTCAAATTACAATATAATTATTATTTATATTGTAGCTATATTAGGGTTTATTTTAAAGGTAAGTATTTAGTTTTAAATAGGATTAATTTAGTAAATAAGAGAAATATTTTTTAGATTTATTTAATTAATATTTAAGTTAGGCGGGTGTTAGGGTTAGTGTTAGACTTAGGTTTAGGGGTTAATAATTTTATTACAGTGGCGGCGGTGTAGGGGGGCAGGATAGGGGTTAATAAATTTATTATAGGTGGCGACGGTGTAGGGGGGCAGATTAGGGGTTAATAAGTTTAATATAGGTTGCGGTGGGGTCCGGGAGCGGTGGTTTAGGGGTTAAACTATTTATTTAGTTGCGGCGAGGTCCGGGATCCGCAGGATAGGGGTTAATAACTTTATTATAGGTGGCGGCAGTATAGGGGGGGCAGGATAGGGGTTACTAGGTATAATGTAGGTGGCGGTGGGCTCCGGGAGCGGCGGTTTAGGGGTTAATAGGTATTATGTAGGTGGCGGTGGGCTCCGGGAGCAGCGGTTTAGGGGGTAATACATTTATTTAGTTGCGGCAGTGTAGGGGGGACAGATTAGGGGTGTTTAGACTCAGGGTACATGTTAGGGTGTTAGGTGCAGAAAGATCCCATAGGAATCAATGGGATGTCTGGCAGCAGTGAACATGAACTTTTGCTATGGTCAGACTCCTATTGATTTCTATGGGATCCGCCGCCTCCAGGGCGGCGGTTTGAAAACGAGGTACGCTGGGCCGGAAAAGTGCCGAGCGTACCTGCTAGTTTTTTGATAACTAGCAAAAGTAGTCATATTGTTCCAAACTTGTGTGCGGAACATCTGGAGTGATGTAAGAATCGATCTGTGTCGGACTGAGTCCGGCGGATCGAAGCTTACGTCACTAAATTCTACTTTTGCCGGTATCTAGGGCTTGATAACTAAGGCGAATCAGCCTCGCCACAAATACGCTGCGGAACTCCAGCGTATTTGAGGTTGATGGCTTGATAACTAGGGGCCCTAATGTTCGACCGCCTGCTCCAACAAGAAAAAGCCATTAACAACTATTTGTATGACCGGGGTGCTAGGACAGCCTCTGCGGAGCTGGGAATTTTTTTGCCACAATACTGGACGCTCATGCGCAATGCCTGTAGGCTCATGCGTCCTTTTGAGGAGGTGACAAACCTAGTCAGTCGCACCAAAGGCACCATCAGCAACATCATACCATTTGTTTTCTTCCTGGAGCGTGCCCTGCGAAGAGTGCTGGATCAGGCCGTAGATGAGCGTGAAGAGGAAGAGTTGTGGTCACCATCACCACCAGAAACAGCCTTATCAGCATCGCTTGCTGTACCTGCGGCAACGCTGGAAGAGGATTGTGAGGAAGAGGAGTCAGAGGAGGAATGTGGCTTTGAGGAGGAGGAGGAAGACCAACCACAACAGGCATCCCAGGGTGTTCGTTGTCACCTATCTGGTACCCGTGGTGTTGTACGTGGCTGGGGGGAAGAACATACCTTCAGTGAGATCACTGAGGACGAGGAACGGGACATGAGTAGCTCGGCATCCAACCTTGTGCAAATGGGGTCTTTCATGCTATCGTGCCTGTTGAGGGACCCTCGTATAAAAAGGCTGAAGGAGAGCGACCTGTACTGGGTGTCCATGCTACTAGACCCCCGGTATAAGCATAAAGTGCCTGAAATGTTACCGAATTACCGCAAGTCGGAAAGGATGCAGCAGTTCCAAAATAAATTAGAAAGTATGCTTTACACAGTGTATAAGGGTGATGTCACAGCACAACGGGAATCTAACAGGGGAAGAGGTGAAAGTAATCCTCCTCCTCCCACGACCACGCCGGCAAGGACAGGACGCTTTACAGACGTGTTGTTGATGGAGGACATGCGGAGCTTTTTAAGTCCTACGCATCACCACAGCCCTTCGGGGTCCACCCTCAGAGAACGACTTGACCGACAGGTAGCAGACTACCTCGCTTTAACTGCAGATATCGACACTCTGAGGAGCGATGAACCCCTTGACTACTGGGTTTGCAGGCTTGACCTGTGGCCTGAGCTATCCCAATTTGCGATAGAACTTCTGGCCTGCCCTGCTTCAAGTGTCCTGTCAGAAAGGACCTTCAGTGCAGCAGGAGGTATTGTCACTGAGAACAGAAGTCACCTAGGTCAAAAAAGTGTAGATTACCTCACCTTTATTAAGATGAATGAGGGATGGATCCCGAAGGGACTCACAGTGGGTGATACATTCGACTAAAAAAGGCCTGATGAGATGAGCTGCCTTGGGCTAAAAATGGTCCACACGCAGCTGTATTTTATCTCTGAATGCCGGATGACTTGCGTGACTTATCCGCCACCAACTAGGGTTCAAGCCGCAATGTTTTAGGGCACTTTCTGCCTGGGAAACAAACATCAATTTTTCTGTCCGCTGCTACAGCAGCTGCTGCAACAATACCTAATTTTTCAGGCATGTGTATATGCCTAATTTTTCTGGCCTCTGGGGCTGCACTGTGGCTTCAAAAACCAAACCAAAAAAAAGGCACATAACAGGGATTAAACTGATAGGAATAGTACTACTTAAAACACCACTCCTATCCGGTGGCACATTAGATTGGACGCGCAGTGCCCCAAATTTGAAGTAGGAGGACCGACCAAGCATCTTTTTCATCTCCCGGTTCCTAAAATCGATGCCATATACACATCCCCTGATAGGGGACGTAACAGGGATTAAACTGATAGGAATAGTGCTACTTAACACACCTTATAATAATGCAGAGAGAGGCAATGCAGAGAGAGGAGTCTGAAGAAGAGGAGTCAGAGGAGGAAGGTGGCTTTGAGGAGGTGGAAGACCAAACACAGCAGGCGTCCCAAGGGGCTTGTTGTCACCTTTTGGGGACCCTTGGTGTTGTACGTGGCTGAGTAGAGGAAGAGACCTTCAATGACATCAGCAAGGACAAGGAACGGGACATGGCTAGATTGGTATCCAACCTTGTGCAAATGGGGAGTTTGCGGTTGTGCAAATGGACTGTTTGCGGTAGTTTGCGGTGCGTTAAACGGGGAGTTTGGTCTGTCACTGTGAAGGGGACGTAACCCTTACACTACCTGATCGATACAACATCATACCTGATGTTTTAAAGCACGTTATTCCAAACAATTTAGGAATGTTAGGTGATTTATGCCCTTTATGGATTAAAACCAGACTCTGCATCAACTATGTAATTTTCCATGGGAGTTTTGCCATGGATCCCCCTCCAGCATGCCACAGTCCAGGTGTTAGTCCCCTTGAAAAAACTTTTCCATCACTATTGTGGCCAGAAAGAGTCCCTGTGGGTTTTAAAATTTGCCTGCCTATTGAAGTCTTTGGCGGTTCGCACGGCTCGCCCGTTTGCGAACATTTGTCGAAGTTCGCGTTCGCCGTTCGCGAACGGAAAATGTTATGTTCACGACATCACTATTAATGGTATTCTTTCACGTTCCTTTAATAATAACAATTTAACCATTGACTCCTTTACTATTAATACTGCCCCTTAAATCTCTCTCCAGCAAATTCAAGATTTAACCCAGATATAAGAGGAATACAGGTCCAAAACACCACATACAAATAACCTTATTTGCAGATTACATCCTACTCATTCATACTAACATCCCTGAGTCTCTCTCCTCAGGGGTGTGTGTTCAGAGCTTTCTAGATTAGGGGATGTCTAAAATTTATTTAACATGATCAAATCAAAAGTTCCCCCAATCAATCTACTTCCATCAAAACTTATGCAGAAAAGCTCAAACTCCTATTAAAAATCAAAGAGCACAATTAAAATACTTGGACACCTGACCGCAACATGCTATTTAATGCAAATTATAATAAGCTTTGTCAATAAATACAAGATCTATTATCTTGTTGTTTGCCAAATGTCTCTCCTGGCTGGGTAGACTACACATGGTCAAAATAACAACCCTCCCTAAAATATTATATATCCTTCAGGCATTTTTATCAATTACTTTGACAGATGCTTTCATGCACAAAAATTGACTGAATGATTATATTTGGCAATGTAAACTACCCAGAGATTTATGATAGACTCTTTAATTACCCCTTAAAATGGGAGGATTGGGTGTTCCACACCTCCGGCCTTATAAATGTTGTGTATTCCTCCAGTGTTTTTTACATAAGTCATGGGGTCATCTAGAGCACTCCCTTACCCAAGCTACCCAACTATGTAACAAGTGCTATATAACAAAAGCAGAGATTGAACGAAGTTTGTCACCTTTCCTCATTATTGCTGAAACCAGATGAGTATGGACAAATATACAGCAGATCTTCCTCATATTTCTTATAATCCATCTCCCCTTACTCCAGTACTTACAAAACCTGGCCGTCCCCCCAGGGAAGAATTACTACCAACTATCCAATTTCTTTAACACACATGCACAAAAGAAGGACTTCACTAGCCAACTTACTGATTTTGAACGTCTTTGTATATCATTTAACTCCATTAAAGTGGGCTTTCTCCCAATCATAGGCATATTTACTTAGGCCAGAACCAAAATGGCAAAAAGAATTGCCAATTGTAATTTATACATCTAAATGGAATAAAAGTACTGCAAAATCGGCCAATTCCGCACAGTTTTCAGAAACAAATATAAAACTGCTTACTAGATAGAACACCTCAGCGTCTAAAATACATTTTCCCTGGGGCTGCAGACAGATGATGGCGTGGTTGCATGGATAGGGGTTCTTTATTATGCTCCGTAAACGGCAAATTCACTGTATTTAAGGGTGCGCAATAAAAAAACAGCCACTACAAGTGGCTGCTTATTGCTGATGCGAGCTTGTAGTGGCTGTTTTTTTATTGTGCACCCTTAAATACAGTGAATTTGCCGTTTACGGAGCATAATAAATTAGGGAACCACTTGTAATCTAGCCCAATGTTTGTAGTTTGGCCTGAAAGGCAGGTGTTTGATTAAAAAGGAAGCTCAATGAGTCTATGTTTAGATTGCAGTTACATTTTTTATTCATTTCACTCTGGACTTCCAATCAGAAAACTTGCATAAGAGGGCAATCCCACCAAATATGGTATAAAGAACCCCTATCCATGCAACCAAGCCATCATCTGTCTGCAGCCCCAGGGAAAATGTATTTTAGACGCTGAGGTGTTCTATCTAGTAAGCAGTTTTATATTTGTTTCTGAAAACTGTGCGGAATTGGCCGATTTTGCAGTATTTTTATTCCATTTAGATGTATAAATTACAATTGGCAATTCTTTTTGCCATTTTGGTTCTGGCCTAAGTAAATATGCCTATGATTGGGAGAAAGCCCACTTTAATGGAGTTAAATGATATACAAAGACGTTCAAAACCAGTAAGTTGGCTAGTGAAGTCCTTCTTTTGTGCATGTGTGTTAAAGAAATTGGATAGTTGGTGGTAATTCTTCCCCAGGGGGACGGCCGGGTTTTGTAAGTAATGGAGTAAGGGGAGATGGATTATAAGAAATATAAGGAAGATCTGCTGTATATTTGTCCATACTCATCTGGTTTCAGCAATAATAAGGAAAGGTGACAAACTTCGTTCAATCTCTGCTTTTGTTATATAGCACTTGTTACATAGTTGGGTAGCCTGGGTAGCCTGGGTAAGGGAGTGCTCTAGATGACCCCATAACTTATGTAAAAACAGTGGAGGAATACACAACATTTATAAGGCCGGAGGTGTGGAACACCCAATCCTCCCATTTTAAGGGGTAATTAAAGAGTCTATCATAAATCTCTGGGTAGTTTACATTGCCAAATATAATCATTCAGTCAATTTTTGTGCATGAAAGCATCTGTCAAAGGAATTGATAAAAATGCCTGGAGGATATATAATATTTTAGGGAGGGTTGTTATTTTGACCATGTGTAGTCTACCCAGCCAGGAGAGACATTTTGCAAACAACAAGATAATAGACCTTGTATTTATTGACAAAGCTTATTATAATTTGCATTAAATAGCATGTTGCGGTCAGGTGTCCAAGTATTTAATTGTGCTCTTTGATTTTTAATAGGAGTTTGAGCTTTTCTGCATAAGTTTTGATGGAAATAGATTGATTGGGGGAACTTTTGATTTGATCATGTTAAATAAATTTAAACCTCCCCTAATCTAGAAAGCTCTGAACACACACCCCTGAGGAGAGAGACTCAGGGATGTTAGTATGAATGAATAGGATGTAATCTTCAAATAAGGTGGTGTTTTGGACCTGTATTCCTCTTATATCTGGGTTAAATCTTGAATTTGCTGGAGAGAGATTTAAGGGGCAGTATTAATAGTAAAGGAGTCAATGGTTAAATTGTTATTATTAAAGGAACGTGAAAGAATACCATTAATAGTGATGTCGCAAACATAAAATTTTGCGAACTTCCGCAAATGTTCGCGAACGGGCGAACTGGGCGAACCACCAAAGACTTCAATAGGCAGGCGAATTTTAAAACCCACAGGGACTCTTTCTGGCCACAATAGTGATGGAAAAGTTGTTTCAAGGGGACTAACACCTGGACTGCGGCATGCTGGAGGGGGATCCATGGCAAAACTCCCATGGAAAATTACATAGTTGATGCAGAGTCTGGTTTTAATCCATAAAGGGTATAAATCACCTAACATTCCTAAATTGTTTGGAATAATGTGCTTTAAAACATCAGGTATGATGTTGTATCAATCAGGTAGTGTAAGGGTTACGCCCGCTTCACAGTGACAGACCAAACTCCGCATTTAACACGTGTGAAGGAAACTGACTGCTATTATTTCACAGTCAAATTTCTAGTTTTTTTTTTAATGTACACTACTGTTACACCAGATATGAGTTGCACTGGTGTGACACTGTGCCCTGGCAGGCCCTGAAACGCACACGTGTGAAGGAAACTGACTGCTATTATTTCAAATTTCTAGGTTTTATTTTAACCCCTTAACGACCGAGGACGTGCAGGGTACGTCCTCAAAAAAAAGGCAGTTAACGCCTGAGGACGTACCCTGCACGTCCTCGGTGTGGAAAGCAGCTGGAAGCGATCCTGCTCGCTTCCAGCTGCTTTCCAGTTATTGCAGTGATGCCTCGATATGGAGGCATCCTGCAATAACCTTTGGTAGCCATCCGATGCAGAGAGAGCCACTCTGTGGCCCTCTCTGCACCGGAGATCGGTGCTTTCCTCATTGGTGGGTGGGAGCAGACTAGGGAGGTGGGTGGCGGCCATCGATGGCCCTGGTCATGTGGAGGGGGTCGGGATCGTGGGCGGGGATGGCCGGGGGCGTGCACGGCGAGGGAGCAGGTGGGAACCGCTACACTACAGAAAAATCTTTAATAAAAAATGTTAAAAAAAGGGATAGTAAGTAAAAAAAAAAAAACGATCAGTAAGGTGGTGGGGGTTTGTTTGTGGGGGGGGGGGGGGAAGCTACACTACAGAAAAAAAAAAAAAACTAACAAAAAAAGCCCTTTTTTTTGCAAACTGGGTACTGGCAGACAGCTGCCAGTACCCAAGATGGCCCCCAAAAAGGCAGATGGCTAGGGTTAGAGAGCTGTTTTGGGGGGGATCAGGGAGGTTGGGGGCTAAGGGTGGATGCTACACCACAGCATATGTAAATATGCTAAAAAATATTTTAAAAAAAAAACTTTTATTTTAGTACTGGCATACTTTCTGCTAGTACTTAAGATGGCGGGGACAATTGTGGGGTGGGGGAGGGAAGGGAGCTGTTTGGGAGGGATCAGGGGGTCTGATGTGTCAGGTGGGAGGCTGATCTCTACACTAAAGCTAAAATTAACCCTGCAAGCTCCCTACAAACTACCTAATTAACCCCTTCACTGCTAACCATAATACACGTGTGATGCGCAGCAGCATTTAGCGGCCTTCTAATTACCAGAAAGCAACGCCAAAGTCATATATGTCTGCTATTTCTGAACAAAGAGGATCCCAGAGAAGCATTTACAACCATTTGTGCCATAATTGCACAAGCTGTTTGTAAATGATTTCAGTGAGAAACCTAAAATTGTGAAAAATGTTACGTTTTTTTTAATTTGATCGCATTTGGCGGTGAAATGGTGGCATGAAATATACCAAAATGGGCCTAGATCAATAATTGGGGTTGTCTACTACCATACACTAAAGCTAAAATTACCCCAAAAAGCTCCCTACATGCTCCCTAATTAACCCCTTCACTGCTGGGCATAATACACGTGTGGTGCACAGTGGCATTTAGCGGCCTTCTAATTACCAAAAAGCAATGCCAAAGCCATATATGTCTGCTATTTCTGAACAAAGGGGATCCCAGAGAAGAATTTACAACCATTTATGCCATAATTGCACAAGCTGTTTGTAAATAATTTCAGTGAGAAACCGAAAGTTTGTGTAAAAATTTGTGAAAAAGTGAACGATTTTTTGTATTTGATCGCATTTGGCGGTGAAATGGTGGCATGAAATATACCAAAATTGGCCTAGATCAATACTTTGGGATGTCTGCTAAAAAAAATATATATAAATGTCAATGGATATTCCGGGATTCCTGAAAGATATTAGTGTTCCAATGTAACTAGCGCTAATTTTGAAAAAAAGTGGTTTGGAAATAGCAAAGTGCTGCTTGCATTTATGGCCCTATAACTTGGAAAAAAAGCATAGAACATGTAAACATTTCTGAACTCAGGACAAAATTTAGAAACTATTTAGCATGTTTTTTTTTTTGGTGGTTGTAGATGTGTAACAGATTTTGGGGGTCAAAGTTAAAAAAGTGTTTTTTTTTTCATTTTTTCCTCATATTTTATAATTTTTTTTATAGTAAATTATAAGATATGATGAAAATAATGGTATCTTTAGAAAGTCCATTTAATGGCAAGAAAAATGGTATATAATATGTGTGGGTACAGTAAATGAGTAAAAGGAAAATTACAGCTAAACACAAACACCGAAAAAATGTAAAAATAGCCTTGGTCCCAAACGGATAGAAAATGGAAAAGTGCTGTGGTCATTAAGGGCTTAATGTACACTACTGTTACACCAGATATGAGTTGCACTGGTGTGACACTGTGCCCTGGCAGGCACTGAAATGCACACGTGTGAAGGAAACTGACTGCTATTATTTCACAGTTAAACAAGTGTTGTTTTCTTTAAATGTACACTACTGTTACACCAGATATGAGTTGCACTGGTGTGACACTGTGCCTTGGCAGGCACTTAAACGCACACGTGTGAAGGAAACTGACTGCTATTATTTCACAGTCAAAAAAGTGTTGTTTTTTAAATGTACACTACTGTTACAACAGATATGAGTGGTGGCACTGTGCAAGTGGGCACAGTATACGCTGTGAGCCTGACACACACGCTGGCAGGCAGGCAACTGCAATTAGATTACACAGGAAAAAAAAAAAAAGCAGACTAATGTTCTACCCCTTAAAAGGGCTTTTTGGGGTGCTGTCCTTACAGCAGAGATCAGATGAGTCCTTCAGGACTGTAGTGGACACTGTATACACTAGCCTAGCTATCGATTTCCCTATTAAATCAGCAGCAGCTACACTGTCCCTCCTCCCACTAAGAATGCAGCTTCCGAATGAATCTAAAATGGATGCTGTCCAGGAGATGGGAGGGTCTGGGAGGGTCTGGGAGGGAGGGTCTGCTGCTGATTGGCTGGAATGTGCCTGCTGACTGTGAGGTACAGGGTTAAAGTTTACTCAATGATGACGAATAGGGGGCGGACCGAACATCACATATGTTCGCCCGCCGCGGCGAACACGAACAAGCTATGTTCGCCGGGAACTATTAACTTTAGTTTTACTGATGGTTTGGAATAAAGAAAAAAAATATTTGAGGGGACAAGTCTGGAATCAAATGCTGTTCAACATATGTGGACAGTAGCAATGTGGGTATTTTATTGACTTTTACATATTCAATTGAATGCATTTGCCTTACAGTACTGTTCCTGGCCTCCCTCCCTGGAACCAACCCCACCTGGTCAGAGTTTATTAGGTCAGATAGTAGGTGATTTAATTTATTCACCAGTATTTTTGCAAATATTTCAATATCTATATTCAGTGAAGATAAAGACCTAAAATTAGAGGGTGTATCTAAAGTCTATCCTGACTTCTGCAGATCTGATATATTGACTTCTAGCATAGAGTTAGGGAATTGGGAATCCTGGTCTATATCTCGAAATAGAGCTATAAATTGTGGAGATAGAATATGGGCATATAGTTTATAGTGCAACAGAAAATATCCCCTCTGCAGTGCTCAGTGCCACTGAGAACAAAAAGCTGATAACTTATTAATCAGAGATGTAGCAAGTACTGAATACTTGTGAAAATGTTCCTGTCACTGACAGTAAATCTTCAGTCAAAGAAGAGAGAATACACATTAAATCAAATAGCAAACATACACCTAGATTACAAGTTTTGCGCTAAACAGGGTGCAAAACTAATGCCAACAAAGTTGCGTTATTTCACCCTCCATAGTGCTGCCATTACAAGTTACTGAAAAGCCTCCTTGTGCATGCGATATGGTGGCGTTAGGCTCCATACCGCACAAAATCCAAGGACTGCTTTGACGTGCTCATGCATGCTTTCCCCCGTAGACATCAATGGGGAGAGAGTGTTAGAAAAAAACCTGAAGTACGGAATAAAAATTCTCCGTAACACAGCCCCATTGATGCCTATGGGGAAAAAAAGGTTAAGTTTAAACCTAACACCCTAACATAAACCCCAAGAGGCCTATTTATGAAAGGTTTTGCAGACCTGATCCGACAGTATGGATCAGGCTCTCCGTATTCAGCATTGCACCAGAAGCTCACAAGAGCTGCTGGTTCAACACCGTCCCCTGCAGACTCGCGGCCAATGGGCCGCCTGCAGGGGGTGTCAATCAACCCGATCGTATTCGATAGGGTTGAATTGCGGCGATTCCTATCCGCCTCATCAGAGCAGGCGGACAGGGTCATGGAGCAGCTGTCTTTAGACCGCTGCTTCATAACTGCTGTTTCTGGTGAGTCTGAAGACTCGCCAGAAACACGGCCCTTCAAGCTCCATACGGATCTTGATAAATGGGCCTCCAAGTTTAAACACCCCTAATCCGCTGCCCCCGACATTGCTGACACCTAAATTAAGTTATTAACCCCTAATCTGCCACTCCTGACATCGCCGACACCTAAAATTATTAATTCCTAATCTGCTGCTCCCGACATCGCCGACACCGAAAGTTATTAACCCCTAATCTGCCGCCCCCGACATTGCCAACACTAATAAAAGTTATTGACCCCTATTCCGCCGCTCCCCGACATCACTGCCACTATTATAAAGTTATTAACCCCTATTCCGCCATTCCCCAACATCACCGCCACTATAATAAAGTTATTAACCTCTATTCCGCTGCTCCCTGAAATCGCCAACACTATCATAAAGTTATTAATCCTTTAACCTCTGGCCTCCCACATCTCCGCAACTAAATAAACCTATTAACCTCTAAACCTCCGGCCTCCCACATCTCCGCAACTAAGTAAACTTATTAACCCCTAAACCTCCGGCCTCCCACTTTTCCGCCACTAAATAAACCTATTAACCTCTAAACTGCTGGCCCCCCACTTAGCAAAACCCTAAATTAAACTATTAATCCCTAAACCTAACACCCCCTTACTTTAAATTAAAATTACAATATATCTATGTTTAAATAAATAAAAACTGTGAAATAAAATAAACCTAACATTAAACTATAAATTAACCTAAAAAGCTAAATTATAAATTAAAAAAAACCTAACACTACGAAAAAAATGAAAAAATCTAAAATTACAAAAAATAATAAACACTAAATTTCGAAAAATAATAAAAAATGTTTTGTTTGAACAGCCAATAGGATTTCAGTAGCTCTCATCCTATTGGCTGTTTTGAACGGCCAATAGGATTTTAGAAGCTCTCCTCCTATAGGCTGATTTGAATTTGAAGAATCAAATCAGCCAATAGGAATGCAAGGTACACCATTTTGAAACGGCTACCTTGCATTGAAGCTTCAGTGTACAGTGAGGACCGTATGAAGAGGATGCTCCATGCTGGATGTCTTTGCCGCTCCACCGGAATGAAGATATAATGCCCCCACGATGGATGAAGATGTCGCCGCCTGGATGAAGACTTCTCGCCCCCTGGATGTCGGACTTCAGCAACCGTGAGTAGATATTCTGGGGTTAGTGTTAGGTATTTTTTTATTTTTTGGGGTTGTTTTTTTCAGATTAGGGTTTGGGCTTTTGATAAAGAGCTAAATGCCCTTTTAAGGGCAATGCCCATACAAATGCCCCTTTAGGGGCAATGGGTAGCTTAGGTTTTTTTAGAGTTATGTTTTTTTTATTTTGGGGGGTTGGTTTGGTGATAGGTTTTACTGTTGGGGGTACTTTGTATTTTTTTGTCACAAGTAAAAGAGCTGTTTAACTTAAGGCAATGCCCTACAAAAAGCCCTTTTAAGGACTATTGGTAGTTTATTGTAGGCTAGGGGGTGTTTTTATTTTGGGGAGGCCTTTTATTTTTATAGGGCTATTAGATTAGGTGTAAGTGTTTTTATTTTTGATCATTTTGTTTATTATTTTTGTAAGCTTAGTGTTTTTTATGTTTTGTAATTTAGTGTTTATTATTTTTTGTAATTTTAGATTTTTTATTTTTTTTCGTAGTGTTAGGTTTTTTTTAATTTGTAATTTAGATATTTTATTTGGTAGTAATTTTTATTTTATTAGAATAGTTATGTTAAGTTAATTTATAGTTTAATGTTAGATTTATTTTTATTTCACAGTTAAGTTTTTATTTATTTAAATATAGTTATATTGTAATTTTAATTTAAAGTTAGGCGTGTTAGGTTTAGGGGTTAATAGTTCAGCTTAGTGTTTTGCGATGTGGGGGGCTTGCGGTTTAGGGGTTAATAGGTTTATTTAGTGATGGAGATGTGGGAGGCCGGAGGTTTAGGGGTTAATATGTTTATTTTGTTACGGATATGTGGGAGGCCAGAGGTTTAGGGGTTAATAACTTTATTATAGTGGTGGCGATGTCGAGGAGTGGCGGGATAAGGGTTAATAATTTTTACAAGCGGCAGCGATGTCGGGAGCTGCAGATTAGGGGTTAATAAATGTCTTTAATAGTCGCGATGTGGGTGGGCAGCAGATTGGGGGTTAATACGTTTTAAATAGTGTTTGCAATGCGGGAGGGTGGCAGTTTAGAGGTTAATAGGTAGTTTATGGGTGTTTGTGTACTTTGTAACACTTTAGTTATGAGTTTTGTGAAACATTTTTGTGGCGCAAAACTCATAACTACTGCTTTCAGATGGCGGTATGGATCGTGTCGGTATAGACTGTTAATGCAAGCTTTTTAGCCTCACCACACAACCTGTAATACTGGCACTATTAAAATCCCACACAAAAACTTAGTTTTTTTTGAGTGTGGAATGGACGTTGTGTTACAGACTAAAATGCTTGCGGTATAGCTATACCGTCACGACTCGCAATAGCTGCATTACTGCCATTATGCTGAAATTGCCATTTTTCAGCGTTAAAAGCCGTAACGCAAAACTCATAATCTAGATGATAGATAATAACTTACAGTTCAGACGGTCCTCTCCTATAATGCTTAATGTTCCTTGGTTCCTTCATTTCCCAGAAATTCAGCTATTATGGTCTCCAAGAAGCTCCTCTGTACAAAAGATCCTGGCGCACACAACTCTCCAGCTCCTCCTCTACCTTACCTCTGTCTCCCTGCAAACCGCCAACAGAATCCCTGTATTCCGACTTCAAGAAAGAAATGTAGCACCCTAAAGATAAAACTTAGATAAGTTTGAGAATGGCCTGTAAATTCCTCCAAGAAAACCTTTACCACCTCCATTCCTTTCTCTAATGGAATGCTAGAATACAGGCTGACTACATCTATAGTCATCCAAGTATATTCTGGACTCCACTCTATGCTATCCAGCATAGTCAACAATTGTTTGGTGTCTATAAGGAATTACAGGAGAATTCTCACTAGAGGTTGCAGTATTTTCTTCATCCATCTCCCAAAGGGCTCAAGTAGAGACCCTATGACCGAAACAATGGGTCATCCCTGTACTTTCTTAATGGATATATGAGTCTTGGGGAGATGGTGAAAAATCGGTATTCTGGGATTCCTGACTTTGAGATAATTAAAGGTATCCTCATCAATTATTATTTCCCTACCTTCATCTAAAATGACATTTTCTAAAATGTAATGGTAGGGTCAAAATCAAGTGGTGTGTATACCTCAGTATCCTCTAGCTGTCTAAGGGCTTCCTGGATATAATGCTGGATATAGTCCTGTTTATTGAGGACTACTACATTCCCCCCTTGTCACTCTGACAAATAACTATAGAATCATTATTTTTAAAATTTTCAATTGCCAAAATCTCTTCTTTTGTTAAGTTATTATTTCCTCAATACAGGGTCTCTTGTAATTTTTCCAATTTCATTTCTACTCTTTTATGGAATTATTCCATATATACTCCCCTAGTACGTGTAGGGTAGAAAAATGAAGAGATCTTGACTTTCACATTAAGATTTTCATCTTTATTTGACTCCATTTCAAGTCTCAACAGTGCTAGATAATCCTTCACCTCTGTAAAAGAGACATCAACCCTCTCCAGCTCCTCTATTTGGCCCACATGCTGACGATCATCTGTGGTGAGGTCTGGTTTAAAAAACTTTTTGAGGATGTGGGAGTGTCCAGGCAGCAGCCATGCAAAATATGAAGCTCTATATAAAATATAAAAGTTCCGCTGGTCATCACCCCCTACATCCACCATCCTACTGAACAGTTAACGTGTTTGCAAAGAGGGGACCCTAAGGTATCTGGTGATATCATTCATATATATATAATTTTTCTTTAATCCAGATTACTGATGACTTATGAGAGGCGGCCTAGCAAGAACACCTAAGACTTACGGCCATCCCCTTCCCGGGGCCATCAAGATTTGGCAGCTATGGGCCTGTTTGTCAAGCGGGATCTCAATAGTACCAAGAACGGGGCAAGCAGTCTTTGGCCACGCTACATGCGAGTGTGTGGGATGCAGAGCTTAATGGAAGCCGTAGATGTCTGGGAGAGCACAATGCAGAAAGCCATCACGCAGCAACGCCACAGACTAAAGAATGAGCTTGAATCATTGCTCTTAGCCATAACAGTACACTTTACAGCCTTTTCTATAAGACATGCAGAGCAGCTCCCTATGCCTGAGATCAATCCTCACGTCTCTGAATTACCAGTCAGACTGGAGTCTGATGCTGCGCAACAAGCTAAAGCTCTGAGTCTCACTACATCACTACAGTCAGTTGCAGGTAACTATGACTTTGGAATGAAGATATCTGTAATGACTACTACACTTGAGAACCTGAACTCAGTCATTGGAACAATGAGCAATGACCCACCCGCTTCACATTTCATCTCACATGCTTCCTTTGGAGCTTTTGCGCAGAGATATAGGAATGGGAGGCAAAGATACCACACCAATGCAAATCTGGAAGTCTCACTTCATACTAAACTCTCCGGTCTCTTCCTCCCTATGGGACCTGTGCCCTTCCAGTGAGTTTTGGCTGCACAGCTTCATCGGATCCTAGTCCCAGTGGTTGCAGCGGACAGTATCAACACCCAAGTGACACAGCTTAGGGATTGGCTAAATTTCTCTTAGAGTCATGACCCCTTTTCTGCAAGGAGGGACACTCGCATACAGATATCTCTCCGGTGACCCGGAACTTTTGCTGCAGGCCTCTTTAAGAAGCACTGATGCCCAATACGGCCTATATGTCCCTCATAAGTTCTGGTGTTGGGTAACTGTTACATGGCACCTAAATAGGGGCTGAGTTGATATACCGCTGTCACTGTATTATTGTTTCACCCATCCTACTGGGTTTTTCTATGTGACAGATCTAACCTTAGATGAAGACTATATAGTCAGATGCCTGATTCTGTCATAGAATATAGAGACTCATAAGCTTTACTAGCGTACATTATTTAGCTATTCTGAGTTTTGGTTGCTAGCCTAATGGTTCAGTTTAATGGGTTAGTTTATTTGATTAAGCGCAATTTGCTCCTACTCACATTTCCACATTTAAATGAAGTTGATTGTATATTGAAAAATGTTTTCAGGTGTTCTGGGTAAGTCTAAAACATCAACCCCACATTGTGATTATTCAGCTGTTTCTTAAAATGTAACCCTCTATACCGTTACAAGTACCTAACAGTTAAGCCCCTTTGAATTGAGTTATTTGAAACTTGTTATGTTATGACAGCCTGAGCCCTAACTAGGCACAATATACTATGTATTTAACTGAGTTGAAGATCTGCACAACTGTCCTATATGTTTTATAGTCTCCCCCTTACTCCAATACCCGCAAGGGTCCCTTGGACAAAGAATCCGGAAGCTAATTGTTTATGGTAGAAAATATTATACTCACCTACCCTGAACATTATACTTAATCTGTGGTCAGCTTGCAGACTCTTTGTGGTAATCATGCTAGCTTAATTTGAGTCTTCCTTATATTCAAAATACGAAGCTAATATACTATACTCTTTTTGCCTATAACACATAAACATGTACCTAAGTGACAATAATCCTGAACAATATAACAGAGATATACTTGAAAGACAGTATAAGACTGTAGACAGTCAAGTAGGCTAACTTTCCTGCTTAACATAAGGACTCTATCTTATAGTGACACATTTGTCCACCTCCTACATTGCCTTAGCATCACATTAGTGGGTTTATAACTAGCCTTATCAAATCTCCTTTCTCCATATAGCTGTGGTCTGAGATTCTTTGTGCTTCCTACAGCTAATAGTATTGATTCTCACCATCATAGATCCTTAGCCAACACTCTTACTGGGTTTAACATTGTGCTTAGTAGCGCATGCAAAAGCTATATTCTTTCTTAACAGTGATTATCTATAATCCCCATATACCATAATAGTTCCCTGGACTAAACTTGAGGTGAGTGTAACATAAATTCCCTACTGCACCATTAATCAAAACTACAAATAGAAGAGATACCCATACATAGATTATCCTCTGCATTATTGATGCATGTGGGTCTGTCCTGCTGTTGATGGCAGAGACAGCAGGTTTGATTATACTGTACTTGTGAGGGTGAAGTATGGAGCATTTGATTGCCTCTGATGACTATTAGTGGTCATACTACTTTCCCTGATAGGTTCATGCTCTTAATCAGCCGCTTTGGGGACAGTGAATTGAAGCTAGAGATATACTCCTTTGGATATTGGTATATACTGTATCAGGACATTTCTGACACAGAAAGATATAGAAACCTCAATCATAGGCCATCTATAGCTTAATTATTGATAAATGTCCTCATATCACACCCAGCATATGCCCATACTCATATGCTACTTAGCTAACCACCAGCGTTCACATTATCTTTTTATCTCCCTATAATAGCTACTTAGATTTACTACTCAAACAAATATATGTTTCCACATCTCAGGGCTGCTCGGGGATCCTCAGCTCATTTGTCTGTTCTTGGATATCTCATATGTTTTTTTTGACCCTTGTCACTTATTTGCCAGTTATATCTCAGACAACACTACAGATTAATGTTTTGGAAAATGGATATTGATCTCACATACCCTTTAGAACCATAAGTGTAATCTTGGTAAACCCACTAAATATTCACTAGCTCCTTCTCATACACCTAATTTATCTTGAGAAGATCCTGAAAGAGATTTGATTGACAATGAGCTTCATAATAATAATAACCACCATATCAACCCCTTGGCTCCTTACATCCAATGCATCATACCTGCATATCTCACCATTTCAATTAAATATAGGAAAGAATTCCTCATCCATAGTGGTTTGACCTTTTTATACATTTGCTAAAAAGAGGTTCTAACTTAAATATGAACTATTTCATGTAAGCTGTTTTATATTTGCATAATGTAACAACCAGCAATATGTCACTCCTAATATTTGATGTACATGACTATATTATTGTTCTTGTTGAAAAACCTCAATAAAAAAAATATTTAAAAAAAAAAAAACAACTTTTTGAGAGTAAGGTTTCTCACAAATCTGTTTAAATTCAAAATCGTGTCAAATAAGTTAAAATTAGTAGAGGGAACAAAACTAAGTCCATATTTCAGGACGATAAGCTCAGTCTCCTCCAGCATTGCATCTGAAAGATTTAATACTGTTAGATCTTGCATTTGTTTTTCTGGGTGTTTGTCCTGAGCATATACCTGTTTTTCCCTGTGTTTGCCCCCCCCCCTCTCTTGTGTGGCCTCCTCCTCCTCTTGTGTTTGGCTGATCCATCTGAAAAATCTGAGCATGCCCAGAAACTACAGCTTGCCTCTGCATATCCATGGTGGAACCTACAGCATATTTTTTTTAGCTGGATGTATAGCAGTTGTTCCCTGTTTGTGTGTTACCTCTCCCTGCCTTACATAACCTGAATCACTAGCTGTATGAGTTAAATTATAACCTCCTCTATGAGTAACACTTTCTGGGGTTACAACTATTGTATTATCTGTTCTATCATGTGATATTGCAGCCTGAACATGCTGCTGTATAGTAGGTGCACCTGTGGTATGCTAGAAACTGAAGTTTGAGCTTTCTCTTCTCCCGATTCTCCTTCTGTATCCGAAAAGGTTACTCTTCTTCTATTTATCCTGGCTCTCAATCTCGATCTTGATGAGCGTTGATTGTTTTTCCCTTTTCTCCAAAAATAAACTGTATTGGTTTTATAGTCCTGGTTATCCCGTTCAAATTGTCCCTGTTCAATTCCATTAATTTCATATTTAATTCTTGTGACAGCATCATCCAGTAGATGGTCTAGAGCAGTGGTTCTCAACCAAAGTGTCCTCAAGGCCCGGTAAATTTTAGCTAGACATGTCCAGGGCCTGGTAGTTATATATATATAGCCAAGCAAATAGGACCTGGGCCGAGGGACCAACAAGTAGGGGGGGGGGGGGGGCACAAATGGCATCTCCACAGATCCTGGTGCATTCGTTAAGCTGGAGTTTTCAGTTGCCCTATCAGTAACTAAGCAAAAAAAGTGTGGGTTTAGTGGGGGCCCTGGCGGGGGTCTGTTTCTGTAAGGGCCATGGAGTGTGGGGTCTGGCCCTGGAGGTTGGGTGCCCTTTCTCTTTACCTTAATGTTGGGGGTCCTGGCTCTGGAATACATTTTGGTCAGTGTGAGACAGTGTTCCTGAATCCTTGATTGGTATCAGTCTGTCTCTGGGGTGCAGTGGGGTAAGAGTGTGCAGTGGGGGCATGACAGGTCGGGGCCCACCAGCAGGGCTATCACGGCCCGGTACTGGGCCACGGCCCGGCTGTTGAGAAACCAGGGTCTAGAGTATTATAATCCTTGTGTTCTATTTATTGAGCTCTTTTTGCAAGTCCATTATCTCTTCTCTTAATTGATTATGTTGCTTTTCTTTGTATGCAATAATGAGGCGCATTAACCTGAAAGAGCAATCAGTGAGAACACTATTCCAGCCCTCAATGAAAACTGTGTCCTCAACCTCAACATAGAAGTAAGAAGTTCCTCTATTTTACTGCATTCAATGAAAAATAACTGGTGTTGTTAACTGAATTATCCATTGTTTTAATACAAAAAAAACAATATATATATATATATATATATATATATATATCCCTTATGATTAGTGATGTCGCGAACCTAAAATTTTCGGTTCGTGAACGGCGGACTCGAACTTCCGGTATTGTTCGCGAACCCGCGAACCGCTCGAACCGCCATTGAATTCAATAGGCAGGCGAACTTTAAAACCTACAAGGACTCTTTCTGGCCACAATAGTGATGGAAAAGTTGTTTCAAGGGTACTAACACCTGGACTGTCGCATGCTGGAGGGGGATCCCTGGCAAAACTCCCATGGAAAATTACATAGTTTATGCAGAGTCTGCTTTTAAGCCATAATGGGCCTAAATCAACTAACATTCCCAAATTGTTTGCAATAACGTGCTTTAAAACATCAGTTATGATGTCGTATCTATCAGGTAGTGTAAGGGTTACGGCCGCATCACAGTGACAGAGCAAACTCCAAGTGTTACTCACCGCAATCAACCGCAAACAGCCACTTGCACAACCACGAGATAGATAGATTTGATAGATAGATACATAGATAACATAGCTCAATCGATGCAATATACATATGATCGATACACTGTACATAGCTCAATAGATGCAATATACATTCGATCGATACGAATTACATCGATCAATAGATGCAATATACATTTCATAGATAAGAAAGTTATTGAATCAAAGATGCAATATACATTTTATAGATATGAATGACATCA
The DNA here is from genome assembly GCF_027579735.1 of Bombina bombina. Taxonomy (NCBI): domain Eukaryota; kingdom Metazoa; phylum Chordata; class Amphibia; order Anura; family Bombinatoridae; genus Bombina; species Bombina bombina. Next base: position 1,028,541,702 of record NC_069499.1, read on the forward strand.
ACCAAAATATGTAATATACATTTTATAGATACGAATTACATCAATCAATAGATGCAATCTACATTTGATCGATACGTTTTTTGATAGTTCGATCTATTTGATATATAAATAAATGGATTTGAAATATATATAATTTCCCTGACAGAGTATAACAATAAGACATGCGGTCTGTGACCCGTGGTGTGTTAAGTAGTACTATTCTTAACATTTTACTACAAACTGTTACTCCCCCTATCAGATGAGGTCTATATGGCCTTCATTTGTGGAACCGGGAGATGGAAGAAGATGATTGTTCTGTCCTCCTACTTCAAATTTGTCAGAAACACAAGTGGCTGTCTCAAAACATCCCAGACAGAAGATAGATTGATAGATAGGATAGATAGATATACATAGATTGATAGTTAGATAGAATCGATAGAAGAGAAATAGATAGATTTGTTAGATATATAATTACCCTGATAAAGTCTAATAATTAAACATGCGTTCTTGGACCCAACTAGGTTGTGTTAAGTGGTACTATTCTTCGCACTTTCAGCCCTGTAACTCCCCCTATTGGTGGAGGTCTATATGGTGGTTATGATTACCCTGACAAAGTATAACAACAAGACACGCGGTCTGGGACCCATGGTAATTTTGTTGTGTTAAGTAAAACTTTTCTTATCACTTGAATCCCTCTTACACCCCCCCCCCCCCTTTTGTTGGAGCTCTATATGGCCTGCATGATTAGCCTGACAAAGTATAATAATAAAACATCTGGTCTTGGACCCATGGTAATTAGGTTGTGTTTAAGTAGTACTATTCTTATAACTGTAATCCCTGTTACTCCCCCTATCAAGGGAGGTCTATATGGCCTGCATGATTACCCTGAAAAAGTATAACATCAAGACACACGGTGTTGGACCCATGATAACTAGCTTGTGTTAATTAGTACTTTTCTAAGCACTTTAATCCCTGTCCCCCCCCCCCCTATCGGGGGTGTTCTATATGGCCTGCCTGATTACCCTGAAAAAATATAATAATAAGACATGCGGTCTGGTACCCATTTTAACTAGGTTGTGTTTTAAGTACTACCATTCTTAGCACTTTAATCTCTGTAACTCCCCCTATTTGGTGAGGTCTATACGGCCTGGATGATTACCCATACAAAATATAATAATAAGACATCTGCTCTTGGTCTGCGACCCATGGTAACTATGTTGTGTTAATTAGTAATGTCCTTCGCATTTTAATAGCTGTTACTCATACTCACCCTATCGGTGGAGGTCTATATGGCCTGCATGATTACCCTTACAAAATATAATAACCAAACATATGCTCTGGGACCCATGGTAAGTAGGTTGTGTTAAGTAGTACTGTTCTTTGCAGTTTAATACCTGTTACAACACCAAATGGCGGCAGGTCTATCTGGCCTTCATGATTAGCTGCACCCAAACCCAAAAAAAACCCCAAAAAAAGTGGTCTTAGACTAGCACCCATGGCTAACTCGGTTGTTTCAATTAGTACTATTCTTAACACTTTCATCCCTGTTACGGGTGGTCTACATGGCCATCATGATTAGCTGAACAAAATACTACAATCCAACCTTTGCTCAGTCTTCATAGGCCCTTCATTGCCTGTATTTTGATTGTACAGTTCTTATTATTTTTATAGCTGATACAACACTGAATGGTGGCAGCTCTATATGGCCTGCATGATTAGCCGCACCTAATACAAAAATAAATCCAAGCGGTCTTGGATTAACACCCATGGCTAACTCTGTTGTTTCAAGTAGTACTATTCTTAGCACTTTCATCTCATCATCCCTGTTACTTCCAGGACTCTCGGTGGTGGTCTACATGGCCATCATGATTAGCCTAACCAAATACTACAATCCAACCTTGGCTCAGTCTTCATAAGGCCCTTCATTGGCTGTATTTTGGTAGTACTGTTCTTATTAGTTTAATAGCTGATACGACACCGAATGTTGTCAGCTCTATATGGCCTGCATGAATAGCCGCACCCAAAGCCAAAAAAAAGCCAAGCGGTCTTGCACTAACACCCATGGCTAACTCTGTTGTTTCAAGTTCTACTATTCTTAGCTCTTTCATCTCATCCCTGTTACTTCCAGGACTCTCAGTGGTGGTGGTCTACATGGCCATCATGATTACCCTCACCAAAATATAACAACAATACGTGCGTGCAGGGAACCATGGTAAGGTTACTTCCTTTCGCAAAATTGAGTATAACAGTTGCAGGCAGAGGTTTGGACCCTGCATTATGGCTGCACCTCTCCCTAAAAGAGGCATGCGTTACAGAGTCTGTGGGCATGTATGCAAAGAGCTGGCCTGCCTAAAAAGAGGAGCAAGGCTGTACAGGTTGTTCTCCTTCAGCCATTTTATACGCTGTCCCACGGCCACGACCCTCAACAACCACAACAGAATGAAACACCACATATGCCATCCTTTTGAACAACAGAGTACAGGTATGGCATTGATTTTAGTTACACAGCGATATTTATTATGAACCGTGAAATTGAAAACAAAAACATGATTGGACACCCAGTACAGTACAGGTCGTTCTCCTTCGGCCTTTTTAGAATAGTGTTCCGGACCCCCAACAAAAACAACAGCAGGAAAGAGGACATATGGCATCCTTTTGAACAATAGATGACAGGTAAGGCATAGATTTTACAAAGCCATAGATAATTTTTTTGCAACTGTGAAATAAAAAAAAACATTGATTGGACACCCAGCACACTTCTTTATCCTTAGGCCTTTTTATAAGAGGCTCCCGGAGCCTCAACAGTAACAACAGCATGAAAGAGGACATATGGCATCCTTGTGAACAATTGATTACAGTTAAGGCATTGATTTTAGAATGCCAGAGATCATTTATATGACCCGGGAAATAGAAAAAAACATTGATTAGACACCCAGTACACTTATTTATCCTTAGGCCTTTTTAATAAGAGGGTCCCGGAGCCTCAACCGAAACAACAGCATGAAAGAGGACATATGTCGTCCTTTTGAATAATAGATTACAGGAAAGGCACTGATTTTAGAAACCCAGAGATCATTTATATGACCCGGGAAATAGAAAAAAACATTGATTAGACACCCAGTACACTTATTTATCCTTAGGCCTTTTTAATAAGAGGGTCCCGGGGCCTCAACCGAAACAACAGCATGAAAGAGGACATATGTCATCCTTTTGAATAATAGATTACAGGAAAGGCATTGATTATAGAAACCCAGAGATCATTAGTTGCAACCGGGAAATAGAAAAAAACATTGATTAGACACCCAGTACACTTATTTATCCTTAGGCCTTTTTAATAAGAGGGTCCCGGAGCCTCAACCGAAACAATAGCATGAAAGAGGACATATGTCATCCTTTTGAATAATAGATTACAGGAAAGGAATTGATTTTAGAATCCCAGAGATCATTTATATGACCCGGGAAATAGAAAAAAGCATTGATTGGACACCCAGTACACTTCTTTATCCTTAGGCCTTTTTTATAAGAGGGTCCCGGAGCCTCAACCGAAACAACAGCATGAAAGAGGACATATGTCATCCTTTTGAATAATAGATTACAGGAAAGGCATTGATTTTAGAAACCCAGAGATCATTAGTTGCAACCGGGAAATAGAAAAAAACATTGATTAGACACCCAGTACACTTATTTATCCTTAGGCCTTTTTAATAAGAGGGTCCCGGAGCCTCAACCGAAACAACAGCATGAAAGAGGACATATGTCATCCTTTTGAATAATAGATTACAGGAAAGGCATTGATTTTAGAAACCCAGAGATCATTAGTTGCAACCGGGAAATAGAAAAAAAACATTGATTAGACACCCAGTACACTTATTTATCCTTAGGCCTTTTTAATAAGAGGGTCCCGGAGCCTCAACCGAAACAACAGCATGAAAGAGGACATATGTCATCCTTTTGAATAATAGATTACAGGAAAGGCATTGATTTTAGAAACCCAGAGATCATTAGTTGCAACCGGGAAATAGAAAAAAACATTGATTAGACACCTATTACACTTATTTATCCTTAGGCCTTTTTATAAGAGGGTCCCGGAGCCTCAACCGAAACAACAGCATGAAAGAGGACATATGTCATCCTTTTGAATAATAGATTACAGGAAAGGCATTGATTTTAGAAACCCAGAGATCATTAGTTGCAACCGGGAAATAGAAAAAAACATTGATTAGACACCCAGTACACTTATTTATCCTTAGGCCTTTTTAATAAGAGGGTCCCGGAGCCTCAACCGAAACAACAGCATGAAAGAGGACATATGTCATCCTTTTGAATAATAGATTACAGGAAAGGCATTGATTTTAGAAACCCAGGGATCATTAGTTGCAACCGGGAAATAGAAAAAAACATTGATTAGACACGTAGTACACTTATTTATCCTTAGGCCTTTTTAATAAGAGGGTCCCGGAGCCTCAACCGAAACAACAGCATGAAAGAGGACATATGTCATCCTTTTGAATAATAGATTACAGGAAAGGCATTGATTTTAGAAACCCAGAGATCATTAGTTGCAACCGGGAAATAGAAAAAAACATTGATTAGACACCCAGTACACTTATTTATCCTTAGGCCTTTTTATAAGAGGGTCCTGGAGCCTCAACCAAAACAACAGCATGAAAGAGGACATATGGCATCCTTTTGAATAATAGATTACAGGAAAGGCATTGATTTTAGAAACACAGAGATAATTAGTTGCAACCGGGAAATCTAAAAAACATTGAATAGACACCCAGTACACTTCTTTATCCATAGGCCTTTTAAGCAGAGGCTCCAGGACCCTCAACAAAAACAAGAGCAGGGAGCTGGGCATAGGAGTACAATGGAGTGTGACAATATTAATGTGAAGGGCAAGATTGCGGAGTTGTGGCATTTTAATTTTGTTATCGTGGGAAGTACTTGCAATGACCTTGCTCTGGTGAATCCATATCGCAAATGTGTTTTTTAAGGCACTGTTTGTCTATTTTTTGAATATTAGCATTTGGTAAATGAAGCTCAACTTAAGGCTGGTGAGAACCGACCTTCCTTCTGGCTGTTTGCAAATGTTGTGGCTCTGGACAAACATGTCAATAAGGGGCCATCAGCCATATTCTGCACGCAACCCCTTTGATGATTGACGATAAACATGTGTCACCTGCAAGCAGAGCTTGTTACTTCTGTCTAAATCATCTTCCTGGTATGGACAGGCCACTGTTTCCCACAGCAAGTCCGAAGCTTGAACTACAAGATTGTCTTGAGTATGGTAGGAAACCAAAGTTTATTTAATTCTGTAGTATCCCCACAAAAGCTGAACTTCTTGAAGCAAGGAAAATGCAAGCAATTTCATGTGCTTATGGATGACAAGGACATCCTGTCCTGTGGTGCACAGAGATGGAGAGGATTTTGGGCCTCCCTGTACACTACGCAGATGTCTCCAACATCACCAGAAACACAAGACAGCGACTCTTGGGAAGTTCCTGGAGTGTTCCGGTAGCCATCTCTTTGCGCCCCGAAAGGAATACTTTATCAGTGTTTTTGTATACATCCGACAACAGCTTCGGAGACTGTGGTGACGCACATGTTATTTACTGTTGTTCCAGCTGTGGCAATATCAATTGGCATTAAAAAGGTAAGATTTGGGGGGGCGGAGCCTATAGCTGTTGCGGTAGGACGTGTGTTTGAGGAGCTCCAGGTCTTACAAGTTACTTTGGAGTTAGTTTTCAACCTTAATTTAATTTTCTTTTGGGATTCATAGTCACACTTTCTGGGGCTATCCAAGAGGAGCCTGGCGATACCTTACTCATATCAGCTTACCTATGTTCCTCAGCTGACTGCGTTACAGCTAGCCGCGAGACTGAGAGGCCTCTCTAGCCTGATAGTGCTGTCAAAGCTGCCGCCAAAATACCCCCCCAGGACCCTGGGTTATCAAACCAGTTCTATAGTAACTGGACAACTCGTTAATCACAACTATTGACAAAGATAAGGAAAAGCACTAGTCACCCCTTATATCAACGGGTACGGAGACCTGTATTTTGTCTTTCCAATATGGCGCTGGACACCAAACTAATCCTGAATGAAGTGAAAGCCATGCTAGATGCGCACTTCCTCAGCCTGCATGAAGCACTACAGGAGGAATTCACATCCCTAAAGGGGGCTTGCACTAAAGCAGTAAGAGGAGCACAACCTTTGCCTGAACCACACAAGCACTCGACCCAGGCACCTGAAATCTACAAAGTTGACACAATCCGTCTGACCCTGTCAGAATATGGTACCGGCCCACATACAGAAGAGGCGATGGAGCAAGCAGCTCACTGGGAGCAGGGAGCTGCGGTGCATATAGGCGCTGAGTGTGCAGGGGTGAGCCCTTCAAGAGGAGTGGAACACCAGATACTTTGGCATCAAGTCGCAGCTTACCCTGACAGACAGAGGGCCAGAGGGCCGTATGCCACTGGAGCACCCCACAGTGTTTGGGAGCTGCAGCCCTTGTTTACACATCTCCCGACCATCTTTTTTCTTACCGGGGATGCATCTGGGGCTTGTCTACCGAAACTAAGCTGTGACACCTTTCACACATGTTACGGTGAACCAAAGAAGGAGAACACTGTCAAGGACATTGCGCTACAGGCATTGCAGCTCAACGTGAATAACAGCCTGGACCAATGGGCCAATTGGTCGACCGAGATCATTAAGGTGCCTGCTCTCGATACCTGTGGCCCAAAACCATCATTCCTTCAGTACGGCTTTACCCCTCCATTGGAACCTGAACAGTTAGAGGCTTGCAGCCCCCTCAGAAAGCAGCTTCCTTACCTTGTGCTTACGGCTCGGGCTAGCGCGAGACTACTTGACAGACACGGAGTGGGCTGGAGCTTCAGTCATAGCTGCCGACTAGATGAGGTACAGTACAGCCGTGGGGGAGTGTTTGACCCTGGGGGCTTATTTTGTCCATCTGAACCGAGGGTTGTGGACGCTACCTAAGCAAACTTTCCAGCTTCCAGGACTCTAGACTCTCTATAGTTCCAGACAAATTACTGGGCAGCTGGGAGTCTGTAGTGCCCTACACAGAGCTGGATATATGACTTTCACTTTCCGCTTCACTGTACTACAAAGTTGTAAGAAGTTCATTGCTGTTTATTTGTCTTAGCAGCCTGCTGCTACTCCCCGTTAGAATACTAATGTCATCACCACTTACTCTATGTTGATATTTTGACATTAATTGACAGTTTATTTATTCTGTGGGTAAGATTGAGCACTAAATCTGTAATAATCACATGTTTGTACAATTTTACAGTTGCACGTAATGGTCACTAAGCCTAATCAGAGTATTCATGGAGATTGCTATTTATTTTACTGGGCCAGCGAGTTGTTAAGCAAAAGTTGCATATTTTCCTTTTATAACTATTCGGCCCGATTAACAGAAGTAAAACCCTATGTTATTTTACACCATAGAGCCCACTGGTAACAGGCATGTTATTTTTATTGTTTGATCTGGAATTTAAAGGTTGGATAGTTTATCTTAGCTATTGGGAATGACATATAAAACCACTCCAGTTTAATGAACGCTTCTACTATACCCTATTCTTTTTGATTGGTACTTTTACATACAGTACTTTATAGTGTTTCAGCCCTTTTTAGCCACTGCAGATAGTGAGGGTTCAGAGAGTTAATTCTTTAATCCAATGTACTAATATATACATGCTCCTATGTCATTTTGGACTTTATCCAAGATCCCAACATCATCACACCCTTGATGCATTAGCAGCCCAAAACATGCCTCCTTAAATATACTCCTATATAGCAGCCTTTGACCCACTTCAATTTCACCTCGCTGTAACCTAACCCATCCAAAGTGATTCTTTGTGTTATTGTTTCCCTCATAATTTGTCCCATCTAGCGTGATATTAATTGGATTGTTCCTCTCAGATACAAAACTATACCTATATGTACTATGGCCCATAAGTGGCTGTTCCATAAACTAATAGTCCTCTGAGATGTAATATATGAGTCATATGGTCCATGAGTGGCCTTTAGTATGAGGAGAGGACTCAGTACTATACCTAAATACAAAAAATGAGGTTTTAACTATACATTCAATTACGTCTTGATTTGTTTCCATGTCGCTCCTCTTTCTGATGTTTAATCAAATATGGTTTAACTAGACACTTCTTTGAGTTGATTTTATCTATTGTTTTCTAATTGCATACAGTTTGTTATGGTTTTACTGATTCATGTTGTAATCTGTGCAAACCTCAATAAAAATATTTATTAAAAAAAAAAAAAAAAAAAAAAAAAAAAAAGGTAAGATTTGGAGACTAGTGACGCACATTTTATGCACGCTGTGGCAATTGCAATTTACATTAAAAAGACTCTGCTAACAACCACTACCTAGGACCAAACCTGACTCCTGAAGTCATGCTTCAGTTAGTAACTCAAGTTAAATTAATTTTTTTTTTTTTTTATTATGCTCAGCAGATTCAAAACATACCATTCTTCTAGTCATATCACACGACATGTCAAAATGCTGCATGGAAAATGGCAGTGTGCAAAGTCATAATCTTAGTGAACCTATAAGTGCATTAAATTTTCTAAAATAAACAAAAATACAGAGAAAAAAAAAAGGAAAGAGGACATATGGCATCCTTTTGAACAATAGATTACATTTAAGGCATTGATTTGAGAAACCCAGAGATAATTTGTTGCAACTGGGAAATCTAAAAAAACCTTGATTAGACACCCAGTACACTTATTTATCCTTAGGCCTTATTAGCAGAGGCTCCAGGACCCTCAACAAAACCAGCAGCAGGAAAGGGGACATATGGCATCCTTTTGAAAATTAGATTACAGGAAAGGCATTGATTTTAGAAACCTGGGGATAATTTGTTGCAACCGTGAAAACTAAAAAAACATAGATTAGACACCCAGTACACTTCTTTATCCTCAGGCCTTTTTATAAGAGGCTCCCGGAGCCTTAACAGAAACAACAGCATGAAAGAGGACATATGGCATCCTTGTGAATAATAGATTACAGGAAAGGCATTGATTTTAGAAACCCAGAGATCATTAGTTGCAACCGGGAAATCTAAAAAACATTGATTAGACACCCAGTACACTTATTTATCCTTAGGCCTTTTTAGCAGAGGCTCCAGGACCCTCAACAAAACCAACAGCAGGAAAGAGGACATATGGCATCCTTTTGAAAATTAGATTACAGGAAAGGCATTGATTTTAGAAACCCGGAGATAATTTGTTGCAACCGGGAATTTGAATCAAACAAATGATTCGATGGACACCCAGTACACTTCTTTCTCCTTCTGCCTTTTTATAAGAGGGTCCAGGACCCTTAAAAAAAATCACCAGCAGGAAAGAGGATGTATGGCATCCTTTTGAACAATAGAGTACAGGTACAGCATTGATTTTACAAACCCAGAGATAATTTTGGTCAAATGTGAAATAGAAAAAAAAATTGAGTGGACACCCAGTACACCTCTTTCTCCTTAGGCCTTTTTATAAGAGGGTCCAGGACCCTCAAACAAAATACCAGCGGGAAAGAGAACATATGGCATCCTTTTGAACAAGAGTACTGGTACGGCATTGATTTTAGAAACCCACAGATAATTGTTTGGAAAAGTGAAATAGCCCCAAAAACCATGCTTGGACTCCCAGTCCAGGTCGTTCTCCTTCAGCCTTTTTATAAGAGGGTCCAGCACCCTCAACAGAAACAACTGCAGGAAACACCACCATATATGCCATCCTTTTGCACAAGTGAGTACAGGTATGGCATCCATTTTAGAAACCCAGAGATAATTGAGAGGAACCAGGAACATTTTTCTAAAAATTTGCTGGGGCACCCATTACAGGTCGTTCTCCTTCAGCCTTTTTATACCATGGGCCACGACCCGCAACAGGCACAACAGCATGAAACACCACATATGCCACCCTTTTGCACAATAGAGTACAGGTATGGCATAGATGGAACACAGAGATAATTTAGAGCAACCAAGAGATGGATAAAGATGCTTGGTCGGTCCTCCTCCTTCAAATTTGTGGTATTTTGCGTTCAATTTAATGGTCCACCAGATATGAGTGGTGTGCTAAGTTGTACAATTCGTAACAGTTTAATCACTAGTGTTATGTGCCTTATTTTTTTTATTTGAGTTTTGTACCCACAGAGCTGCAGCAGAGGCCAGAAAATTAGGAATGTACAAATGACTGAAAAATTTGGGTATTGTTGTAGCAACTGCTGTAGCAGCGGCCAGAAAAATTGATGTTTGTAAAACATTTATAAAGTGCCCTAAAAGCTTGTGGCTTGAACACTAGTTGTTGGCGGATAAGTCAAGCAAGTCCTCCGGCTTTATAAAAAAAAAAAAAGGCCAGCCTGTGTACCAGTTGTAGCCCAAGCCAGCTCATCTCATCATCAGGCCTTTTTTTTTTTTTTTTTGAAATTCTTTTTATTAATACTGAGGATACAACAAAATGTTACATAATCCACAAATACATCCATTTGTATCACAGCAGAGAAATGAGTACATGTTTCCGGTCATCTTGAAGTTCACAATAAAGAGAGAATTAAGATAGCAGTAATATACAATATATCAACTTAACCTGTACAGTAAGATGCTTACATATTAGTGATGCATTGTCGATCAGTTGGCTGTAAACTTAAATGTGCATCTTTCTACCGGTGGTTTGCACGTATCCCTCAGTAAATTTTGTAATTTAATGCAGAGAAAATCCTAAACCTAAATCTCTAACTTATAACAACTTAACTAAACTAAGGTTAAGAAATTTCATCTGCGGGGGTGGGAGGAGGGGGAGAAAAAAAAAAAAGGGGGAGGGCGGGGTTTCAGGAGGGAGGGGAAGAGAGGATCAGAGTAAAGATTCAATGAGAATTGTCTCCGCGTCTCCAGTTCTATTTTGGGAGGATCTCTCTGCTATCACTGCTGTCCACTCACCCCTAAGTGTTGCTTCTAGCAATATCTCGTGATGTGTGAATGGTTTGAGAATTTGGCTCTGTTGTCCAGAGGGCAGCTTTTCCAAAAAGCATGTCCATTTCTTTAAAAAGGTAATAATCTATGTCTGGTGTCCCAACATACATCCTGTCTCTCAATGAATAGGTGTTTAAATAGTGTTTTCTTAAATTGTGGTATAGTGGGGGCACGGCTAGAGCACCACAACGTTAGTATGCAGTGTCTTGCTAGTAGTGTACAAAGTGTCAATATAGGTTGTGTTCTGTTAGGTACGGTGGACCATGTAAAAAAGTATATATTTGTGAGGTCGAAGGAGATTTCAATACCCAAGTTGGTCTTAAGCCAATATTGCAGATGACCCCAAAATCGCCTGATCAAAGGGCAATCAAAAAAGTAATGTGCTAAGGAGGGGTCGGGAATCTGACATTTCCCACATTTGTTAGGGAATTCAGGGTTCCATCTAGCTCTTCTACTAGGAGGTGATGTAATCTCTATTGATCAATCTAATCTGTGCTTCCCTCAAAGCCAGTGCCAAAGTCGCCGATTTGGCTTTTGTGAGACTGATTTGGATATCCTGGATGGAAATCTCATGTGTAGTGTCTAAGTTCAGTCTCTCCAGTAACTCTCCCTGAACTTTGGTGGTATGGTTTCGGAGTATTTCTTGATAAATTCCTGACATGGAAAAACTCCCCATCTTAAAAGCAAGCTGGGGAATTGTGAATGGGGCTTGACTCCAGAATTTTGGATTGGCACCCATTAACATGTTGACATAATGTCTAAGCTGTAGATATGCGTAAAAATGTTGGTTTGGAAGCTCATAGGCGGTTTTCAAGTCCTGGAATGACCTGACGGTGTGCGACAACGGATCCAGAACGTCCCCCACCCTCTGTAGTCCCTTTGTGTGCCACATACTGAAGGGAGCCTGATCAGTCCCCCCCGGGAAGTCAATGTTGCCTCTAATGGGTATGTGTTTGGGTGAAGGGTGCGTGGGCCCCAGCACTTTATGTGCCTGCAGCCAGATCCTAAGGGGGTCTCTATACAGGAGGTTATTACGAATATGCTGGGGCAAGTCTCCCCAGGGATAATAAGGAAGGTAATTCATACTGCATACACCAATTACGGTATCCTCTAATTGCCTATCAGAGAAGTGCTCTGTGTTTAGCTGCCAGTCCAATACTATTCGTATAAGGGAAGCCCAGTTGTAATACTGGATATGTGGCAAGCCCAGACCGCCGTTTAAAAAGGAGGCGTGCAATCTATGCGTTGCAATTCTAGGTTTCCTCCCCCTCCATATGAAGCGCCGTAATGTTCTATCTAGTTTTGTAAGATCTCCTCTAGACATCATGAAAGGCAACATTGATAGAGGATATAAAATCTTAGGCAAGAGCGACATTTTGAATAGGTTTATGCGCCCAGTAAGACTTAAAGGGAGGTTTTGCCAACCATTCAATAGGGAGCAGATCCGATCACATTGGCTTGTAATATTAAGTTCATATATCTTATGTGGGTTTCGATGTAAGTTGATACCTAGGTATGTGAGGAAATCTGTCACTTCCACAAATGGGTACATAGTAGACTCTAAGGATTTCTTGTGCAGCCACAGCATCTCCGATTTATCGGTATTTATCTTATAGCCTGAAAATTGTCCAAACCTTTCCAGCGTGTCTAGAATAGTGGGGATGGATTCAGTGGGGGAGTCCACGAATAGCATCATGTCGTCGGCATACAATGCTAGATGTAACGTCACACTGCCCAGTGACACTCCCGGGAAAACCTGTCGTAGTCTCAGAGCCAGAGGCTCCAAGGCCAGGTCAAAAATCAGGGGAGAGAGTGGGCAACCCTGTCTAGTGCCTCTCCTCAGAGAAAAACCTGAAGAGAAGCATCCGTTGACCAAGATTTGGGCGTCAGGTGCGGAATAGAGTTTCCTCAGTGCCTCCAAATAGGCGCCTCTGAAGTTGAATCGGTTCAGGGCGTCAAAAAGATAGGGCCACTCGACGCGGTCGAAGGCCTTCTCTGCGTCTAAAGACAGGAGAAAGGCCTCCGAGTTTCCCCTCCCCGGGTGAGACTGCTCCCTCTCCCAGTAGTAATTAATGACGTGGAGCACACGTCTTAGGTTGGTCACTGGGGTCCTCTGATATACAAAGCCAGTTTGGTCCGGAGTGAGCAAAGTGGGCAGTATAGTTTTTAGGCGATTGGCAAGGAGCTTGGTAAAGACCTTGTAGTCCGAGTTGAGGAGCGAGATGGGGCGATAAGAACTCGGCTCCAAGGGGTTTCTGCCTGATTTCGGGATTAGGGTTATGTGGGCAGAGGAGAAAGTGATGGACGGGGGACTATCTGTCTGGAAGAGACCCTCATACATTTTATGGAGTACAGGAGATATCTGTGGCAACAGCAATTGGTATAACTCAATTGGGAGTCCATCAGGACCTGCTGCTTTGCCCAAGGCTAGCGATTTGATAGTAGCCTGGACTTCTCCCAGTGAAATAGGGGCATTAAGAGAGCTCAACTGGTCCTCAGATAAGCTTGGAATTGCTATGGAACTCCAAAAATCCTCCAGCACTCCCGCCGGAGGATCTGGCTGTCCAGTATAGAGCTGTCTATAATATAGGGCAAAGCCCTCCGCAATCTCCGCCGGAGTAGTATAGATATTGTCCTGCAGCCATATGGCTGCAACCTCCCGTCCCCCTTCCCTCTTGTTTACCAAGTTGGCAAGTAGTTTGCCCGATCTGCTGCCATATCTATGGAATCTGGCTGCTGTTTTCAGTAGGTCAGACGCCGCTCTCTGCTTTAAGAAAGCGTCTAGCTCTTCTTTTGCCAATATAAACGCATTGTACGCCTCTCTAGATTTAATTGCACTGTACCTCTGATAGGAGTGTTCTAAGATTTTTTGCAACTCATTATATCTTTGCTGTACTCTGTGTCTAAAATTGGCTACATATGAAATGATATGTCCAGTAAGGACCGCTTTGGCGGTGTCCCAGAACAGCTGTGGTCTGCTTAGGTGTTGTTGGTTGTCCGTATAGTAATCATTCCAACAATGTATAAGATATTTTTGGAAAGCCTCCGAAGTCATCAGGTATGACGGGAATCTAAGCGTATTTTTATTTGGTCTAGGTTTATTAAGCCTCAGTATCAGTCCCACTGGGGCATGATCTGAGAGCAGGATCGAGTATATTTTTTCCCGGTCCACTCTAGGTATCAGAGAGTCTGATATCCAAAACATGTCTATCCTAGACAACGAGCCCGTCGCCTTCGACAAGCATGTGTAGTCCCTATCCAAGGGGTGTCGCCTCCTCCATATGTCGCACACCGCCAAGTCAGTTTGCAATTTAGTAAAGACTTTAAATTCAAATTTCCCTCTGTACTTGGGAGGCTTGGCCCCGGCATCTGCGGAGCCAAGCCAAGACCTATCTAATTGGGGGCTTGGGGCAAGATTAAAATCTCCCCCAATTATAAGCGGGGTCCCTGCAAAAGGGGTCAGTGCTTGAATTAATGAGTCCTAGAAGGTTATTGACTTAGAGTTAGGGGCATATATGTTACAGAAAGTATAAGTGTCATGTTGGAGTTTGATCTCCAATATAAAAAATCTACCCTCTCCATCTTTGTATGTGCGTAGTATTTCTACTGATAAATGTTTGCCAAAAAGGATAGCCAGGCCTCTACTAGAGCTAGTATATGAAAGGTAGGAGACCGATCCCACCCATGCCTGTTGCAGTTTATCATGTTCAGAGTCTGTAAAATGGGTCTCTTGAAGAAACGCAATGTCAGAGTCTAGTTTCCGCAAGTGGGACAGAACCGATCTCCTCTTCACCGGGGAGTTAATACCTCCCACGTTCCAGGATGTCAATTTAAGCGTCATTCTCAGTAGCCGTCATGAAGAGTATATAGATGGGGGGAAATAGAGAGAGGGTGGGTGGGGAAGAGGAAGATAGAGAAAGAGGAGGGGAGAATGGGAGAAAAGAAGGAGAGAGAGAGAAGAAGAAAGGGAGAGAGAAGAGAGAGAGGAAAAAAAAAAAAAAAAAAGGGGAAGCCCACCCCCGCAGACCCAGTGTCATTTTATGGGTAGGTGTGTATTGGTGTGTATAGTATTTGGGTAGTAGTGGCGTGATCTTATTCAAAGTTGTAAGTGTACATACGTCCATGCCTATATACAAAATTCCCCTAATTGCTAGCTTGGTCATCTCAACATAAAGATTAACTATGTCCCTTTCTACCCCCTGTGCCTCCACTTGACCTAGGAAAGAAGAAAGGAGTGTACCCTCGTGCAACATAGCAATAAAATGAAGGTTAAGATTAACAGGGGCATATAGCCTGGATGCCCAAGTACAAAACAAACATAAAAACTCATGCAGCAGCAAAGGGACACAATGGACAGACAAATGATCATGAACAGTGCAAAGAAATCCACAGTACATCCCGCAACAATACAGTTTCAATATGCCCGTGGGAAATAAATGAGTAGTCACCCACAAGTGATGGTACCCAGTAGTCCCCCTTAACAGAAGTCTGCCTCCAATTAGAGGGAACATAACATGTAAGGGGGCAGCATTATATGTGGGGCGTATCTGCAAGGTGGGCCATAGGAGAACCAGACAGTCATTCAGCAAAGAAGTATACACTGGAGCAGTAGAAGAATAACGTGAGCATTAAAATTATCATGGGTGCATGAGGTATTGACTGACGTTTAAGCATACATCCATTCATGACACATCCATTAAACTGTGACAGGCTTCTAAATCGCACACATACTCTCCACATGCGGCAATGAAAGCACTTAGCTGATAACAGTAAGGGGCATATACAGATACAATGCAATGATAAAGCTCTAACATGTATGTGGAACATTAATGAGCATTGACATATATAATGGTATGCAGTGAATTCCCTCCGCACCAATCTATCCATTGGGAGGGCTTGTACAACATATGAGAAGGGTTAGATAATGTGTAGTCTGTTTGCAAGGGATGGGCCATAGGTGAGCCAAATAGTTATCCAGGCGCCATAGGGTGTCACATGGATCAATGGGGGCTAAAGCAACATTCAAGATATTTAGTTCAATTGTCTGCATAATAATGTAGTAGTGTGGTACCTCTCTATTTGCGCTTAAACTAGTGAACAAATAGGGTATGACTCTTAATCTAAGCGCTATCAACCTTAGTAAAATAATTAAACAACTATAAAACATATTTAACTTTAAGTCTCTTAACCAGAACTGGCACAACAGGTGCGGCACTAATGGGACCATGCAAGCACAGCCTTACCGGGTGCCCGTAGAGAGACACCCCTGGGTCATCTTAACCATAATGAGGTAAAAACAAGATATAAAAGGACAAAGGAATTACGGCAGCAACAAGCAGAGAAAAAATAGATTAAAAATAAAATACTTTATTTGAACATATGTTAAAAAGCCAATTTGGCAAAAAGTACAAGGGTAGCAGTAGAAAAAACCCCTCCTTACATGTTTCGTGCCTATGCTCGGCACTTAATCATAGGAGTGTGATGTGATAGTACAACCCCGGCTATTTAAAGGGGAAGTACCCAATGATGGTAAAGCTATAGAAACACCTGTGGAAAATAGTGTTAAAACTGCTTACCCTCACCTGCACTATCAATGAACACAGAAAAGAATGTTACATTTGAAAAAACGTATATATATATATATATATGTATTTAGGTTTAAATACTTTTTGAAATGTACTAATACACATATTTAGCCAACACTTCCAACACAGTATTATGTCTTTATAAATGCAGATTCAGAGTCAGCTCCTACAGCAGTACTATGCTTATTGTATGTATTAAATATATCCAATGACTATAAAAAGGATGGGAAAATGTACTCAGATTTTCTTATTAATATTTTTTGACTTAATTCATTATTTATGCATTCCTTGTTAGGCTTGGTATATAATATTTAATATTTGATAATGAATTTAAATGGAATATCTATCCCAAATTCAATATTTCAGAAAAAATAGATTTCTATATACACTGTAAAGCAATGGACCTGGTTGGAATTCTTGTGAATTAAAACTTAAAACTTAAAACTTAAATAGAAGGGCAAAAGGATTTTTTATATATATATATATGAGAATATTTAATGTATCAATTATTCAACATAATAAGACATGTCCCATTCCCTATTCAAACCCTGTGGTGCTATTGTTTTAAGTTTATATATCCAAAATAATTCACGTTTAAGCAACAATTTTTGTTTGTTCCCCCCTCTGATGGGTGACTGAATCTTGTCAATGACTTTAACAGTAATATGTGCTATGTGAGTCATATGTGTTTGATTAAAGTGAACTGCTACCGCCGAATCTTTGTTATAATTTTTCGTGTCCCTAATGTGTTCCCTAATTCGCGATCGGAGCTCCCTGGTCGTCTGACCAATGTATTGTAGGGAGCAAAGAGAACATTCTATTAGATAGACCACGAATTCTGTCTTACAGTTTGCATAGAATTCCATATTATATCTTTCATGTGTTGTTGAGCTAGTAAAGGTATCACTTTTTTCTATGACTTCACATGTAATGCATGGTCTAGTGCCACATTTATATGTCCCCTTAGTTCTTATCCAGTTACTCCCCTGTTTATTTCTTTTTGTTGTATTTACCATACTGGGGACCAACCTGGTTCCCAGTGTAGGGGGCTTTTTGGACACAAATTTGCATGTTTGAAAAATGTTACCCAAAGCTTCATCTTCCTTTAATATATGCAGATGTTTTTTAAGAATAGCTGAAATTTCATTAAATTGTTTGGAATATTCAGTAGTAAAAACAATTTTATCCTTGCTGAAATCCTGATCTGCTCTTTTCTTAGATGTTATTACTTCACTTTGGGTTTTATACTTAATCTTCTCATGCGATTCATTAAGAATTTTCATCGAATATCCTCTCTGCTTTAATCTATTTGTAAGATCAGTACATTGTGTGTTAAATTTCTCATTACAGTTGGTATTTCTTCTCATTCTGATATACTGAGCTTTAGGAATTGATCTGATTAAATGTGGGGGATGACAGGATTTGGCATGGAGTATGGTGTTTCCGGCTGTTGGTTTACGGTATGTGTTGGTTAGTATTATACCTCTTTCTGGATCACCTATGAGTTCTAAATCTAAGAAACATATTTTATATTGTTGTAATTCACCTGTGAATCTAAGATTTAAGTCATTAGTATTCACATACTCCAAGAAAGTGCTTAATTCAAGTTTATCCTCCACTATAAATATAAGATCATCTATGAATCGCATATACTGGATAATATGCTTTGCAAATGGGTTAAACAAGGTGTAAAGGTAAAGATCTTCCCACCATGCTACATACAGGTTGGCAAACGAGGGGGCAAATTTTGCCCCCATCGCTGTGCCGCAAACCTGCACGTAATATTCATTATTGAACATGAAAAAATTATGTTTCAATAAAAATTCTATAATTTCACAGAAGAATAATTTGAATTCTAAAGAGTAACGTGTGGCTGTATCTAAAAAGTATCTGATAGCTTTTAATCCTAGTGCATGGGGTATACTTGAATAAAGAGAGGTGGCATCAATAGCCACCCATCTAAACTCCTTGTTCCATTCAATGTGTTCCAAACACTTCAACAAATGTGTTGAATCAAGTAGATAGCTGTTAAGGCTTTTAACCAAAGCCTGGAGTATAGAATCTACCCATTCAGACAATGGCTCAAACATAGAGCCAATGCCTGAAATGATAGGTCTCCCTGGAGGAGAGGTCATGTTTTTATGTGTTTTAGGCACATGATGGAATATAGGCACTAAAGGATAATCCGGTATCATATTTTTTACCTGTTCTTCAGTGAAGACATTGATAGCTATACCCTGTTCAACTATAGAATGTAATTTAGCCTTAAACGTATTACGTTTAATACGTTACGTATTAGCTCATGTCCTTATACTTCAACCAGCTTCTTTCTGTCGTCTCTCCGATTCCAGGTAACTCTCCACTGCCTGGGGGGAGTGGAAAAATTTAGGGCCAGAGGAGGTTTGCAAGCGAAGTTTAGCTTGGAATAGCAATGCCACCTGTCGGCCTTGCTCGTACAGGCGTGAGCAAAGTGGTGAGAAATCTTTGTGTTGTTTAGTGACTTCTGTGGAGAAGTCTTGGAACAGCAAAAGTCGGTTACCCTCATATAGGACTTCTTTCTGCATTCGGTAAGCTCTTAAGATTTTCAGCCTCTCCTGGAAATTAAGGCATCTAAAGATCAGTTGCCTCAGTTTCGCATTACCATTCTCCAGACCTCGCTCAGGGCCCACTCTGTGGGCTCTTTCGATATCCAAGGGCAAAAGATCCTGCGGTATCCCTAGTAGCTTTGGAAGAACAAGTGCCGCAAAAGCCAGAAGGTCCTTGCCCTTGACCTTCTCAGGCAGCCCCACCACTCTCAGGTTATTGCGGCGGCTGCGGTTCTCTAGATCGTCTACCCGCTCTTGCAGCAACTTATTTTGGCGGAGAAGCTGTTGTATAGAGTTGCCTGATTCCACCTGCCTGTCCTCTATCTCTAAGATATGGCCCTCTGCGTCAGAAAGGCGTGTAGAGTATTGTCTGACTTCACTCGTCAGGGTATCTAGACCCGCCTGCAGGGTCTCCATTTTGGA
Source organism: Bombina bombina (assembly GCF_027579735.1). NCBI lineage: Eukaryota > Metazoa > Chordata > Amphibia > Anura > Bombinatoridae > Bombina > Bombina bombina. The sequence continues at coordinate 1,028,561,283 of NC_069499.1, forward strand.
TAAAAAAAAAGGATTTTAACTCTTTCATGAGCTGGGTCTGATCTCCAAGGTTCTTAGAACTGGTCTCAGGGCTTGTCTCTACCACCGCCTGAATCTCCGCTTGATATTTGGATTTTCTACCACTGTTTTTATTCTTCTGGCTCATGGTGTCACTCTGGGGGGAGGTCAGTTTGAAAAAGTATTTATCCACTTTCATCAGAGTGCTCAATAAAGTTGACCGTGTATATATAGAATAAGGTGGGCACTGTATGTGTTCAAGGAGTATTCCCCTGTCATCAGAGCTGCAGATTACAAAGTTCACAACACACAATGCCAATTCCTCACAGTCAGATACTTGCAGGCTGTTATCTGTCCTGTGCTATATATATAAAAAAACTGAGCCTGGTCACAAATCAGCAGGAGTCCCTAATTAGGCAGATCAACAGTAGGGTGACATACAACTGTTCTTAATGTCTGTATATGTATTATCTGACCTGAGGGGGTTTCTTCAATCGCCACAATACAGGGTGTAAAATTTCACAGTGCTCCAACAGTCACCCACGTGGCCCCTTCACTAGGCCTCACCGTCTCTGTACGGCTTTTTCTTTTCTTTTAAACAGTGTCTCCACACCGCAGAGTCAAGGGCAGCAGACAGGCGAGACCCGGTCTCTCAATTGGTTCTAGCGTGATCGCTACTCACTGTCCCCGCTCACATTCAGTGTAAGTAGCCAGCCCGCCTGTCTGGTACATCCAAGATGGCGGGTCCGTTGCGCTCTCCTAGTGATACCTCCGAGGGCTCGGGCTGATGGTGCGCCCGGCACTTAGAAAAAGTCGGCTGGCGATATCTAGGGGTGGTATCCCAGCAAGACAGAAGTCGTGGGGGGCTGGATGTGCGAGGCAAATGCAGGTATATTTTATGTAATGCCGCCAAGTTACGGAGCCTCAGGATCTTGCTGCCATCCAGCAAACCCGCCCACCGAAAGTCCCCATCATCAGGCCTTTTTTATTCAAATGTATCGCCCAATGTCAGTCCCTTCGGGATCCAGCCCTCATTCATTTTTATAAAAGTGAGATAGTCAAGGCTTTTTTGACCTAGGTGACTTCTCTTCTCAGTGACAAAACCTCATGCTGCACTGAAAGTCCTTTCAGACAGGACACTTGAAGCGGGGCAGGCCAGAAGTTCCATTGCAAATTGGGATAGCTCAGGCCACAAGTCCAGCCTGCACACCCAGTAGTCAAGGGGTCCATCGCTCCTGAGAGTGTCGAGATCCGCAGTTAAAGCTAGGTAGTCTGCTACCTGTCGGTTGAGTCTTTCTCTAAGGCTGGATCCCGAAAGCCTCTGATGGTGCATGGGAGTTAAAAAGGTACGCATGTCCTCCATCAACAAGACGTCAGCAAAGCGTCCTGTCCTTGCCGCCATGGGAGGAGGAGGAGGATTAATTTAATCTCTTCCCCTGTTACATTCCCGTGGTGCTGTGACATCACCCTTATACGCTGTGTAAAGCATAGTTTTTAATTTATTGTTAAAATGCTCCATACTTTCCGACTTGCGGGAATTTGGTAACATTTCAGGCACTTTATGCTTATACCGGGGGTCGAGGAGCGTGGAGACCCAGTACAGGTCGTTCTCCTTCAGCTTTTTTATACGAGGGTCCCTCAACAGGCACGACAGCATGAAATAACCCATTTGAACAAGGTTGGATGCCGAGCTAATCATGTCCCGTTCCTCTTCCTCACTGATCTCACTGATGGTATCTTCTTCCCCCCAGCCACGTACAACACCACGGGTAACAGAGAGGTGACAACAACGAGCACCCTGGGATGCCTGTTGTGCTCGGTCTTCCTCCTCCTCTGCCACATTCCTCCTCTGACTCCTCTTCCTCACAATCCTCTTCCTGCATTGCTGCAGGTCCAGCAAGCTATGCTGATAAGGCTGTTTGTGGGGGTGATGGACACCACAACTCTTCCTCTTCACGCTCATCTACTGCCTGATCCAGCACACTTCGCAGGGCACGCTCCAGGAAGAAAACAAATGGTATGATGTCGCTGATGGTGCCTTCGGTGTGACTGACAAGGTTTGTCACCTCCTCAAAAGGATGCATGAGCCTACAGGCATTGCGCATGAGCGTCCAGTAATTTGGCAAAAATATCCCCAGCTCCCCAGAGGCTGTCCTACAACCCGGGTCATACAAATACTCATTAACAGCTTTTTCTTGTTGGAGCAGGCGGTCAAACATTAGGAGTGTTGAATTCCACCGTGTCGGGCTGTCGCAATCAAGCGCCTCACTGGTAGGTTGTTTCTACGCTGGATATCGGACAAGTGCGCCATGGCCGTGTAGGAATGCCTGAAATGGCCACACACCTTCCTGGCCTGCTTCAGGACGTCCTGTAAGCCTGGGTACTTATGGACAAATCATTGTACAATTAGATTACACACATGTGCCATGCACGGCACATGTGTCAACTTGCCCAATTTCAATGCCGCCACCAAATTACTTACATTGTCAGAAACAACCTTGCCAATCTCCAGTTGGTGCGGAGTCAGCCACTGATCCACCTGTGCGTTCAGGGCGGTCAGGAGTGCTGGTGCAGTGTGACCCCAAGACGGCGTGACACTGCCGTACCCGGGATGTAGCATAGTAACTGGGGAGCTGGGGGGTGCCATAGATGTGGAGCAAGACGCAGAAGTTGAAGAGGACTCAGCCGAGGAAGAGGTTATGGAAGAGGATGGAGTAGGAGGAGTAGAGAAGGTAGCAGCAAGCCTGCCTGCAAGTCGTGGCGGTGTCACCAACTCTTCTGCAGAGCCACGCATTTCATGCTTGTCAGAAGTCAGCAGGTTTACCCAATGCGCAGTGTAGGTGATATACCTGCCCTGACCATGCTTTGCAGACCAGCTATCCGTGGTCATATGGACCCTTGCCCCAACGCTGTGTGCCAGACATGCCATAACTTCCTTTCTCACAACAGAGTACAGGTTTGGGATTGCCTTTTGTGAAAAGAAATTTCTGCCAGGTACCTTCCACTGCGGTGTCCTAATAGATACAATTTTTTTGAAAGCATCAGACTCCACCAGCTTGTATGGTAAAAGCTGGCGGGCTAAGAGTTCAGACAAGCCAGCTGTCAGACGCCGGGTAAGGGGGTGACTTTGAGAAATTGGCTTCTTACGCTCAAACATGTCCTTGACAGACACCTGACTGTGGGCAGATGACCAGGAACTGCTACGTAAGAGAGACTGAGTGGAGGATGGTTGAGAGGGGGCAAGGAGGACAGCACTGGTTGATGTGGCTGAAGATGTTGGAGCAGGAGGAGGAGGGCGGCTTTCACTTTGTGTGCTGCTTCTACTCATGTGTTCTTCCCATCGGCGTTTGTGATGGGAGACCATGTGCCTTCACAAAGCAGTTGTACCTAGGTGGGTGTTGGACTTCCCACGACTCAGTTTCTTTTGGCACAGGTTGCAAATGGCATCGCTGTTGTCAGAGGCAGACACATAAAAATGACACACTGCTGAGCTCTGCGATGACGGCATTCTGGTGGTGGCAACAGCATGCGTTGATGGGCGTCGGCGTGCTGTCTGGCTGACCCCTGGTGACGATGCATGCTGTCTGACTGTGCCACTAGCTCCTTAAAAACGACCTCCCCATGCTTCCAAATCGTCTCCTCCTCCTCTCTGTCTCTCCATCTGAACTTTCCCCCTCTTCTTCTTCTCTTCTAGCAGGCACCCACATGACATCCACTGACACATCATCATCAACCGCTTCACTTGTATCTGAAACATCAAGAAAGGAAGCAGCAGCGGGTACAACATCATCATCATCATAACACCATACCTCCATGTCGGTAATGCTGCCTGACTGAGACTGATCACTATTATCTACATCCTCTGTCAATGATGGTTGCGCATCACTCATTTCTTCCAAATGATGTGTCAATAACTCCTGTGACAGATCAAGTGAAGCGGCTGTGGTGCTAGTGTTGGTGGTGGCGACAGGCGGGGGAGTGGCACTGGTCACTTGAGACCTGCCCAAAGCACAGCTGGACGTAGATGGTGCGTCAAGGTTAGGAGGACTAGCAGCGGAAGCTGAAGAATATTGGGTGTCCTGTGTTAGCCATTCAACTAGGTCCTCCTCAGAAGTTTTCGCGTCCCCCCTGGCACCCGGCGTCTGAACAATGTGCATATTTGTAGGGTCTAAAGGAATCACAGCACCACGACCACAACCACGGAACCTGCGGGGTGGCCTGCCTCTGCCTGTCATTTTTTTTAAAATGGACACTAACAATAATATTACACCAATTGAGTGGTGGCACTGTGAAAGTGGGCACAGTATACGCTGTGAGACTGACAACAACAAAAAAGACAGATGTTTTAAAAATCACAAATTGTTAATTTTTTTAAATATTACAAGTACTGTGACAACAAATATGATTGTTTGGCACTAGTTGGCAAATGGGCCTGTCTGGCACACACGCTGGGAGAAAGGAAACTGCAATTCAATGGCACTAGGAGACTGAAGAATCACAGTCAAAACAGTTATGATTAACAAAAATTCCAATCCTGTTACAATAAATATGATTGGTGGCACTAATTGGCTAGTTGGGACTGACACACAGGCAGGCAGGCAGGAGGAAAATGCAATTCAAGGGCACTAGTAGACTGCAGATTGACAGTCAAAACAGTGATGATTGACAAATTTTGCAATTCAATGGCACGAGCAAACTGAGGATTAAGATCAACAATCAATTTTTTTTTAATTTTAATTTGTAACTATACTGTGACAACAATTATGATTGGTGTAAATAGTTGGCAAGACGGCCTGGCACAAAAGGCTGGCAGGCAGGAGGTAAATGCAATTCAAGGACACTAGGAGACTGAATACTGACAGTCAAAACAGTGATGATTGACAATTTTTGCAATACTGTTAAAAGAAATATGATTGCTGGCAATAATTGGCTAGGTGGGCCTGGCACACAGCAGACTGCAAGGCAGGAGGAAAGTGCAATTCAATGGCACCAGCAAACTGAGGATTCACAACAACTATTACCAAAAATTTAAATTTTTAATTATTAAGAATACTGTGACAACAAATATGATTGGTGTAAATATTTTTCAAGTAGGCCTGGCACACAGGCTTGGAAGGCAGTAGAAAAGTGCAATTCTAGGGCACGAGCAAACTGAGGATTAAGATCATCAACAATCAAGAATTTTTTAATTTTAATTAGTAACTATACTGTGACAACAATTATGATTGGTGTAAATAGTTGGCAAGACGGCCTGGCACAAAAGGCTGGCAGGCAGGAGGTAAATGCAATTCAAGGACACTAGGAGACTGAATACTGACAGTCAAAACAGAGATGATTGACAATTTTTGCAATACTGTTAAAAGAAATATGATTGCTGGCAATAATTGGCTAGGTGGGCCTGGCACACAGCAGGCTGCAAGGCAGGAGGAAAGTGCAATTCACTGGCACCAGCAAACTGAGGATTCACAACTATTACCAAAAATTTTAATTTTTAATTACTAAGAATATTGTGACAACAAATATGATTGGTGTAAATATTTTTCAAGTAGGCCTGGCACACAGGCTTGGAAGGCAGTAGAAAAGTGCAATTCTAGGGCACGAGCAAACTGAGGATTAAGATCAACAATTAAGAATTTTTTAATTTTAATTAGTAACTATACTGTGACAACAATTCTGATTGGTGTAAATAGTTGGCAAGACGGCCTGGCACAAAAGGCTGGCAGGCAAGAGGTAGATGCATTTCAAGGACACTAGGAGACTGAATACTGACAGTCAAAACAGTGATGATTGACAATTTTTGCAATACTGTTAAAAGAAATTTGATTGCTGGCAATAATTGGCTAGGTGGGCCTGGCACACAGCAGGCTGCAAGGCAGGAGGAAAGTGCAATTCAATGGCACCAGCAAACTGAGGATTCACAACAACTATTACCAAAAATTTAAATTTTTTATTATTAAGAATACTGTCACAACAAATATGATAAGTGTAAATATTTTTCAAGTAGGCCTGGCACACAGGCTTGGAAGGCAGTAGAAAAGTGCAATTCTAGGGCACGAGCAAACTGAGGATTAAGATCATCAACAATCAAGAATTTTTTAATTTTAATTAGTAACTATACTGTGACAAAAAATTATGATTGGTGTAAATAGTTGGCAAGACGGCCTAGCACAAAAGGCTGGCAGGCAGGAGGTAGATGCAATTGAAGGATACTAGGAAACTGATTACTGACAGTCAAAACAGTGATGATTGACAATTTTTGCAATACTGTTAAAAGAAATATGATTGCTGGCAATAATTGGCTAGGTGGGCCTAGCACACAGCAGGCTGCAAGGTAGGAGAAAAGTGAAATTCAATGGCACCAGCAAACTGAGGATTCACAACAACTATTACCAAAAATTTAAATTTTTAATTATTAAGAATACTGTGACAACAAATATGATTGGTGTAAATATTTTTCAAGTAGGCCTGGCACACAGGCTTGGAAGGCAGTAGAAAAGTGCAATTCTAGGGCACGAGCAAACTGAGGATTAAGATCAACAATCAATAATTTTTTAATTTTAATTAGTAACTATACTGTGACAACAATTATGATTGGTGTAAATAGTTGGCAAGACGGCCTGGCACAAAAAGCTGGCAGGCTGGAGGTAAATGCAATTCAAGGACGCTAGGAGACTGAATACTGACAGTCAAAACGGTGATGATTGACAATTTTTGCAATACTGTTAAAAGAAATATGATTGCTGGCAATAATTGGCTAGGTGGGCCTGGCACACAGCAGGCTGCAAGGCAGGAGGAAAGTGCAATTCAATGGCACCAGCAAACTGAGGATTCACAACAACTATTACCAAAAATTTAAATTTTTAATTATTAAGAATACTGTGACAACAAATATGATTGGTGTAAATATTTTTCAAGTAGACCTGGCACATAGGCTTGGAAGGCAGTAGAAAAGTGCAATTCTAGGGCACGAGCAAACTGAGGATTAAGATCATCAACAATCAAGAATTTTTTAATTTTAATTAGTAACTATACTGTGACAAAAAATTATGATTGGTGTAAATAGTTGGCAAGACGGCCTGGCACAAAAGGCTGGCAGGCAGGAGGTAGATGCAATTAAAGGACACTAGGAAACTGATTACTGACAGTCAAAACAGTGATGATTGACAATTTTTGCAATACTGTTAAAAGAAATATGATTGCTGGCAATAATTGGCTAGGTGGGCCTAGCACACAGCAGGCTGCAAGGTGGGAGAAAAGTGAAATTCAATGGCACCAGCAAACTGAGGATTCACAACAACTATTACCAAAAATTTAAATTTTTAATTATTAAGAATACTGTGACAACAAATATGATTGGTGTAAATATTTTTCAAGTAGGCCTGGCACACAGGCTTGGAAGGCAGTAGAAAAGTGCAATTCTAGGGCACAAACAAACTGAGGATTAAGATCAACAATCAAGAATTTTTTAATTTTAATTAGTAACTATACTGTGACAACAATTATGATTGGTGTAAATAGTTGGCAAGACGGCCTGGCACAAAAAGCTGGCAGGCAGGAGGTAAATGCAATTCAAGGACGCTAGGAGACTGAATACTGACAGTCAAAACAGTGATGATTGACAATTTTTGCAATACTGTTAAAAGAAATATGATTGCTGGCAATAATTGGCTAGGTGGGCCTGGCACACAGCAGGCTGCAAGGCAGGAGGAAAGTGCAATTCAATGGCACCAGCAAACTGAGGATTCACAACAACTATTACCAAAAATTTAAATTTTTAATTACTAAGAATACTGTGACAACAAATATGATTGGTGTAAATATTTTTCAAGTAGACCTGGCACATAGGCTTGGAAGGCAGTAGAAAAGTGCAATTCTAGGGCACGAGCAAACTGAGGATTAAGATCATCAACAATCAAGAATTTTTTAATTTTAATTAGTAAATATACTGTGACAAAAAATTATGATTGGTGTAAATAGTTGGCAAGACGGCCTGGCACAAAAGGCTGGCAGGCAGGAGGTAGATGCAATTGAAGGACACTAGGAAACTGATTACTGACAGTCAAAACAGTGATGATTGACAATTTTTGCAATACTGTTAAAAGAAATATGATTGCTGGCAATAATTGGCTAGGTGGGCCTAGCACACAGCAGGCTGCAAGGTAGGAGAAAAGTGAAATTCATTGGCACCAGCAAACTGAGGATTCACAACAACTATTACCAATAATTTAAATTTTTAATTATTAAGAATACTGTGACAACAAATATGATTGGTGTAAATATTTTTCAAGTAGGCCTGGCACACAGGCTTGGAAGGCAGTAGAAAAGTGCAATTCTAGGGCACGAGCAAACTGAGGATTAAGATCAACAATCAAGAATTTTTTAATTTTAATTAGTAACTATACTGTGACAACAATTATGATTGGTGTAAATAGTTGGCAAGATGGCCTGGCACAAAAGGCTGGCAGGCAGGAGGTAAATGCAATTCAAGGACGCTAGGAGACTGAATACTGACAGTCAAAACAGTGATGATTGACAATTTTTGCAATACTGTTAAAAGAAATATGATTGCTGGCAATAATTGGCTAGGTGGGCCTGGCACACAGCAGGCTGCAAGGCAGGAGGAAAGTGCAATTCAATGGCACCAGCAAACTGAGGATTCACAACAACTATTACCAAAATTTTTAATTTTTAATTATTAAGAATACTGTGACAACAAATATGATTGGTGTAAATATTTTTCAAGTAGGCCTGGCACATAGGCTTGGAAGGCAGTAGAAAAGTGAAATTCTAGGGCACGAGCAAACTGAGGATTAAGATCATCAACAATCAAGAATTTTTTAATTTTAATTAGTAACTATACTATGACAAAAAATTATGGCCTAGATTTAGAGTTCGGCGGTAAAAGGGCTGTTAACGCTCCGCGGGCTTTTTTCTGGCCGCACCATAAATTTAACTCTGGTATTGAGAGTTAAAACAAATGCTGCTTTAGGCTCCAAAAAAGGAGCATAGGGCATTTTTACCGCAAATGCAACTCTCGATACCAGAGTTGCTTACGGACGCGGCCGGCATCAAAAACGTGCTCGTGCACGATTCTCCCATAGGAAACAATGGGGCTGTTTGAGCTGAAAAAAAACCTAACACCTGCAAAAAAGCAGCGTTCAGCTCCTAACGCAGCCCCATTGTTTCCTATGGGAAAACACTTCCTACGTCTGCACCTAACACTCTAACATGTACCCCGAGTCTAAACACCCCTAACCTTACACTTATTAACCCCTAATCTGCCGCCCCCGCTATCGCTGACCCCTGCATATTTTTTTTAACCCCTAATCTGCCGCTCCGTAAACCGCCGCAACCTACGTTATCCCTATGTACCCCTAATCTGCTGCCCTAACATCGCCGACCCCTATGTTATATTTATTAACCCCTAATCTGCCCCCCACAACGTCGCCGACACCTACCTACACTTATTAACCCCTAATCTGCCGAGCGGACCTGAGCGCTACAATAATAAAGTTATTAACCCCTAATCCGCCTCACTAACCCTATCATAAATAGTATTAACCCCTAATCTGCCCTCCCTAACATCGCCGACACCTAACTTCAATTATTAACCCCTAATCTGACGACCGGAGCTCACCGCTATTCTAATAAATGTATTAACCCCTAAAGCTAAGTCTAACCCTAACACTAACACCCCCCTAACTTAAATATAATTTACATATAACGAAATAAATTAACTCTTATTAAATAAATTATTCCTATTTAAAGCTAAATACTTACCTGTAAAATAAATCCTAATATAGCTACAATATAAATTATAATTATATTATAGCTATTTTAGGATTAATATTTATTTTACAGGCAACTTGGTATTTATTTTAACTAGGTACAATAGCTATTAAATAGTTAAGAACTATTTAATAGCTACCTAGTTAAAATAATTACAAAATTACCTGTAAAATAAATCCTAACCTAAGATATAATTAAACCTAACACTACCCTATCAATAAAATAATTAAATAAACTACCTACAATTACCTACAATTAACCTAACACTACACTATCAATAAATTAAATAAACACAATTGCTACAAATAAATACAATTAAATAAACTAGCTAAAGTACAAAAAATAAAAAAGAACTAAGTTACAGAAAATAAAAAAATATTTACAAACATAAGAAATATATTACAACAATTTTAAACTAATTAAACCTACTCTAAGCCCCCTAATAAAATAACAAAGCCCCCCAAAATAAAAAATTCCCTACCCTATTCTAAATTAGAAAAGTTACAAGCTCTTTTACCTTACCAGCCCTGAACAGGGCCCTTTGCGGGGCATGCCCCAAGAAGTTCAGCTCTTTTGCCTGTAAAAGAAAACATACAATACCCCCCCCCCCAACATTACAACCCACCACCCACATACCCCTAATCTAACCCAAACCCCCCTTAAATAAACCTAACACTAAGCCCCTGAAGATCTTCCTACCTTGTCTTCACCATACCAGGTTCACCGATCCGTCCTGGCTCCGATATCTTCATCCAACCCAAGCGGGGGCTAGACATCCACTGAAGAAGTCCAGAAGAGGGTCCAAAGTCTTCCTCCTATCTGGCAAGAAGAGGACATCCGGACCGGCAAACATCTTCTCCAAGCGGCATCTTCGATCTTCTTCCATCCGGTGCGGAGCGGGTCCATCTTGAAGCAGGCGACGCGGATCCATCCTCTTCTTCCGATGTCTCCCGACGAATGACGGTTCCTTTAAGGGACGTCATCCAAGATGGCGTCCCTCGAATTCCGATTGGCTGATAGGATTCTATCAGCCAATCGGAATTAAGGTAGGAATTTTCTGATTGGCTGATGGAATCAGCCAATCAGAATCAAGTTCAATCCGATTGGCTGATCCAATCAGCCAATCAGATTGAGCTCGCATTCTATTGGCTGTTCCGATCAGCCAATAGAATGCGAGCTCAATCTGATTGGCTGATTGGATCAGCCAATCGGATTGAACTTGATTCTGATTGGCTGATTCCATCAGCCAATCAGAAAATTCCTACCTTAATTCCGATTGGCTGATAGAATCCTATCAGCCAATCGGAATTCGAGGGACGCCATCTTGGATGACTTCCCTTAAAGGAACCGTCATTCGTCGGGAGACATCGGAAGAAGAGGATGGATCCGCGTCGCCTACTTCAAGATGGACCCGCTCCGCACCGGATGGAAGAAGATCGAAGATGCCGCTTGGAGAAGATGTTTGCCGGTCCGGATGTCCTCTTCTTGCCGGATAGGAGGAAGACTTTGGACCCTCTTCTGGACTTCTTCAGTGGATGTCTAGCCCCCGCTTGGGTTGGATGAAGATATCGGAGCCAGGACGGATCGGTGAACCTGGTATGGTGAAGACAAGGTAGGAAGATCTTCAGGGGCTTAGTGTTAGGTTTATTTAAGGGGGGTTTGGGTTAGATTAGGGGTATGTGGGTGGTGGGTTGTAATGTTGGGGGGGGGTATTGTATGTTTTCTTTTACAGGCAAAAGAGCTGAACTTCTTGGGGCATGCCCCGCAAAGGGCCCTGTTCAGGGCTGGTAAGGTAAAAGAGCTTGTAACTTTTCTAATTTAGAATAGGGTAGGGAATTTTTTATTTTGGGGGGCTTTGTTATTTTATTAGGGGGCTTAGAGTAGGTGTAATTAGTTTAAAATTGTTGTAATATATTTCTTATGTTTGTAAATATTTTTTTATTTTCTGTAACTTAGTTCTTTTTTATTTTTTGTACTTTAGCTAGTTTATTTAATTGTATTTATTTGTAGCAATTGTGTTTATTTAATTTATTGATAGTGTAGTGTTAGGTTAATTGTAGGTAATTGTAGGTAGTTTATTTAATTATTTTATTGATAGGGTAGTGTTAGGTTTAATTATATCTTAGGTTAGGATTTATTTTACAGGTAATTTTGTAATTATTTTAACTAGGTAACTATTAAATAGTTCTTAACTATTTAATAGCTATTGTACCTAGTTAAAATAAATACCAAGTTGCCTGTAAAATAAATATTAATCCTAAAATAGCTAAAATATAATTATAATTTATATTGTAGCTATATTAGGGTTTATTTTACAGGTAAGTATTTAGCTTTAAATAGGAATAATTTATTTAATAAGAGTTAATTTATTTCGTTAGATAAAAATTATATTTAACTTAGGGGGGTGTTAGTGTTAGGGTTAGACTTAGCTTTAGGGGTTAATGCATTTATTATAGTAGCGGTGAGCTCCGGTCGGCAGATTAGAGGTTAATAATTGAAGTTAGGTGTCGGCGATGTTAGGGAGGGCAGATTAGGGGTTAATACTATTTATGATAGGGTTAGTGAGGCGGATTAGGGGTTAATAACTTTATTATAGTAGCGGTGCGGTCCGCTCGGCAGATTAGGGGTTAATAAGTGTAGGCAGGTGTCGGCGACGTTGAGGGGGGCAGATTAGGGGTTAATAAATATAATATAGGGGTCGGCGGTGTTAGGGGCAGCAGATTAGGGGTACATAAGTATAACGTAGGTGGCGGTCGGCAGATTAGGGGTTAAAATTTTTAATCGAGTGGCGGCGATGTGGGGGGAGCTCGGTTTAGGGGTACATAGGTAGTTTATGGGTGTTAGTGTACTTTAGGGTACAGTAGTTAAGAGCTTTATAAACCGGCGTTAGCCAGAAAGCTCTTAACTCCTGCTATTTTCAGGCGGCTGGAATCTTGTCGTTAGAGCTCTAACGCTCACTGCAGAAACGACTCTAAATACCGGCGTTAGGAAGATCCCATTGAAAAGATAGGCTACGCAAATGGCGTAGGGGGATCTGCGGTATGGAAAAGTCGCGGCTGAAAAGTGAGCGTTAGACCCTTTAATCACTGACTCCAAATACCAGCGGGCGCCCAAAACCAGCGTTAGGAGCCTCTAACGCTGGTTTTGACGGCTACCGCCGAACTCTAAATCTAGGCCTATGATTGGTGTAAATAGTTGGCAAGACGGCCTGGCACAAAAGGCTGGCAGGCAGGAGGTAGATGCAATTCAAGGATACTAGGAGACTGATTACTGACAGTCAAAACAGTGATGATTGACAATTTTTGCAATACTGTTAAAAGAAATATAATTGCTGGTGTGACACAGGCCTGATAGAAAATGAAAAAAAATGACACTAGCAAAATAATTAAATTTTTTGGTTAGTTAAATTTAAACTAATGTTGTTAGGGAGATATCAGTGGTGGCAGTAATCACAGCATATGCTGTGAGCCTTAAACACACAGCCTGAAAGCCAGGCAAATGCTAATAAAAAAAAAAAACGAAAAAAAAAAACTGGCACAAAATATAGCCCTAAAAGGGGCTTTTTGGGGTGCTGTGCTTGCAGCAGAGATGAGTGGAGTCCTTCTGGACTGTAAATACACTAGCCTAGCTATGTTTTTCCTATTAATGTCAGGGGCAAAAACACAACACGTCCTCTCATTAAGAAAGCAAGGTCGTTATGAGTCTAAAATGGCAGATTCCGAGTAGCTGGGAGGGTCTGTGAGGGAGTGTCTGATGTTGATTGGCTCTAATGTGTCAGACGGCTGTGACATAAAGGGTCAAAGTTTCCTCAATGATGACACATAGGGGCGGATCGAACATCGCCATGTGTTTGCCCACAAACGCGAATGCGAACAAGCTATGTTCGCTGTGAACCGTTCGCGGGCGAACAGTTCGGGACATCACTACTTATTATTCTCGGTTATAATATTGCCAAATATTAACTTACGGAAAACATAAAACAAATATCTGATTCCCATATATACATCATTAATATATCTGATACAAGCTTGTGAAATGAAGTGATACACATGATTTCCATATTTGCTCATGTAAAAGATCAATAATATATGTGCTATCAACAAATGAGTGTATAAATACACCAAGTAGCGCTGCAAAAGATTAGAAGTGTGGATCTGGCACAATAAATAGAACAATCAAATATAATAAATACAAACAAATACATTTATACAAATGAATATTCTATATAAAACAAATCCGGATAGAAGATAGTCCCAGTACAGGCAATAAATGAAAACCTTTGTAAATGATTGTACACATATGGGAATAGGTATCAGGTGTGAATGTAAAAGTTAAGTTGTAACACTCCTCCGATGTACACTACTGGCTATGAGTGAATGATGCTGCTCTTCTTACATGGGTAATTCCAAATACCTCAACAAGGAATCTATAACAACAAAAAGGAGAAAAGCGCAAAGCCGATTCAAGTGTAGTGTATACAATTTAATGATGCCTCACACACTAATGTGGCTACTTACAGGATATAAAATATAAAACAGCTTATCAAACGATAGACACAGTTGTCAAATGAAACACTTAGCTCCTGGTTCCCGGTCTGGTGCAGATTCTTGTGTTTAGTAAGTTCAATAGTTCCGGTATAGTATTTGACTATAATACCCCTCCACTTCAATGTCCAAAGAACCCGCTAAGAATTTAAAAAACACACACGCTCATCTACAACCAATAGACACCTCATACACACGAGGATCTACGGAAGCCTCGTATTTGTGCTATAGTTTGGTTACATAGGCAACAACTATAAGCCTACAGGGTTACTTGCTGCCAAAAGTTTGAGAAACACTGCTTTAGGCAAACTGCTTTTGCAGGTAGAGTCTGTTTCATAGCTTATCACAGAGGCCATGGAGAAGTGTCTATATGCACAGACACTAACAAAGTACCAAGCATTGATTGATTTGGGAGGAGGCCTTTTATAAGAGGTACAATGGAATAAAGACCTCTCCAGTTTAAAGAGAAAGTACAATGTAACAAAAACCAGGAAGGTGTATGACAGTATGCTGCTTACCTGCAGATGATACATGCCTGAATAGCATAGTTACTATCCAACCAATATGGCTATGTGCAGTGGATGTTTTAATTATCCATCTGGGGAAGTGTTCTGTAGCACATCACTGAAGCAATAATAACAGAGGTGGCAGTACCCTTTGAGTGAAGGGCCAACCAGATGTCTGATGCAATGTTAGCTATGTGGTTTGCGGTGTCAGCTGCTTTAAAGACTAAAGGCTGTGACACACTGCAAGCGTAGCGGTGCGCAGCGTGTAGATGCAGCTGTGCGCGCTCAGTGTGTCCTGCCTTTTCATCTCTGAGCACTCTGCTGCATCAGGTCGCGTAGCTGAGCGCTCAGAGATGAAATATTTGATCTTCAAAACCGATGCGACGTGGAGCGAAGCAGCTGCTTCGCTTGCGTCACTTCGCTTGCAGTGTATCACAGCCTTAAGAGAGCAAATCTGAGCCGTGATGGCATGCATTGGCTGCAAGGCCTTAACTTAAATAATCTTTACCACCCAGGGACCTACTTTTCCATTGTTGTGTGGTTCGTTGTGGGCCCATAATGAGATTAATAGGAGCTGTGGATATGGATCTCACTTAGCATGTGGCCATCCTGAATGGTTGCTGGCTCTACCCCCCACATAAAACAAATTTTGATGCAATTTTTAAAAGAACTCTTTTCATGTTTTGATGAACAATTATGTGAATGTAGATAAATGGGCATGAACAATATTTTTGTGTAGACGGCTTTAGATGTCTGATAAGGTATTTAGACTAGAGCTTTTTAAAAAGGGGTCCCATTTTTATGAAGTTGGCAGAATTCTGGCCTGAACAAAAAATAAGGTCTTAGGTTATCTAACAGATGCTAAAAAATTGGGCTAAATGTATTGATGTGATGGCTTAATGTACCATTGAAATTGATCTGTATGATAATCTGGAATCTACCTATGAGAAATCACAAGTCCAGAACTGGAGCAATTGTCGATTGTTGATATTTTAGGTGCTGTATCCCTCACAAGGTAACCAGACAAGACATTAAATAACAATCAATTACACAATACATATTCTTTTATAATAATTTATAACAATAGTAAATTATCATGTCATTAATTCCATTAGGTTACATAAGAATGTCTATTCTAAAATATTTGTGAGACACAGACCCAGGGCCTGAAGATCTAAAGCTATCCTTTTAGGTGAGATGATCTAAAATGATCCTCCAGCACTGAGATCCCCAGTGAAATTTTTAAAAGGCAGATTTTTCTATACTTCTCCAAAGGGGTGTTCCCGCATTTCTGTATGTGAAGGAGAGACAAGCCTACTGCAATATAAAACTGTATGACATGACAGTTCTACTGCATTTACACTTTGTGCTTTGTATTTTATATTGCTTTATACTTCATTTTGTAAGTTTTATTACAAACTTTGCACTTTCTATATTGTATTTTATTTTTTGTATTTAATACAGCAGTGTATTTGGGATTGTGAGTTTACAAATTCTGATTATGCTTTTACAGTTTCTGTGTAACTTTAACATATTATGATCATACTTTGTATATTTAAGTGTATCTTTTACAAATTACATTGCACTTTGTATTTCTTGTATTTAAAATAAAACTGAAATACTGACAGCTTCAGTTTCCAAGAGAATTACATTATTTTCTAAGCAAAGATTTTTTTCGTTTGGAGATAAATTATAGTGCATATTTCACAGGGGCTAAACTCACCATATTCTCTAAAAAACAGGGCGTCACTGACCCAGAGAGATGAGAGATGGCTTCCATAGAAAGTAATAAAGTTCTCTAAGATACAGATTTCACATGGGAGAGAGAAGGTAACTTGAAAAAACTTGGGGCTGATAAAAAGGCTCAGTTTGAATTAATTACTAATAAAACTGAAATGTTTTCACTACAATTTAACTTGCTTTTGTCTATAGTTTAGTATATATCACATTTCTATCAGTTAAATAAATGTATTGTGAATTTCGAGCAAACTTCTCCTGCATAAAGCTAGCGAGAAAAATCAGTGAGACCAGCTTGTTTAAAATGCTTACAGCATTTCACTAGACTTGTGATAGAGCTTCATACATACCCCCAGAACTCCCCTTTTCAGACCAGGGAACTCCACTGTCCCTCCCACTTTCTGAAGCTGTGTTTTATTTTACAATAGAGAAAATACAAATGTAATGTAATTTGTAAAAGTCATACAAAGTATGATCCTAATTTGTTAAAATAAGAGAAACATAATCTAAATGGGTAAAATCACTGCTACAACTTAATCTAAACCTAAATGTATAAAAATATAAAATAGAAAGTGTAAAACTTAAATATAATAAGACCCAATCTCAAGTGTAAAGTAATATAAAATACAATACATAAAGTGTAAGTGTTATAAAACTCTCATATCATGCAGTGCAATATTGGACAGGGCTTGTCTATCATTTATTCACAGAAATGAGAGTAATCTTGCAGTGCTGGAGAGTTCTGCCATTTTTCTTTGATTATTTAGTGAGTTCAGCCGCTGTGAAGTAAAATTTCTCTTCAAGCAGGAGAAATTGTAATAATCAGGCCCTCCCAATTTTAAAACCGGAGTTCTATATTTTAAAACTACAGGATTCGAGTTTAATTAAGAAGAAAATAATAGATAACTACATTCATAATTTTGAAAATAATGTGTATAAATATAACATACATACTAAGCCGAGCTACTTCATGTTACACTGAAATACTAATTTTCTATGCAATGAACAAACAATAACATGTCTTCTCATACACATACATATTTTAGTGAATGTTTTCTTTACAAAACTCCAGTTTTCATTCCTTCATAGTCCTTCATAGTCCAGATATTTGTCCAAAATATTATGATTGATGAAGATTTGACAGTAACTGGTTTCTTCACATTATGAGGTAGATTTTACAATATCACAAAAGTGGAGGCACAACTTGGACATCAGCTGCTAAGACTAGGGACTCCTAAATAAAAAATAAAAAACATTTAATTAATATGATTTTATGTAAATCAAAATTGTTAAATTGTGAATTGAGATGTTTGAAAGATGTTTAAAGTGATGGTAAATGTATTAATTATAATTTTACTTTTATGCTGCCTGTCAAACTCGGACATAAGAAATTCTCAGACGGAGGCAGACTTGAAGCAAGTAACAGAGCCACATAAAAAGAAACGGTGGGTTTTAATCTCATGATTTTATCTCCTCTGTAATTTAAGCACATTTATATAGACAGATAGACAATCAGACAGATAGATAGATAGATAGATAGATAGATAGAGATATAGCTTAAGATATATCTGTGTGTCTATATGTGTATATGTGTATATGTGTATACATGTGTATTTATGTATATACAATGTATGTGTTTATATGTCTGTATAAGTGCACATGTTTCCACATATAAACACATTAATGCACATTTATAAACATATCTACACACACACAGACATATACATATATATATACAGTATATATATATATATATATATATATATATATATTTATTGATAGATAGATAGATAGATAGATAGATAGATAGATAGATAGACTTTGGAGCCCTTTCAAGTCAAACACCTCTCATATACCATATCCCTTTTAATCTTTTATTTTTTTAATTAATATTAATATGATATATTTTTATATTAAAGGGTGTATATATGTGTGTAATACTTTATTCAAATGTGATTTTGATGTCTTTTGTGAACATTTAATTTAACCCATACGCTTTATTTCAGGTCACAAGTTGCGTTTAATATTCTAGCTCAGTTTCAGCTTTTGCTTGAACTCAAACTATAACTTTTAACTTGCAATATTCATTGGTAATAAGTGTGGTTGCAATATTCATTGGTAATAAGTAAGTTTGCTAAATTCTTTGAAAGTATAGGTTGCGCTAGCGCGATGTAGGGCGCACTAACCCTTCTCTGACAAATGGGATGTACTATGGACTTGTAATATTAAGTTGCGCAAATGTTAGTGCTGTCCAGCAATATTGTGCACAACGTGTGATCAGGCCCTATATTTTTTAAAAACTGATAAAACTTTTTAAAATGTTATTAATAATTATACTTTATATATTTATCTGACAAGTGCCTACCTCATATGACATTATGCATAACTATGAAAAGAGAAAGACGCAATCAACTGAGACAGAACAAAAGCTTGAATAACTTCCATGCCTGTTCAGTTTCATTGCCACTCAGGGTGCGCATTCTTTTAGCACATTTTCGCCTAGATTTAGAGTTTTGTCGGTAAAGACCCGCGGTGCTAACGCTGCTTTTTTTCTAGTGCACCCTTAAGACAACGCTGGTATTTAGAGTTGTCTGAGTGGCTGCGTTAGGCTCAGAAAAGGGAGCGTTGAGCATAATTTAGCTCCACTTCAACCCTCAATATCAGTGTTGCCTACGGTAAGCTGGAAAAACGTGCTTGTGCACGATATCCCCATAGGAAACAATGGCGCTGAGCTGGCTGAAAAAAACCTAACACCTGCAAAAAAGCAGCGTTCAACTCCTAGCGCAGCCCCATTGTTTCCTATGGGGAAACACTATCTAAGTCTGCACTTAACACCCTAACATGAACCCCGAGTCTAAACACCCCTAACCTTACACTTATTAACCCCTAATCTGCCGCCCCCGCTATCGCTGACACCTGCATTATACTATTAACCCCTATTCTGCCGCTCCGGACACCGTCGCAACCTACATTATAGCTATGAACCCCTAATCTGCTACCCCTTACACCGCTGACACCTATATTATATTTATTAACCCCTAATCTTTAATTGTAACTTAGGTTAGGATTTATTTTACAGGTAATTTTGAAATTATTTTAACTAGGTAGCTATTAAATAGTTAATAACTATTTAATAGCTATTGTACCTAGTTAAAATAAATACAAAGCTGCCTGTAAAATAAATATAAATCCTAAAATAGCTACAATGTAACTATTAGTTATATTGTAGCTATATTAGGGTTTATTTGATAGGTAAGTATTTAGTTTTAAATAGGATTAATTTATTTAATTATAGAAATATTATTTCATTTTGTTTCAATTATATTTATGTTAGGGGGGTGTTAGGGTTAGGGTTAGACTTAGGTTTAGGGGTTAATACATTTATTATAGTAGCGGCGATGTTGCGGGTGGGAGATTAGGGGTTAATAATTGTAGGTAGGTGGCGGCAATGTTAGGGAGGGCAGATTAGGGGTTAATACAATTTATTATAGTGTTTGCGAGGTGGGAGTGCGGCGGTTTAGGGGTTAATACATTTATTATAGTGGCGGCGAGGTCTGTTTGGCAGATTAGGGGTTAATAAGTGTAGGTAGGTAGCGGCGACATTGGGGGGGCAGATTAGGGGTTAATAAATATAATATAGGTGTCGGCAATGTTAAGGGGTTAAAAAATTTTATTATAGGGTTTGCAATGTGGGGGGGCCTCGGTTTAGGGGTACATAGGTAGTTTATGGGTGTTAGTGTACTTTACAGCACAGTAGTTAAGAGCTTTATGTTCCAGCGTTAACCCATAAAGCTCTTAACTGACTTTTTTTGGCGGTAGGAGTCTTGTCAGTAGAGGCTCTATCGCTCACTTCTTCCAAGACTCCAAATACCAGCGTTATGCAAATCCCATTGAAAAGATAGGATACGCAATTGACGTAAGGGGATCTGCGGTAGCCTGGAGTCGTGGAAAGAAAGTGAGCGGTAGACCCTTTCCTGGCTGACTCTAAATACCAGCGGGCGGTAAAAAGCAGCGTTAGGACCCTTTAACGCTGCTTTTGACGGCTAACGCCAAACTCTAAATCTAGCTGTATGCCTTTTCACAGGAAAAAAAATATCCTGTAGCATATCAGTCTGATCCTGCCCAATGACAGTCCAGCGCTGAAATACCAGGCAATTCCTCTCTGAACAAGAGAAACAACAACCTCTGACGATCGTTTCGGCCTTCTGTGGGCCTCTTCAGTAAGGACATGCGTGCTAAAAGAGTATGCCCCATGAGTGACACTGAAAACGAACAGGCATGGAAGTTATTCTAGATTTTGTTCTGTCTCAGCTGAGTGTGTCTCTCTCTCTTTTTATATTAACTCATATGATATTATCTCTGTTTTCATCTGTTCAAGTAATTATTGAACTGTGGATTGCTTCTTGTAAAATTATAAGTAGTTATTTTTTTTCCCTAACTGTAGTTTTTACTCACCTTATACATTTGTATAGCTGGATTTTTCAAGAATAAAACAGGGATCCAGATTCCTGACTGTAGTCTTTCTATAAAAATATATTTATATATACACATAAGATAAAGGATGTCACAATATATAAAATAATATAATCAACAATTATAATAATAATAATATCAAGTAGTTTTTCCTTACTGTTCAGCACTGTATTGATAAACGTCTGCAATTCCTCTTCCATCTTAGGATTCTGAGAAAGAAAGTAAAACCACACAATATGGGTAAATAGCAAACCTTACATTCTAAATAGATTTACAATTTGCGAGTGTTCTAGTACTGAATATGATAGTAACTATGAATACAAATTTTTAAAAGCATTTGAAGGGACATTAAACTCAACATTTATTTTCCTTGTAATGGGCCAGATTACAAGTGGAGTTGTATTGACAGCTCAGGGTGCACTATCCAACCTCCAGGTATTAGTGGCCTGGTGCTTTTGCTAGAGCGCTAACATTTTACTTTCAACTATGGAAGTAAAAGTAGGTGCACTATGGATCACCCTCTAGCAAAGTTAGCTCACCATAGCTATACTATTTTATGCTCCACTTGTAATCTAGGCCAGCATGCTTAAAGGGACAATACAGTCAAAATTAAACTGTCATGATTTAGAAAAAGCATGACATTTTTTACATCTAATTTCCTTTGTTCTCTTGGTATCCTTAGTTGCTATATTCTGATTGGTGGCTGCACATATACTGCTTGTTAATGGCTCGGACGATACTTTTATCTCATTCCCAGTAAGGCATTGCTGCTCTTTCAACAAAGGATACCAAGAGAATGAAGTAAATTTGAAATCTGAAGTAAATTGGAAAGTTGTAAAATGTATGCTCTATCTGAAATTTGAAAGAAAATGTTTTGGTCCCATGTCCCTTTAATTAAGTAAAATAAAACAATATACATGTATTTCTTATTTTCCCTGCTATGGCCTCTATTTATCAAGGTCTGGCGGACCTGATCCAACAGTGCGGATCAGGTCCGCCAGACCTTGCTGAATACAGAGAGCAATACGCTCTCCGCATTCAGCATTGCACCAGCAGCTCACAAGAGTTGCTGGTGCAACGCCGCCCCCTGCAGACTCGCAGCCAATCGGCCGCCAGCAGGGAGGTGTCAATCAACCCGATCGTACTCGATCGGGTTGAATTGCGGCGATGTCTGACCGCCTGCTCAGAGCAGACGGACAGGTTATGGAGCAGCGGTCTTTAGACCGCTGCTTCATAACTGGTGTTTCTGGCGAGTCTAGCCGAAACATGTAAGCCACTGGTGCTACGCTCATTTCTCCACTCTTTTTCTGGCTGATTTTGTGTCCGTGTGAGCTGCGACTCACTTGAACTTCACTTTTAAAGAATCAAATAAAGAATTTGTTTTATTTTAACCTGGGACTCCATCCTTTGTTCCGTGAGTCTGAAGACTCGCCAGAAACAGGGACCGTCAAGCTTCGTCCGGAGCTTGATAGATAGGCCCCTCAATCTGTAAAACAATTTTGAAAAGTGTGCTTGTTCCATTCTCTAGAGATCCTATAGTGGCTCCATCATACTCTCTATGTATTGGTGAATTTGCTTGAGTCTGCAGCCTTCTAGATGGTGATTGGTTAGCTAAGAGTGCAAGTTAATTTACATCTGTCTCTAATTAGTCACTGCAAAGTGGTCAAGGAACTTGAAATTCATCAATTTTAAATTCCATTCTAAGAGCTGCATTTAATTTGCAAAACAAATGGCAATGTTAAAAAATGTTATTGGCAATACAGTTCCTAAAGGACCATTAAACGGACAGTCTTCACCAGAAATTGTATTATTTAAAAAGATTGATAAGCCCTGTATTACCCATTCCCCAGTTTTGCATATCCAACACAGTTATATTAATACATGTTTTACCTTTGTGATTACCTTGTATCTAAGCCTCTGCAGACTGCCCCCTTATTTCAGTTCTTGTGACTGACTTGCATTTTAGCCAATCAGTGCTGAGTCCTAGGTAACTCCACAGGTGTGAGCATTAATGTTATCTATAATGCACACATGAACTAACGCCCTCAAGTTGTGAAAAAGTGTCAAAATGCATTCAGATATGAGGCAGCCTTTAAGGGTTAAGAAATTAACATATGAGCCTACCAGTGTTCCCTCTAAGGACAGTTTTGTGTGCAGCCCAGCAGTGAAACAGTTAACAAGAGAACCATGCCTTGCCATCTGTATTGTGCAGTGTTTGCTAATTGCAGGGTGTGGTTACCTAATTAACCGTTTCACTGCTGGGCCGCACACAAAATTGGCCTTAGAGGGAACACTGGAGCCTACCTAGTTTTACCTTTCAACTAAGAATACCAAGAGAACAAATCAAAATTTGATGATAAAAGTAAATTGGAAAACTGGTTAAAATTGCATGCTCTATCAGAATCATGAAAGTTTATTTTTGACTCGAATGTCCCTTTAAACTCGTCTTTTCAACATTGCATGAAATGTTTCAATATTGAAAATGAAACATTATTGCAATATTCATTCATTATTTATTTTGCTTCCCTTTGCTGTAAAATACATCTGAAATTTGTACTTGTTTGTACTTTCTCTCAGGGTTAATACTTTTAGCTAATTTATCTGTTAGGTTTTGTTTAACCACCTACTACCTCTTTTCTGTATTATTTTGCTTTTTTAAGGTAGATTACCTGTTTTGCATCAACGATGGGAAAAATTATTATTTGCAATAGTATTGAGCATACAAGGTAGTTTAGCTGTTAATATTTGTTGTCTGAATATACAAATATATATTTATATTTAGCTATACGATAAAAATTAAAAAGGATTATATGTCTGTTTATATAAATTACTTATACGTTCTTTTTTTTTACTAATTAACTAAGCTGAAACAGTAGTAAACCACCTTATAGGAATAGAAGAGGGCAGGCTACCCCAGTCTCATTCTTTAACTTCACATGTGCAGAGTACATGCTATATCTGCATATTTCTGATTGGTTAGCAAGGATTCTTTTGTTTTGGGGGACAGGGAAACCAGTGAAAAGAGAAAAAAAAAAATAATAATATGCTCATTTGACAAAATAAAGCAGTATATTTCATTGCAATTTTTTTCTCAGATATGAAGGTACATTGTTTTGCAGCTTTGTGTCCATTTACATGTCTATATTTTGATATATTTTTAATATATTAACACTGTTCTCCTCTATGATTTGCAAATTCTACACATTTAGAATCTCTCAACGAAGTGCATATTAATGGTGAGCATAATATTGGGAATAAAAATCTAAGAAAATCCAGGAAAAACTAGAATGAATCAGCGAAAATGTTCATTTATCATCATATATTTGAAAACTAGAAGATTAAAAATTGATAGACAACAATTTTACAGTGCGTACCTTAGAATTTTTTGTATTTGAAAGGCTTTTCTCCATCTGAATTTGAATTCTGTAAATAAGTAAAGGAAAACAAATGCATTATAGTGATAAATAAAGCTTGGCAGTTTGTGTTTAGATGACATTTACCAGGAATTCTGGCATTGTAATGACTTATGCTTTTTACTGTCCAATTAAGCCTTGAGGGAATAAAGGATCCTCATGTATACTCCAGGATTTGTAAATTACATATACATACAACTAATATCTTTAAAGTAGATTCAAGGCTATAAACAGAAGGCTGATAAAATGAAAATGACAACATTGCCACCGTATACCTATATAGTGAAATCTTATATTGGTGTTTAGTCTTGTTATTTCTTCAGATGTTAGAGAGGGCTATAAAAGATTATCCGGTCACTGTGTATATATCCTAACTCTATACCAAAGCCCTAACAATAAACATTGCCCTAACAAAAAACCTATAATCAGAACAGTAGACCTTATCAAAACTTGAACACTAACCTTAGGTGTTAACATTTATGTAAAATTTACATTACTCATTGGAATGGGTTTGTTTTTTGTGATGTCATGAGTGAACAAATATGGTTGTATGCCATATGTTTACCATATAGGACTCATGTGACTGACACATTGACTCAATGGCCTAGATTCATATTGGGCTAGATTCATAGTGGCTTGTAATGATGCCAAGGGATCTCGTTGTTCACACAAGATCATGTTTGAAATTCATTGATGCCCATTTCACCTAACTTTTTTAACCCATCATCAGTGGTGTTCCTGCCATTATCACCTATAGTTGTGTTAAAGGGACACTGAACCCCAATTTTTTATTATTTATTTTATTTAATTATTATTATTATTTATTTTATTTAAGCAACTTTCTAATTTACTCCTATGATCAATTTTCCTTCATTCTCTTGCTTTCTTTAATGAAAAAGAAGGCATCTAAGCTGTTTTTTGGTTCAGAACCATGGAAAGCACTTGTTTATTGGTGGGTGAATTTATCCACCAATCAGCAAGAACAACACAGTGTGTTCACCAAAAATGGGCCGGCATCTAAACTTACATTCTTGCATTTCAAATAAAGATACCAAGAGAATGAAGAGGATTTGATAATAGGAGTAAATTAGAAAGTTGCTTAAAATTGCCTGCTCTATCTGAATCACGAAATAAAAAAATTGGGTTCAGTGTCCCTTTAAAGGCCCGATATCTAACACAGCAAAAGAAGTTTGCAAACAGTGATCTGTAAATGCATGTAAATGTTAAATATTAATTTTCATTTTATTATATTTTAAAGAAGTCTTGCTGGACAGAATGGTATGTTATACCATATGTTTACCATATGGGACTCATGTGACTGACACATTGACCCATTGGGCTAGATTCATATTGGGCTAGATTCATAGTGGCTTGTAATGATGTCAAGGGATCTCGTTGTTCACACAAGATCATGTTTGAAATTCATTGAGGCCCATTTCACCTAACCTTTTTAACCCATCATCAGTGGGCGCTCCTGTCATTATTACCTATAGTTGTGTTAAAAGGCCCAATATCTAACACAGCAAACATTAACCCTTAGAAAAGAAGCAAAACAATAAAGAAAATGCAACAGTTTGAAAACAAGTTTGCAAACAGTGATCTGTAAATGCATGTAAATGTTAAATATTCATGTTCATTTTATTATATATTAAATAAGTCTTGCTGGGTATATATATATATATATATATATATATATATATATATATAGATATAGATAGATAAAGTGTGTGTATATACTGTATATATATATATATATATATATATATATATATATATATACACATACATAAAAATATATATATGGACCACACGCACAGACTGGACTTGGTACACATCCTAAGCAATAAATTCAAAGAATGGAAAAAGCAAACCTCTATCTTCTTTTGTGGGGCATGGAGTAACAGACTTGCCAGGTCTCTGTAGAATCCACAAACTTCAAAAAACTCCAGCCACCAACTTCATTAAAAGACCTTTATTGCCTTATCCTGGGTCCAAGCATACAACGTTTCAAGCCAACATGGCTCTTAATCATGTACATCTTAATTATACACGTTCCTGCTCTTTATACCCTCACCTGTTAATTATTCATCTGCTGTTCATTAACCCTTTCTATGAAAAACACAACTATTGCAATTGCAACAGTGACATCTAGTGGTTATAATATATAGTACACAATTCTTTATTTATGATGTCTCTTTGTTTTTCAATAGAATGGGTGAACAGTATCTGTATATCATTTAAAATATAAAACATAAAAACCTATATACAATATTAAAAGAGGAGCATAAAATCCAAACATCTACAATGTCAACACAGTCTACAGAGTACATATACATCAATCAGAAATGTATGATTCTTCTCAGACTTCCTAGTAGAACAGGCTCCAATCCTTGCCTTATCCCCAAGGGTCTTAATAAAGACTTTGATTGGAGCCTGTTCTACTAGGAAGTCTGAGAAGAATCATACATGGATAGATTAGGATGATATGCCTGGCTTATATATATGTTGATTATGGGCACAAAAAAGAGCTTTTGGATAGCAGGTAGTTCTATAATGTGAGAATAAAGAAAAAAGTGAAATAAAGAAGTAGAAAAAGCTTTTTCTTTAAAGTAGGATTTTCTCAATAAAAATACATTCTGTAAAGAAATACATTTCTGATTGATGTATATGTACTCTGTAGACTGTGTTGACATTGTAGTTGTTTGGATTTTATGCTCCTCTTTTAATATTGTACATAGGTTTTATATTTTAAATGATATACAGGTACTGTTCACCCATTCTATTGAAAAACAAAGAGATATCATAAATAAAGAATTGTGTACTATATATTATAACCACTAGATGTCACTGTTGCAATTGCAATAGTTGTGTTTTTCATAGAAAGGGTTAATGAACAGCAGATGAATAATTAACAGGTGAGGGTATAAAGAGCAGGAACCTGTATAATTAAGATGTACATGATTAAGAGCCATGTTGGCTTGAAACGTTGTATGCTTGGACCTAGGATAAGACAATAAAGGTCTTTTAATGAAGTTGGTGGCTGGAGTTTTTTGAAGTTTACACATCCTAAGCCACAGCAAACTCCACAGCCCTGAACACTGACAGGCAGCTGCATAGTTCCCAGCAACCCAGGCAGTTAACCCCAGAGCAGCCAGGACCGCAGGGAAGCATTACAAACATTATCAACACAACACACAGAAAAACTAGCACTCACCAGCATATTCACAGTAATGTTTAAAAGCAAAACTGGGGGAAGTCAGTTACATTTGGCGCCAAAGGATCTTCCTCCAGTTTTGCTTTTAAACATTACTGTGAATCTACTGGCTAGTGCCGGGTTTTCTGTGTGTTGTGTTGATAATGTTTGTAATGCTTTCCTGCGGGCCTGTCACCCAGGCTGCTCTGGCGTTAACTGTCTGGGTTGCTGGGAACTTTGCAGCTGTCTCTCAGTGTTCAGGGCAGTGGAGTTTGCTGTGGCTTAGGATGTTTACCCAGTCCAGTCTGTGAGCGCGTTCCATTCCTGTGTTTTGTATTTACATAGGGGAGGTTACAACAGTCTGTGTCACCCTGGGAGGTTCCCAGTTGGTTTGTTTGGAATTATGCATTGTGTGGGTGCTGGTTTAGGGTCCCAGGAAGAGGGAGACCTTGTCATGGTCCTGGGCTTGATCCTTTGGCGCCAAATGTAACTGACTTCCCCCAGTTTTGCTTTTAAACATTACTGTGAATCTGCTGGCAAGTGCCAGGTTTTCAGGTTTTCTGTGTGTTGTGTTGATAATGTTTGCAATGCTTCCCTTTGGGCCTGTCACCCAGGCTGCTCTGGGGTTAACTGCCTGGGTTGCTGGGAACTTTGCAGCTGTCTGTCAGTGTTCAGGGCTGGGGAGTTTTCTGTGGCTTAGGATGTGTACCCAGTCCAGTCTGTGAATGCGGTCCATTCCTGTGTTTTGTATTTACATAGGGGAGGTTACAAAAGCCTGTGTCACCCTGGGAAGTTCCCAGTTGGTTTGTTTGGAAGTATGCATTTTGTGGGTGCTGGTTTAGGGTCCCAGGAAGGGGGAGACCTTGTTGTGGTCCTGGGCTTGATCCTTTGGCACCAAATGTAACTGACTTCCCCCAGTTTTGCTTTTAAACATTACTGTGAATCTGCTGGCGAGTGCCAGGTTTTCTGTGTGTATATATATATATATATATATATATATATATAGTGGTTGTTTTAAGAGGTTCCTTCCCAAGGGTTGATCAGGCTTTTTTTTCTTAAACCCTGGGTATTTAGAAAGCGGGAGATTTAGAAATATGAGTTTTTCCTTGTGAGGTTTTCTCTCTAACTCAAAGCCGATGATGTTGTCTCTTTCTTTTTTTACTATCTTGAGCTTTTTAATGTTTTCTCTTTTGCATATTTTAAAGGGGGCTGAGCTTTTTCCTTTTTATTAATTTGTTTTGTAATATTTTGAAACCATTTTTGTGATGCCAGTTGCAGTGGAAGTGTTTCTACACTATGTTGCAGTGTTAGATTCTGATGAACGTGCTGTGAGCCTCACCAAGAAGTCTGATTTTAGTACCAAAAATTTGGAGGGCTACTGCTTGTTAAGTGTCTGGAAAGAAGTCTGAAGTCTACTGTGGATCATGGTATCAATTTTGACTCTTATTATATGACCTGCACTAAGTATAAAGCTATTTGTAATGGCCACATTTGAATTAGCCTTATGGCATAATAAGTGCCAAAGTTGAGCAGGAAGTTTTAACTGTGACCTGCGAAAACATCATTCTTTGCTTGATTATTCCATTATGAAGATCCTGGTTTACCTGTTTCCCAGTCTGCAAAACTGGTTTCAGCTACTAAACAAGGTAACTTTTTCTTAACTTTTGCGAGATAGAAGCAGCTTCATTGATTAATTAGAAATTATCACGCCAATAGCTGCTCTTTCAGGGGGGCGGGTACAAATCTTCTTACAACTTGCCATTTTATGCCTGCTTTGTTGCATTAAGATTTTCTATCAAGATATTAGTTGCACAGACAAGTTTCATTAAATCCAAACCATTTTCTCATGTTTTTGTTCCAATATCTCAAGCAGAAAAGAACAAGTAAGACAATCTGGATATGTTTTAAAGACAAATTGTCAGAATACATATAGTAAGATTGCTAAACATGTAAGGGGCTGGTATTGGTAAATCAAGCATAAAATGAAAATAGTTTATAGGAAAATTTGTGACAAAACTGTCTCTAGAAATTAAGAGACTATAATTAGAACAGAGCTAAAACTGTTGCATAGAGAAAACCAATTAATAAAATTACTTTTGATGAGTTATTACATCTATAAGAGAATGAACAGTGAGTAGGTAAGTTGTATGGTTAAGCATTATAAATGAGGAATTTCTAATGCAAAAGAAAAAGGAAAAAAATACAAGCCGCTTATGTCTCCACAATGCCAGGAGTACAGGTTCCTGAGAGCAAACCTTTGATGTTCTAACCCTAGTTCTTACGTTGAATTTTATATCTAGTAGGTTCAATATTTGTTATGTTTACATGAATAATGGGATATATTGAGGGTCAAAAGTAGAAGTATCCAGAACATAGAGGGTAATGTGCCAGCAGAGCTTCACGTGTCAAACAGTAGATCACCAGATTGTTTTGTGATTTACACAGATAACATGGTCTTAATTCTCATGTTAAGGTGTTTTGAAGTATACAAGGTATCAGAACAGGTATTAGAAACAAAAGAATAGTATTTGCTTGGTTTCATTAAGATTCACTATATTAATATTAAAAAAATAATTAAAGGGACATGAAACCCAAAATGTTTCTTTCTTGATTCAGATAGAGCATACAATTTTAAACAACTTTCTGATTTACTTCTATTATCTATTTTGCTTAATTCTCTTGGTATCCTTTGTTGAAAAGCCTATCTAGATAGGCTCAGGAGCTTGGAGCTAGCTGCTGATTGGTGGCTGAACTTGTTTGCCCATTTTCAATGACTTACAGAAGTGCATTGCTGCTTCTTCAATAAAAGATAGCAAGAGAATGAAGCAAAATTGATAACAGAAGTACATAGGAAAGTTGTTAAAAAATGTAGAATCTATCTGAATCATGAAAGAAAATTTTTGGGTTTCATGTCCCTTTAACCACATACAGGCAACATCAAATGCCATAACTCTGGCATGTTGGAAAAGTAGGCCACACTGACAAACTTAAAAAAAGGAATATACAATCTATTCTAATTAATATCTGGATACCTCTGATCTAGAGGAGAAGGTTTTTTGGCTGTTTGTTTAAAAAATGGAGACTGGCCAGTCTGCCGCTCTCTTTTCTGACAACAAAGATAGACACTAGCATGCAATGAGTTAAATAACTAAAATTTAGAGGGTCATTTTACGCTTATTTGAATTAAAGTTCTCCTCATTCCAGGGGCATGCAATTTCACATTTCATTGATTAGCCAGAATATGTTTAGTCACAATTGTACATGTCTGCTATATTAAAATTAGGTTCTATCATTAAATAGAAATAAAATTTGTTTTTTCCCCACTACTAAATGTCAACCTATTTTTTTTTTTCAGGTTTTCTCCCTTACACAGTGCACAATTAATCTTAATTGTGTTTCATTTGACATTCTGCAAGAAACTAAATCAATCAAAAAGATAAAAAGCACCTGTTCAAATGGATAGATCCAGTAAGGTTCAAACCATGCATGCTATTAGTATCTGTGATTGACACATTTGCACTGATGCTGCTCACCTACAAGGAAATATAAAGAAGAAATTAGTATTAGAATATTCATTTTCAATCTCAGATGGCACAGAGATTGTATACAAACACTTACTATGTGAGCAGAAAGTAGTGACTCTCTTTTTAAAGTTGGTTGAGATGCATAAACAGTGATAAGTCCTGCAAACTCAACTGTCAGGTTGTTTGGTTTTAGGGTGAAGGCAGGAGCACTAGAAGCTGATATCAAAACTTGTACAGGAGCTGGCTTCTTGTATTGCTTTGAAATCTGTTAACAAAATAGGGAAAAAAATGTTTTTGATACTTTGGTTCTTGGATTCTAAGCATCTACTCCTCTTATATTCATATATTTTACTCTTCACTATTATACAAGTAGTGTTTGTCTCACCTCTGGTAAAATGGCAGACAAATCAGATGTAGTTATTTTTATGGAACTCTGTATGGTATAAGAAAATATATGGTTAGTGATCATATTATACTTAAAAAGAATATATTATATATTTTCATTATATGCATACCATATATTTAATAAGATGAAATGTAAAGCCTCCAGATAAAAAGTAGGATAAACTGGCTGAATTTATGGAAGCCTGTGATATTCCAATATAGACCATAGATTTCGTTTGGCCACCCATAGTAAGTGGTGCTGGCTGAAAACTTGTTCTTGTCATATTCACAAGTGAGTAAAACATCCCCTGCAGGAAAGAGAACAGATATTAAACCATACTTATTATCATGCCCTGTTGGCTCTAATTGCATGGTGGAATAATGTGCTTATAGAGTCATTAGAGGAAAAACTGACTTCTAAAGGAATAACACTATGTTTTGATCAAATAAATATGTGACCACAGAAGAAGAAAGCTCAGATAATCCTTTAAAGGGTCTGGGTAATGGGATGATGATGATAATACAACTTTTAAATATTCATTCTAGGAACAGACAAATATCACATATTCATGAGTTGCCACTCATTACTGGAGAAATCTTTATGCGTAATCCAATGTGCCTGTTGTTCTACTAATACAAGATGTCAAAATGTAATAACTACATATTGGTTGAGGTAATCTGGCAAGGTTGCAGAAATGAAAAGTGATAAACGTATCAAAGAAATGATAACTGAAAGTGCATTTACACAGGATCAATGTCATTTTTATAGTCTACCATTTCCGTAAAAATGTAATAAACTGCCCCATATGTATAGAACAACATTTCTTCAGTACTTTGGTAGATGGTTGGTACAGAGATGATTATTGTCACTAAAGAAAATACATCTGAGACATTAAGCACAAAGTTACTAAAAATCCTCTCAAGCCTTCTGCAGTCTGAAGCCTCTCTAGATTTACCAGTTCAAATGTTATTAGGCCACCTGATTCATTAAAGATTTAAGAGATAAGTGAGCTGTAATTAATAAGTTTCACTGAATAAAATAGGAACTGGTGAAGTTTGGGGACTGAGCGATCAGATAGAATGGAGAGGTTTATTTTTTTATTTAAATTAAATATTAACCAATATAGAACATGGGGGAAAAAATTATGTCTGCTGCTTCAGAATTCTGAAAATATTTTCAGTAAATTAAAAAAAGCCGCTTATCTGAGATCTCTTTGCACTTCTTTTTTATGAGAGTTCATAAAGGTAAAATTCAGTTGTAATTTCTGTAGCTAACAATTCCATTTACAATTATGATTTAATATTTAATATAGCAAAGACTATACATTTAGGGCCAGATTATGAGTGTCGCGTTAACAGTTAAGCGCAATGGAAAAGGAGTATGTCTTGGGTGTTTGCGAAAGTTGAGAGTAAACGCGATCATGCCCAAGCTAGAAGGATTACTGCGTCCTCAGAGCTTTGGTTAACTGTTTTGCAAAACAAAAAGGTGTCACAGAAACACATAAAAAATATATTACAAGGTACAGTTACACTCATAATAACACTATCTAATAACAATTATTACAAAAAATATTGCACAATAAAGTTAAAGGGCTCAAAAATATGAGGTCTCAGGTGTTAGAAAGAAAAGGCAGCCAAAGGGCTTTAACATAGAGATACAGTACAAAGATATATATGTCTAAATATGTATATGTGTGTCTATGTATATATATATATATATATATATATATATATATATATATATATATATATATACTGTATATATAAATATATATTTATATATATATATATATATATATATATATATGTTTATATGTGTGTACATATGCATTATTGCATTTAAATGTGTATATATTTATTTCCAGACATATATACATATATCAGCACATATATACATAGGTATACATATATAGACGTGCAATGGAGCCTTTTACAGTCAAGTAGATGAAAACATGTAAAATCATATTTATGTAAAATTCATATTTAATAAAGTGGTATACTGTGTATTTACAGTAAATATTTCCCATTCCAATGTTCTGCACATATCAGAATATGTTCTATGTATTTTTAAATAGATATTCCTATATACATCTGTATATATCTATACCTATATATAATCATCTATAATTATAGGTATAGATATACAGTATATCATACCAAAATACCATCAGATATATGTAAAAATATCTATTTATGAATTTATATATTTATGAATAAATAGAACATATTCTTCTATATGAAGAACAATGTAATGTAAACTATTCATATTTTCATGTTGGGTTGGCACACTTGAGAATATGCAATCGGGTTTGCGTGCAAGTAGGGTGTAAGGTTTTTTTATCCACTTTTTTTGCTCCATTAACTTCTATGGGGGAATGTATTATCGCACAAGCAATATTCTAATTTCGGCTTTTTACGCGCATCGGGTTAGTGCACAAGCTAAAACAGTTTACTTTCAACTTGTTAAATACCTTTTCTACTTGTAATCTTGCCCTTAAATTGCAGCTATTTAAATTTGTATTTTCTTATACTCTGCCACACAAAACTATAAAATTGGAAGTCTAAAAAGTTAATTTAAAGAGCATTTATCAATGTCTTTCCAACATGATACGCTGTAGCGTATCATGTCCGACTGACATCGCTGAATGCCGACAGCATACGCTATTGGCATTTAACATTGCACAAGCAGTTCACCAGAACTGCTTGTGCAATGCTGTCATTGCAGGGGGTGTCAATCAGCCCGATCGTATAGGATTGGGCAGATTGAAGACTGCAGCCTCAGAGGCAGCAGACCAGTTATGGAGCAGCGGTCTTAAGACCGCTGCTTAACAACTACTGTTTCTGGCGAGCCTGAAGTCTCGTACGGAAACAAGGGCATCAAGTTCCATTCGGAGCTTAATAATTCGGCCCCTTGGTATTTACTTTTGCAATTGAGGATGTAGAAAAACAAAAGAAAGCTGATGTAATTTAAGATACTAATATTTGCTATACTAAATTGGTCTTGCATTATTTCAAGTGGACTGGAAAGGGTATATTTTGGGCATATTTTGGTTTGCAAGTCATAAAAATATGCAAAACAACTTTACTAATCTTTTGTCAGAATAAAAAAAATCTTGTGTTTAGGCCTCATCATTTTAAAAGCTGACAATTTATCTCAAGTACATATTTCTATAAATATTAAAATTTAAAATATTAAGACATTAAGGGGCCGAATTATCAAGCTCTGAACCGCTGCTCCATAACCTGTCCGCCTGCTCTGAGGAGGCGGACAGACATTGCCAGAAATCAACCAAATTGAATAGGATTGGGTTGATTGACACCCCCTGCTAGCGTGCAAATCTGCAGGGGGCGGTATTGCACCAGCAGTTCACAAGAACTGCTGGTGCAATGATAAATGTTGAGAGCGTATGCTGTCGGCATTTATCGATGTGCAGCGGACATGATCCGCAATATCGGATCATGTCCGCTCACATCATGATAAATAGGCCCCTAAATATTTATTCTAAAATTTTAAGGGGGAACCAAATGTTTTCATTGAACTCCACAGGCAAATGGACAAAGTGTTTTAAAAGGGTGAATAATGCACTAACTAATTTTCTGTCATGTTATGTAAAGGTAGAAAGAAAAAAAATGTGCTTGAAATTCCTGCTTGATAAATTTACACCATACAATTAAGTTTTGTTTGCTAGCTCTGAGGAATGTATATAACCAAAAACTTACCTTAAGATCTATTTGTGCAATCTTTTCTGTAAATTGTGGGTTGCTAACAAGAGAGATATCTACACCAAGTACGTTGGCTAAAGAAACATTTGCTGAATAGAAAAAGAAATCATAATTATAAGAATGATTAAAAAGGTACTATATTCAGACTTCACTTAAGTTTTGTGTAATGTCAAATTATTAAAAGTATTAGTCTAGGTAGGCAACAAATGTACACAAATATTATACACAGATATTTTTTTATAAATAATATGACTTCTAGTTGTCTGCTAAAACTCTCCAAAACATTCTAGAAAACAAAGATCAAATACAACAGCAAAGGACAAGTTTCTTCACTTAAAAGGCTTCAGTCGTGGCTACACGTTACCCATCTGCTGAACACACATTTGTGAAGGAGAAAGGGTTAAACATGGTGGAAAAATATGCATCCCCTGGGTTTGGAGCCAATTTATAACAATGGAGCATAATAATATTACTCTCAAACTACAAGTGGACTCTTTCTGGTATAAAAACATGAGTCATAACAATTAGGTTCTCTGTTATAACCCCTCTTTACTTTTGTTATTAACAAGTTATTTAGACAATCTAATCTATCTTTTATACAATGGCTGTACAAAGTGAAATCACTGTAGTATACTCCTGATCTTTCTTCTAAATCAATTCACATAATTTCACACGTCTCACAGGGTTATGTTACGCATAGGCAGATTCCCCAAGCAATTTGTATCTACAGTACCTATGTGGTGGTAAGGTATTTTGTCTGTACTGACATATAAACTTATTCAATATAAGATGAGTGCACCTTCTAGTACTCATTCTGACTCATACTATCCAAATGCAAAGTAGATTGTATTGTCTATTTTATTTGTTTGTTTTGTTTTCATAGGTTTAAAATGTGGAGGTCAATAACCATATAAGAAGAAACAACACCATCCTTAGCTGTTCATGATCTATTGAACATTAAAGGGACATTAAACACTTTGGGGAATATTTATCAAAAGGTCTGGTGGACCTGATCCGACAGTGCGGATCAGGTCTGCCAGACCTCACTGAATGCGGAGAGCAATACACTCTCCTTATGCAGCATTGCACCAGCAGCTCTTGTGCAATGCTGATAATGCTAAACAAAAACTAAAAATATTAGTGCTAAACTCATTTCAATTTGTTATAGCATTCCTTAATGTAGATTTTCTATCTTCACAATCTTTTGTAAAAACAGAACAGAAGTATTCATTGAGACTGTCAGCAATTTGCTCATCTCCTTCTACTGTTTTACCATTTACTTTTTTGAGTTTTACTTTTCCAAACTTAGGGCTATATTACAAGTGAGGCACCATCTTAAAGGGACAGTCAAGTCCAAAAAAAAACTTTCATGATTTAAATAGGGAATGTATTTTAAACAACTTTCCAATTTACTTTTATCATCAATTTTGGTTTATTCTCTTGGTATTCTTAGTTGAAATCTAATTCTAGGAGGTTAATATGCTAATGTCTTAAAACCTGAAGACTGCCTCTAATCTAAATTCATTTTGTCCACTAGAGGGCATTAGTTCATGTGTTTCATATAGATAACATTGAGCTCATGCACGTGAAGTTACCCTGGAGTACTGATTGGCTAAAAAGCAAGTCTCTCAAAATAACTGAAATATGGGGGCAGTTTGCAGAAGCTTAGATACAAGGTAATCACAGAGGTAAAAAGTGTATTTATATAACTGTGTTGTTTATGCAAAACTGGGGAATGGGTAATAAAGGGATTATCTTTCTTTTTAAACAACAAAAATTCTGGTGTTGACTGTCCCTTTAATGTTTGCAGGTAAAGAGGCAAATTTGTCCCTTTACCAGCGAATGTTAAATAACCAGCCATCTGGGGTCAGACCTCTCGTTAATGAAAGAAAGTTTCCCCAATTGCTCTAAAAATAAAATGGACAATACATTAAAATAAAATATAAAGATGAGCATATTAAAAAAAAAAATGCACAAAGCAGTTAAAAGGGGTTAAAGTGAGGGAATGAGGGGTGTTTGAAAAAAAAAAAAAAGGCACCTAAAGTGCCTTTACATAGAGGTGAATGGGGGACTGTGTTTTCACTATGAATATATAAGTATATGCTTATAATCATATATATTTAAGCGTTAATATGTGTAAATACATATGTAAATACATAAATTAATGTATATAATCATATATACATATACATTGATTTATTTCTGCCCAATGCTGCGCAATTTTCCTCCTATGCTGCGCTAGGTGGTTTGCCATGTCGAAAACGAATCTCCCATTGAACCCTATAGAAGCACGTTCTCGTGAGCGCAAGGCTTCTGGGTAATACCAGCGCAAATTTATGTGCGCTGGTATTACTGAGTGGAGCACAAATATCAAGCTCGCTTAACACAATATTGAGCTCCATTAATCTTGGCCTTAGTTTTTCTCCTTTCCCTGATGTAAGAAGGTTTTGTCCACATGTTTTACTGACTGTGCTATCTTCTCTTCCTCATGAGCTTTAAACTTCCTAATTATCTGCTTAGTCTTTTTTTCTTGGAGTTTCATCTCATATCATCCTCTGTGTGTGTCTGTCATTTTTGCAAGCTATCTTTTTTGTCTTTAAAGCATGTGCTACTTCTTTGGAAAACAATATTGGTTTCCTCTTTCTTTTATGTCTGCGGTTTAATCTAATATGGCACTCTTCAAAAATTCCCACAGTTCTTGAGCCCCTTTTATAAGAGTTAGACATTTTTATTGGTTATTTAGGTATTCTCCAGTGTATGTAAAATCAGCCTTCCTATAGTCTAAAACTTTTGTTTTAGCCTGAATACTAAATCATACAGTTTGATGATTACTGGACCCTAAGTTCTCGCCTACAGACACATCTGATGTATTAATACCAAGAAAATGAAGCAAAAATGATGATGCAATTACATTTGAAAACTGTTAAAAATGGTATGCTCTATCTAAATTATGAAAGAAAATGTTTGGGTTTTATGTGCTTTTAAAGGGACATTAAACACAATTTTTTTCTTTCATGATTCAGAAAAAGCATGTAATTTTAAACAACTTTCTTATTTACTTTATTGTGTAATTTGCTTCATTCTCTTTTCTGAAAAGCTTATCTAAATATGCTTAGTAGAGGCTGATTGGCGGTTGCACATAGATGGCTTGTGTTACTGGCTAACCCATGGACATTGACATTTCTTCAACAAATGATACCTAAAGAATTAAGCAAATTAAATTGGATCTTTGTTTAAAATTGTTTTCTCTATCTGAATAAGTTGAATTTTGGGTTTTATCTCCCTTAAAGGAGCCACAGTTATAAAAACACTGCTTTCTAAACTCTCCACGACCTCAAAGGTAGCAGAGTGAAATCACTCAGAACTGATCCAATTGGGTGATTGACAAACCTTGCACTCACGTAATTGGTTACTCAAGAGCAGGGGCAGGATTGAAAAAGAAACTACTAGAACAATATACATATATATTTACAGGGAACACACAGTTCACATAGACCGACATTTAAAGGCATTTTTCAGTGCGATTTTCATTTCTAACACCCCACACCCGCTCCCTTGAGACCCCAAAAATGACTTTTTGCAGTTATTTTATTAAAAAATAAAGATGCTACCATCTTAATTTTTTTAATAAAGTATATCACAATTGATTTTGGGGGAATTTGGTAGACATTTATAAAATGAACAAGAGATCTGATCTCTGGTTAATTTTATAAGCGCTAATTGCTACCACTTGTAATGGCTGATTATTTATCGTGCACCTGCAAACGGGCACGTTTTCCTGTTTGCGGGTGCACGATAAATTAGCACTCTACTTGTAATCTAGCACTAAATTGGGCTGTAGCCTGTATTAAATAGAACAATAATACTTTAAACTTGAGGAAGTATTCTTGAAATGTATTATAATATGCAATTAACATATTTCTGCTTTATGCAATAGTCTATCATTTATTGATTGATTGATTGATTGACTGATTGATTTATTGCAGTATATTCCATTAGAAAGTAAAATTATTATTTGCATACATTTTGAAATATATTGTTATGTCTAGTTTATGTTGCAATCAATTTGATAATAAAAGCTAAAAGTGGGTTGTTAGATTTGGATTTAATTTTCTAAGCGCAATCAAAAAGGTGTGGTTTCTCAGAAATGTATTTAGTTATGTGTATGAAGATACTTACATTGCATCTGACTCAGAGATACATCCAACTTTTGAACTTGTGTTTCCAGAGCTGAACATAACTAGAGCCAAAACACAAAACCTCTGTTAATAAATAAAGCTAAATATATATAATTGTTGCTAAGATTTAGAGAAAAAACCTATGGAAAATACCTTTGTTATAATTTTTATATAATGTATGTATATTTATTGTGTATTTATTGTATATTAACTTACCTGCTCCTTAAAACTAGAGCGGATCAAAGTCTCCAACTCTTCTTTAAACGTATCATAAAAATAACTAAAGACAAGAAAAAATATACTGGGTAAACATCACAAATTAAGATCTATCTAAATAAAAAAAATAAAAAAACTGACAGCTCTAAAATAGGGACACTACTGTCAAATAATGCTTACAACAGTTTCATAACATTCCTACTGAATGATGATGTGAAAAATATTTCTAATTCATATTCAACAACATGCTACATACATATGTTACCCATGTTTATACCACAACAAAGAAAAAGGAATGAAAAAAAAGTGTGTAGACCATCTTGATCAGATCAAAATAAAGTTCAGCCTCTAACAGTAACCTACCCAGAGTTTTATATTTATGTAAAATAGATAACTCTAGTTAAAAAACAATGGTATATATACCTGCACATCCTGAATATATATAGGTTTATATATACAGTATATATACATATATATATATATATATATATATATATATATATATATATATATATATATATACATACACACAATATACCAGGAGGAATAACTGCAAACCATAGGAGGCAATGTGCACAGTAAGTGGTTGTGACAGAGTTTGTCTCCATCTTCCAAATCTCATAGAAAGTATATCTACATAGAGTATATAACTTGCTTGGTTCTTACTTCATGTAACCAAAAAGAGAACAGTTGTATAACTTCAGTTCTTGGCAGTTACATAATTGTAAAATATTAGTTATTTTCATAACAGTTAATACTTTTATTTAGCGGTTGTTTTTCAATCCCCTAAATAAAAGCTTAATTTAATTGTTTATCAATGGAAGTTTTTTTTACCTTTACGTTATAAAAAAGCATTACGTAATTAATTTCTAGCAAATGACCGATGATCACTCACCTAACACCGTCCAGCATGTTGATGTTAACATCTTTAATATCAGAGAGGCAGCTAACTGGATAAATGGATAAACTTCCTGTTTGAGCCCTACGAGCCCCAACGACTAATGAGATAGAGATTCCTTTTACATGCACAATACTCGATCCACTGTCTTTGCTACAGGGGAAAAAGAACATATAAGTTTGCATTTATATGTGTCATCTGCAGCTGCTCTATAAACCCAGAATACTCACATTAGCCAGCTGTTTAAATTCCAGTTATTATAGACTGTGGCATTACCACCTTTTATTGACATCTGGATACCTTTTCCAGGCACAAACACTGCAGTGCTCTGTGCATATTGGAACTGCTCGAGTCTTATGCTGTAAAAACAAACAAGCAAATAAATCATAAAAATGTAGTGTGAGCAAATACTAAAACTAAATAGGAATACAAGAAAAAACTTGCCTGCTGTTTTTAGTAGTCTAGAGTATAAGCTATTATGGGCCGGATTATAAATCGAGCGCAAAATATTGCTTTCGCTAAAGCAATATTTGCACTCCACTTTGTGCTTCCAGTCCATGCAAATGTGCGCTCGTATTATGAGTTAGGGGCAATGCGAATGCGACCTCACGTTCAGATTGCACGAAAGCATTGCACTCACGAGAGCTCGCTTTCATAGGCTCCAATAGGAGACTTGGGGGCCTAGTTATCAAGCCGTCAACCTCAAATACGCTGGAATTCCGCAGCGTATTTGTGGCGAGGCTGATACGCCTTAGTTATCAAAGGCTCGAGACCGGCAAAAGTAGAATTTTGTGACGTAAGCATCGATCCGCCGGACTCAGTCCGACACAGATCGATTCTTACGTCACTCCAGATGTTCCGCACACAAGTGCGGCACATTCTCACTACTTTTGCTAGTTATCAAAAAACTAGCAGGTACGCTCAGCACTTTTACGGCCCAGCGTACCTGGTTTTCAATCCGCCACCCCTGGAGGCGGCGGATCCCATAGGAATCAATGGGAGTCTGACCATAGCGAAAGTACAAGTTCGCTGCTGACAGACATCCCATTGATTTCTATGGGAGCTGTCTACACCTAACACCCTAACATGTACCCCGAGTCTAAACACCACTAATCTGTCCCCCCTACACCGCCGCAACTAAATAAAGTTATTACCCCCTAAACCGCCGCTCCCGGAGCCCACCGCAAGCTACTCTATACATATTAACCCCTAAACCACCACTCCCGGAGCCCACCGCAACTATAATAAATGTATTAACCCCTAAACCGCCGCTCCCTGAACCCGCCGCAACCTATATTAAATGTATTAACCCCTATCCTGCCCCCCCTACACCGTCGCCACCTATAATAAATTTATTAACCCCTAATCTGCCCCCCCTACACCGTCGCCACCTATAATAAATTTATTAACCCCTATCCTGCCCCCCACTACGCCGCCGCCACTGTAATAAAATTATTAACCCCTAAAACTAAGTCTAACCCTAACCCTAACGCCCCCCTAACTTAAATATTAATTAAATAAATCTAAATAAATTAACTCTTATTAACTAAATGAATCCTATTTAAAACTAAATACTTACCTTTAAAATAAACCCTAATATAGCTACAATATAAATAATAATTATATTCTAGCTATCTTAGGATTTATATTTATTTTACAGGTAACTTTCAATTTATTTTAACCATGTACAATAACTATTAAATAGTTATTAACTATTTAATAGCTTACCTAGCTAAAATAAAGAGAAATGTACCTGTGAAATAAATCCTAACCTAAGTTACAATTAAACCTAACACTTCACTATAATTTAATAAATTATTCCTATTTAAAAATAAATACTTACCTGTAAAATAAACCCTAAGATAGCTACAATATAATTAATAATTATATTATAGCTATCTTATGATTTATATTTATTTTACCGGTAACTTTGTATTTATTTTAGCTAGTTAGAATAGTTATTAAATAGTTATTAACTATTTAATAACTACCTAGCTAAAAGAAATACAAAATTACCTGTAAAATAAATCCTAACCTAAGTTACAATTAAACCTAATACTACACTATCATTAAATTAACTAAATAAACTACCTACAAATAACTACAATTAAATACAATTACATAAACTAACTAAAGTACAAAAAATAAAAAAAGCTAAGTTACAAAAAATAAAAAAATAAGTTACAAACATGTTAAAAATATTACAACAATTTTAAGCTACTTACACCTAATCTAAGCCCCCTAATAAAATAACAAACCCCCCCAAAATAAAAAAAATCCCTACCCTATTCTAAATTAAATAAATTTCAAAGCTCTTTTACCTTACCAGCCCTTAAAAGGGCCATTTGTGGGGGCATGCCCCAAAGAAAACAGCTCTTTTGCCTGTAAAAGAAAAATACAACCCCCCCCCCAACATTAAAACCCACCACCCACATACCCCTAATCTAACCCAAACCCCCCTTACAAAAACCTAACACTAATCCCCTGAAGATCATCCTACCTTTAGTTGTCTTCGCTGAGCCGAGCCACCGATGGAACTGAAGAGTACATCTGGAGCGGAAGAAGTTAATCCTCCAAGCGGCGCTGAAGAAATCTTCCATCCGATGAAGTCATCATCCAGGCGGCGCTGAAGAAGTCTTCGATCCGGCCGATGTCATCTTCAAAGAGGCGCTGAAGAGGTCTTCTATGCGGGCGAAGTCATCTTCCAAGCCGGGTCTTGA
The DNA here is from genome assembly GCF_027579735.1 of Bombina bombina. Classification (NCBI taxonomy): domain Eukaryota; kingdom Metazoa; phylum Chordata; class Amphibia; order Anura; family Bombinatoridae; genus Bombina; species Bombina bombina. Next base: position 1,028,604,578 of record NC_069499.1, read on the forward strand.
ATCTTCCTTCCGCCGACGCGGAACCACCTTCTTCACCGACGGACTACGACGAATGACGGCTCCTTTAAGGGACGTCATCCAAGATGGCGTCCCCTCAATTCCGATTGGCTGATAGGATTCTATCAGCCAATCGGAATTAAGGTAGGAAAAATCTGATTGGCTGATGGAATCAGCCAATCAGATTGAGCTCGCATTCTATTGGCTGTTCCGATCAGCCAATAGAATGCGAGCTCAATCTGATTGGCTGATTGGATCAGCCAATCGGATTGAACTTGAATCTGATTGGCTGATTCCATCAGCCAATCAGATTTTCCTACCTTAATTCCGATTGGCTGATAGAATCCTATCAGCCAATCGGAATTGAGGGGACGCCATCTTGGATGATGTCCCTTAAAGGAGCCGTCATTCGTCGTAGTCCGTCGGTGAAGAAGGTGGTTCCGCGTCGGCGGAAGGAAGATTCAAGACCCGGCTTGGAAGATGACTTCGCCCGGATAGAAGACCTCTTCAGCGCCTCTTTGAAGATGACATCGGCCGGATCGAAGACTTTTCTTCAGCGCCGCCTGGATGATGACTTCATCGGATGGAAGATTTCTTCAGCGCCGCTTGGAGGATTAACTTCTTCCGCTCCGGATGTCCTCTTGAGTTCCATCGGTGGCTCGGCTGAGTGAAGACGACTCAAGGTAGGATGATCTTCAGGGGATTAGTGTTAGGTTTTTGTAAGGGGGGTTTGGGTTAGATTAGGGGTATGTGGGTGGTGGGTTTTAAAGTTGGGGGGGGTTGTATTTTTCTTTTACAGGCAAAAGAGCTGTTTTCTTTGGGGCATGCCCCCACAAATGGCCCTTTTAAGGGCTGGTAAGGTAAAAGAGCTTTGAAATTTATTTAATTTAGAATAGGGTAGGGAATTTTTTTATTTTGGGGGGTTTGTTATTTTATTAGGGGGCTTAGATTAGGTGTAAGTAGCTTAAAATTGTTGTAATATTTTTAACATGTTTGTAACTTATTTTTTTATTTTTTGTAAATTAGCTTTTTTTATTTTTTGTACTTTAGTTAGTTTATGTAATTGTATTTAATTGTAGTTATTTGTAGGTAGTTTATTTAATTAATTTAATGATAGTGTAGTATTAGGTTTAATTGTAACTTAGGTTAGGATTTATTTTACAGGTAATTTTGTATTTCTTTTAGCTAGGCAGTTATTAAATAGTTAATAACTATTTAATAACTATTCTAACTAGCTAAAATAAATACAAAGTTACCTGTAAAATAAATATAAATCCTAAGATAGCTATAATATAATTATTAATTATATTGTAGCTATCTTAGGGTTTATTTTACAGGTAAGTATTTATTTTTAAATAGGAATCATTTATTAAAATATAGTGTAGTGTTAGGTGTAATTGTAACTTAGGTTAGGATTTATTTCACAGGTACATTTCTCTTTATTTTAGCTAGGTAAGCTATTAAATAGTTAATAACTATTTAATAGTTATTGTACATGGTTAAAATAAATTGAAAGTTACCTGTAAAATAAATATAAATCCTAAGATAGCTAGAATATAATTATTATTTATATTGTAGCTATATTAGGGTTTATTTTAAAGGTAAGTATTTAGTTTTAAATAGGATTCATTTAGTTAATAAGAGTTAATTTATTTAGATTTATTTAATTAATATTTAAGTTAGGGGGGCGTTAGGGTTAGTGTTAGACTTAGGTTTAGGGGTTAATAATTTTATTACAGTGGCGGCGGCGTAGTGGGGGGCAGGATAGGGGTTAATAAATTTATTATAGGTGGCGACGGTGTAGGGGGGCAGGATAGGGGTTAATAGGTTTAATATAGGTTGCGGCGGGTTCATGGAGCGGCGGTTTAGGGGTTAAACTATTTATTTAGTTGCGGAGAGGTGCGGGATCAGCAGGATAGGGGTTAATAATTTTATAATAGAGGGCGACGGTGTAGGGGGGGCAGGATAGGGGTTACTAGGTATACTGTAGGTGGCAGCGGTGTCCGGGAGCGGCGGTTTAGGGGTTAATACATTTATAAGAGTTGCGGCAGGGTCTAGGAGCGGTGGTTTAGGGGTTAGTAACTTTATTGAGTTGCGGGAGGCTCCGGGGGCGCCGGTATAGGGGGTAGAACAGTGTAGTTTAGTGTGAGTGCTTAGTGACAGGCTAGCAATAAAGCTGGGAAAAAGCCGAAGGGCAGCGAGATCGGATGAGTGATAACTGTCACAGTCCGCTGCTCATCGCCCCGCGGCTTTTTGACAGCTTTATTTGATAACTTAGGCGTATTTTTTCAGGTCCGCGGCGGCGAAGGTAGGCGAGCTTAGGCGGGCGTATTGGGCCGGCGAAGCCAGAAAAGTAGACGGCTTGATAACTACCCCCCTTGTTCTTAAGCTGTCATACACATCACAGAACCAAGTGAACCTCACACCCGCCACTTTTAACCCTTTATAACTGCTTAGTGTAGATATTTTTTTTAGAAAATTAAATATGACCTGAGTGCTAATTGCTACCACAAACTCATGGTAGCAATAACCAGCCACTTGTAATGATAAATTTGCGCTCCACTTGTAATCTAGCCCTATGTGATTAAAAACGAACATAAAACACCTTGGGCCTTTTTACAAGTGGTGCGCTAATGATAGCACGGGAGCGATAAGCAAAATTGATTGATCGCGATAACCAAAATCGATTGATCGCGATACCATTATCTTGCAACTTTGATATTACAAGATTATTAAATAGTGCATTAAACAGAGAAAGGTTATCGTGGCCGACTTCTCTCTAGTGCCGCTTATACTTTCAATGGAAAGCTCAACTGCACTAACTTGTGCAGTATTACAAGTTGAAAGTTACAGTTTGCAATCGAGCAAAAGCCAAAACTTCTCTAGAATATTTAGCAAGACTTTAGACCTGAAGAAAAGTCTAAAGGGTTACAAGAAAAGTTGCACACATCAAAAACACATTAAAATATAGTATTATATATATATATATATATATATATATATACACACACACTTTTTAATAAAAATATTTAATTTAAATATTGATAAAAAGGTTTTAAAAGGGTTAAAAGGGATATAGTGTACATATATATTATTTTTCATATAGATATATAGGTATAGATATATTTCTAAAATAATTATATATATATATATATATATATATATATAAATACAATTTTTTTTTCATTGTGAAGAACATAGGAATTTAAAGTATTCCTAGCTCACTTCGGGTTAAGCACAGTTGGTCTAACTTGGTGTCGGGTTAGCATGCAAACTGTTAGTTTTATTAATAGCACGCCCTATATAAGTCTATGGGGAGAAGAAGTTAGCGTGGTTGCGATGTCTTATGCCTTATGCTCTTGCTCTAACTTCTTTTTTTTTGTAATACACGAGCTAACATTGCTGCAATACATTTTTAATTTGAGCGCAGTTACAAGCAATAAAATAATTTAGCGCACAGCTTGTAGTCTGGCCCCCTATAATTAGAAAACTTTTGTGAAGTTTTTAAAAACATAAGGAAGTGTGAACAATTGCTTATTGTGGAAGCCAGTATCAAATTGTTCCTGGAATAGACAAGATTTGCCACTGTCATTTTATTAGCAAAATGTCAATTGTTTTGCATTATCTTATCACCTCTGCAGAGATCAATTAGGACAGATATGCAGCAGGGTTAGGCTTGTGACAGCAATGTGCACTTCCAGTTCTCTGAAATGCAAAATCCACAATTTTCAGAGTTGAAAGGGAACAAAAACATATTTTTTTTCTTTAATGATAAAGATATAGCGATTACATTTTAAATATCTTTCCAATTTACTTTTGTTATCTAATTTGCTTAATTCTCTATGTATCCTTTGTTGAAAAGCATAACTAGGTAGATTCAGAAGTAGCAACGCACAGGGAGTTAGCTGCTGATTGCTGGCTGCATAAATATGCCTCTTTTCCTTGGCTCACGCAATGTGTTTAGATAGTTCCTGGTAGTGCATAGCTGCTCTTTCAGCAAATGATACAAAGAGAATTAAGCAAATTTTATAAAATAAATATGTATGTTCTATCTGAATCATAAAAAGAAACATTTTAGGTGCCATCTCAATTTAAATTATATATATATATATATATATATATATATATATATATATGTGATGCATAATTTAACATTTTAATTTACAAACACAAATTGTTACAGGTCTCTTTAATTTTTACCACAGTTTTAAACTTTACAAAAAAAGACCAAACCCTCCCCCCCCCAAAAAAAAAAAAACAGAATTGAATGTTTTTTGTTGTTTGTCATTTAAATAGAATTCGTATCAAGGTTCAGACTCACTCTTTAATTTCATAGTCCAATGGTTCAGATTCAATGGTGATGCTTCCTTTAGTATCTTGGAGTGGCTGGGAGGACATAGCTGAGAGCAGGTATTTCATTCCCAGGTTCATCCCTTAGGAGGAGATTTGATTAAAAACATAAAAAATAACTAATGTTAGCTGTGCAGAAACATAAGTCCAAGATGAATTCTACTAAGTATGTTTTTTTGTATGAGAATCATTTAAGTTAATCAAACAGGCAAATAAAATAAAAAAAAAAAACAATCAGTGTACAGTGTGTCTTCTTCTCAACATTTTGATATCTTTAAAGAATCACTTTAAAAAAAATATATATATTTTTCAGCAAAAAAGATAAAGGATTTCTCCTCCTACAGCTGAATGTTGTTACAATTCTACAACTGTATCCTTATCTCATGTTTGTCACAATAGGCCTCAGCTCTATAATAAAACATTAAACTCTTGAACATTTATAGATTGGTAGGGAGAGAAATCTGATCAATGAAGTATTTATTTATAAGGAGTTTTAATTAAAGGTCTTTATTTTATTATATTCTCTACACAGGTCATATTTCCATGATATATGACAAAAAGCAAAGCCCTTGATTACAAGTGGAGCAGTAATGATAGTGCAGGCAGGTGTGCTATATAATGGAGCTGAGTCTTCGGGGTCGATTTATTAAGCTGCGGATGCTAAATCGACGCCCCATCGTTTCTGGTCCGCCAGAAACTGAACTTAAGAAGCAGCGATCATAAGACTGCTGCTCCTTAACTTCTCCGCCACCTTTTAGTTGGCGGACTGAAATCATCCTGATCCAATACGACCGGGATGATTGACTGCCCCTGCTAGCGGCCAATTGGTTATGAGTGAGCAGGGGGCGGCATTGCACAAGCATTTTACTAAAAATGCTTGTGCAATGATAAATGCCAACCGCGTGTGCTGTCTGCATTTAGCGAGGTCGAGCGGACATGATTCGCTCTAGGCCATAATAGGGGCTGTTTTCATGTATTTCTATAAAATGAATAGTAAAGTCAAGATTAAGGGGTAGATTTATCATATTGCAAGCGGACATGATACGATGTAGAGTATCATGTCCGCTGCACATCGATAAATGCCGACAGCATATGCTGTCGACATTTATCATTGCACCAGCAGTTCTTGTGAACTGCTTGTGCAATGCTGCCCCCTGCAGATTTGCGGCCAATCGGCAGGGGGTGTCAATCAACCCGATCGTATTTGATCGGGTTGATTTCTGTCCGTGGCCTCAGAGCAACCGGACAAGTTATGCAGCAGTGGTCTTTAGACCGCTGCTTCATAACTTCTGTTTCCGGCAAGCTTGAAGGCTCACGCAGAAACAGGGGCAGCAAGCTCCTATACGAAGCTTGATAAATCGACCCCTAAATGTTCATGATTCAGATAGATCATGCAATTTTAAACAATCTTCCAATATACTTCCAGTATGAAATGTGCTTTGTCATTTAGGTATCCTTTGTTGAAGAGTAAAGCTAAGTAGACGGTTAGGCACTGAGAAGTGTGCACATGTCTTTATCATTTTATGGCAGCAGTGTTTGCATCTATGTAAAACATTGCTATAAACATTGTTGCAAACACTGCTACCAGATGGCTAAACATACGTGCACTCCTAGGATTACTCTTAAACAAAGAATACCAAGAGAACTAAGCAAAATTGAAAATAGAGGTATATTGGAAAGTTGTTTTAAATCTCATGCTCTATTCAATCCATTTGATTTTAATTTTGACTTTTCTGTCCCTTTAAAGTTTTAAGGAAACAGAAAACATGTGTGTATATAAATATATATCTATCTAGATATATCTATCTATCTATCTATCTATCTATCTATATATATATATATATATATATATATCCAATACAAATGACAGCACTCTGAGAGTGCTGTCATTTGTATTGGAGATATTGAAAGCATCACTGCACCCAGGCAGGCGACTTTGGGCGGGTATATCCTGTGATAAAGGGACGGTATTATATATATATATATATATATATATATATATATATATATATATATATATATATATATATATATATATATATATATATATACTGTATTTATACATATCACTGTGATTTCATATTTAGGTGAAAACATTACTACTTTAGTAAAACATTTTTTATTTGCCTGAGACTAGTGGACATTTTCAGCCCTGTACCTCTTAAGGCAAACATACAAATGGCATTAAGATCTTTCACCTTTTTCTTGCCTCTGACCCCTCACCTTTACCCTCAGTCCTCACCATTCAATTCCTTTAGTATGTAGTAAGCTCAGCTGTCCTGAATGGCATTTCAGGTAAAGGTGGTTTACCTCAAACAGTGACTCATGGGAAGGGCCTTCAGTTTATGGTCGTATTTTATTTGTACTTTGTAGCTATATACATATTTAAATATGTTCTTTCATGATTCAGATAGCGCATGCAATTTTAAGCAGCTTTCTAATTTACTCCAATTATTAATTTTCTTTGTTTCCCCATTTTTGGTTTAGTACCTGGGTAGCGCTTGCTGATTGGTGGCTAAATGTAGCCACAAATAAGCAAGCACTACCCAAGGTGCTGGACCAAAAAAATGGTCTGGCTCCTAAGCTTACATACCTGCTTTTTCAAATAAAGATATCAAGAGAACAAAAAAATAATAGGAGTAAATTAAAAAGTTGCTTAAAATTGCATGCTCTAATTGAATCATGAAAGAAAAAAAATTGGGTTTCATATCCCTTTAAGTTAAATAACCTATAAAATTAAGTGAAAGCAAAGCCTAATGCACATGGTAAGTGCTTCAGCTTAAAGTCAAAATTAAATTTTCAGAGTCAGCTGGAGCAATTTTAAACAACTTTAAATCGTAAGTCTATTATTAAATCTGTATTGTTGTCTTGCTTCCTTTGCTGAGAAGCATACCTAGGTAAGCTCAGGAGTAATGATGCTCTCCTGGAAACTATCTGGTGGTTGGTGGTTGCATACATATGACTCTTGTCAATGGCTCACCTGGTGTTTTCAGCCGGCTCCTAGTAGTGCATTACTGCTCATAAGCCTAGCCTTATTTATACTTCAACAAAGGATAACAAGAAAAAAAAGCAAATTTGACCATAGAAGTACATTAAATTGTATAATGTTGCAGGTTCTATCTAAATCATGATTTGCTTTGAATTTACTATTCCTTTATGAAACAAAATGATAATCAAGTTGATGAACCTGTACTCACCATAATTCAACCCATTCTGTGTAAAATGAACTCTTATTCCAGGATTGTCGGCAAGAATCATAGAGAGCTGACACACAACAATAAAACAAAACTTCAGCATTGTTGCAGAATTCCTATTTAGAATTGGAAAAACAATGTCATGAATCCTAGCAAATGATTTAAAAGTAAATAGTTATACATACCAGAAGGTTCATACACATACATACAAGGAAATAGCTGCTGCATATGGGTATACACCTACCTTTCTAGGTACTGGAAACTGGGACTTGTGCTTCCTCTATCGAGTGTTAAAAAAAAGTGAATATAAACACTTTTAAAACATACTCCCCATTTATGATGAGCTAATAAGCTATTATTAAATTCAAGGATCCGGTTCTTCTCCTTTTTAAAATTGGGCGTTGAATAAGGGAGGGTCCGGTTGTCACATCTGTGATATAGCATCACTTACAACAGATAAATATTTTGTACATTTCAACTATAATTTTCACTTTTTTTGATTATAGTTTAGAAAATGGAAAATTTTAATTTCTTAAAGATTCATATTACTACATTAACAGTATTTTTAATATATACTTTTTAAATATAGTAAAATATTCAAACAATTCACGTGGGATTCTAGCTGAACAGGTTCTATTGTATGCGATGAGCTGCACAAGTAATCTAGCTATTATTATAGGTTATAAAGTTAATAATTCTTAAGGCAACATCTGTCAGTCTTGGGAAATATATAATATAATAGATATCTTGCATTGTTTAAATTTAACTCATAAAAAACATTTGTATAAGTTAAACTGTAGGCGATGAGTCACCAATTTTATTGCAAGGACAGAGACTTCTATTTTGCTATATATCTTTTCACTTTACTGCAGACAGCATTTTAAGGAACAGTAAACTTTACATAAAAAACAAAGAAAACAATGAATATAACATAGAAGCCAATGAGAACAAGGCTTGAGATGTTATAGAAATAAAGGACCAATGAGAAAAATCCAAATATCCATAAATTGACCAGTATGTAGCAACTCTTTATTGCTCTCAGAGTGTGTATATGGTATATTTTAATAAATTGATATTACAGTATTATATTTTATTGTTATAATTCTGCTTTATTTGTCTTATTTGGTTTCTATTTTAGTTTATTTTCTATTTGAAATTATATCATTTTGTTTAATTTTCATTTTATTTTCCTTTTACTCTTTAGGCCCTGTTACTAAACTTTTTGAACTCTCTGAGGAGGCAATTTCTAGCAATTCCATGTAAGACCCTTATGCTTCCAGTGAATGGATTCAGAGATTAGTTTATATTCTTGGAGAGACCAATACTTATCTTTCTACCCAAAGAAGGAGGTTAATTTTAAGGTGCATATATCCTAAAATTACTGATTTTGCACCTACTGAGATGGGTCCCAAAGCCGACAGATTATTATTTGGGGATGCTGGGCTTCAACAATTAAGCTCTTATGTAAACACTTTTAATAGTCTTAACAAAATTAAAACTAATACCAGAAAGATATTTTATCAGTCTCAGCCTCAAAAGGTTTTCAACAGGGCTGGAAAAAGAACATCTCCAGGTCTCATTTCCATAACATTACCCCCTCCACTTCCACACATGCAAACTTTTTTCCATCGAGGCCTAGGATGTCCATCAACAGATCATTCAGATCCTTCAGGAATCCTAGGAGACCCTTCCAAGGTAAGTTCTCCCATCTTTATTTCCACAATTTTTTCTCATGAAAAAATAGGAGGCAGGCTTATGTATTTTATAACAGAATGGCAGAAAATAACATCAGATCCATGGGTTCTTCAGACAGTAGCCGGCCTTCCATTGGATTTCATTCAAACTCCCTTTCAGAATTCCTGTCCCAATAAAATTTTCTCTCAAGGACCAAATCCTGTTAGACACAGAGATTTTAGATCTCATAGAAAAGAATGCTGTAGAAATCACTCCTTCCCCAGATGGCTCTTTCATCAGCAACATGTTTCTTGTAAAAAAGAAAGAAGGATCATTCCGTCCTGTCATAAATTTAAATGAATTAAATCAATTCCTGATTTTCAATCATTTCAAGATGGAAGGTATTCATCTTTTAAGGGATTGTCTCTACAACACAGATTGGCTTGTAAGATTAGATCTGAAGGATGCATACCTTTCAGTTTCCATTCATTCAGATTTCAGGAAATACCTAAGATTTCTTTGGAAAGACTCTCTGTGGCAATTTTCTTGCCTCCCCTTTGGCCTCTCTTCAGCACCTTGGGCCTTTACAAAGATTTTGAAGCCAGTAACTGCTTGGTTGAGGAAAATATGTCTGATAATTTATTTGGATGATATTTTTCTTATTCACCAATATTCTCTTATTCTGAAGGATCAATTATCCCTCACAATACAATTTCTCCAGAATTTAGGTTTTGTCATCAATTTCAAGAAATCAGCTTTAGTTCCTTCCCAGAATTTGGTATTCCTTGGTTTCAATATAGACACTATTTCAACTTCTCTCAGTCTTCCACAGGAAAAGATAAAAAGAATAAAAAAATAAATTATTTATCTTCTCAAGAAAGATTTGTTTTCTATCCATCTTTTAGCCAGGATTATAGGTCTTCTTTCTTCCTCCATTCAGGCAATCTTTCCAACTCCTCTTCATTACAAAGCGCTTCAAAGATTGAAGATATTTTATCTTTGGAGGGGTTTTTCTTATAATCACAAAATATCCTTATCCAAGAAAGTTTTGGAAGAACTGAATTGGTGGCTCTTAAATATAGAGGCATGGAATGTGAAAGCAATTTTTGGAAGTTCTCCAGATTTTGTAATAGAGTCAGATGCAAGCAAATCGGGTTGGGGTGAAAGATGTGGTTCCCTGATTACAGGAGGAAAATGGTCTCTTTCAGAGAAGCATCGCCATATCAATTGTCTAGAACTTTTAGCAGGAGCCTTTGCAGTTCAGACTGAGTTTTGTAAAACATGATTTTCCTATAACTGTTCTTCTTTGGATGTACGTTTCTGCAGTACGGTATATCAACCGTTGGGTGGTACTACTTTAAATTTTTTATCAGATTTAACAAAAATTTTATACACAATTGTTTATCTCAGAATATATCTATTCAAGCAGAATATATTCCTGGCCTAAACAATCAGATGGCTGATTGGGGTTCAAGATACCTCACAGATTTCAGCGATTGGAAGTTGAATTCATCAATTTTCCTGAGAATTCAGTCTCTAAGGGGTCTTTTTTCAATAGATCTGTTTGCGTCTCATCTGAATCATCAGATATTTCCCTATTTCAGTTGGAGACCGGATCCTCAAGCTCTAGCAATAGATGCTTTTCTTCAACAGTGGTTGATTTCAGGAGCGTATGGCTTCCCTCCATTCTCGATGATTCTTCGAACTCTACTTTTTGTCAAACGTCAACATATTTCCCTTCTGATAATAACTCCCTTTTGGCAGACTCAAGTTTCTCTTCTTCTGGAATTGTCATTCCTTCATCCAATTCTATTACCATCTCAGTCGGATCTTCTAACAGACCCTTCAGGTCAATTCCATCCTCTAATGCTTCAAGACAAATTACAACTTGATGCTTGGATGTTTTCAGGGGATCCTGGTCTGGTGATGGATTATCGGAAGAAGCTAAACTCCTCCTTCAAGACTCTTGGGCACCTGGAACCAAGAAATGTTATTTATCCTCATGGCTTATATGCTTTAGCTGGTGCAATCTTAGGCACCTGGATCCCATTTCAGCACCTTTGAGTGAAGTTATAATTTGTTGTATTCTCTCTTTCAAGCTGGATTGGCTTACATGTCTATTATTGTGGCTAGATCAGCTATCTCTGCTGGACATTAATTACTTAATAATGTTCCTATAGGTCAACATCCTACTATTTGTAGACTCTTAAAATCTATTTGTCTTAAACGTCCTCCATCTTCCAGATATTATTTCTTTTGGGACGTAGATTTGGTCATTTCTCTTTTTAATTCTTGGCCTGATAATGAATATCTTTCTCTCAAACAGCTTACTGTTAAATATACTACTCTTTTATGTCTTTTGTCTTGCAAATGAGTTTCTGATGTCAAGGCTATTGACTTTAATTCTAAATGTTTTTCTCCTCAAGGGGTAATTTTCTCTATTTCTCGTAGAACCAAAACTTTACCATCTTCTATTTTTTATCCTTATTTTTCTGTACACCCTAAACTTTGTGTAGTTCTTTGTCTTAAAGAATATGAATAAAGAAACTTATCTTTTAGATCATCTTCTCATAAGCAACTTCTTATTTCATATGCTTTTCCCCATTTACCTGTTTCTTCTCCTACCATTAGTAGATGGGTTAAATGGGTCATGACCCAAGCAGGTGTAGATAGTATTTTCTCTTCTCATTCTATTAGAGGAGCTTCAGCTTCTAAAGCGTTCTCAAAGTCGGCCTCTTTGAGACATCCTTAATGCTGCCGATTGGTCTTCAGATAAAGGTTTTAGACTATTTTATTTTAAACCAATTCATTCTATTCCATTTAATTTAGTTTCATAATTTGTTACTTTAAACTAGCAAAATAGGAGTCTATGTCCTTGCAATAAAATTCTGATTATCCTAGCTTTGTGAAGGAATAATCTAGATTTTATTAAAGAGACAGAGACGAGTATTTTCCCTCCACAAATTGTTATATATTTTTTTCCTCCCTATGTTTACTTGTATTTTATATATGATATATTCATTTTTTATTTATTTGTATTCTTCCAGTGTCAAACTCTTCTTCAGCATTTCAAGGTAATTGCTAAGCCCAGCAGAAATGTTCTTCAATCAAATTCTTCCAGAATTGATTCGACTTCAAGCAAGTTCTCTACTTCTTCAAATTCTAAAAGGTTGTTTTTCTTCAATCAAGCATCTTCTTCTGTCGTCCTTCTATTGTTTCTCAGACTTATGTATTTGGGATGAGGAGAAAACAAGAAGGGCAACTCCTAGTGCAGATCAGTAGGGTATTTTTAAACCTGTATGGGGAACCCAGGGCATAAGGGTAGTGGGTTTGGGGAGTGTTTTGCATTAAAGATCAAAGACGAGGAGTTGCTTGCTACATACTGGTCAATGTATGGCTATTTGGACTTCTCTCATTGGTCCTTTATTTCTATAACATATCGAGCCTTGTTCTCATTGGCTTCTATGTTATATTCATTGTTTTCTTTGTTTTTTTATGTAAAGTTTACTGTTCGTTAAAATGATGTCTGCAGTAAAGTGAAAAGATATATAGCAAAATACTAGTCTCTCTCTCTTTAATAAAATCTAGATTATTCCTTCACAAAGCTAGGATAATCGGAATTTTCACCATGGTAATCTCAGGAATAAAATGCAGCACACAACATAAACATTTGCACTTTTGCAGATCCTAGGGTTATACAAGGGTTGCATGATCTCTGTCTATTACTTTAAGAAATCCACTATATGATAAAGTGGTTTCATATGTTTCACATCTACATGATATTTTAGTTGTAAGGCTTAAGCATCATTATAGTGGAGAAAAAAATGACATATTGTAATCCATTAGAGCATTTAATTTTATTACTAGTGACCATGCAACTCTATGTGTTTAACCATCACAAAGGTGTTGAACACATAGCTAATGTACCTCTCAGAGCCACGAAGAAGAGCTGGTCCCCACTGAAATGGCCAGTGACCCAATCAACAGCAGTAGTTGCATGACCCAAATGCCCTGTTGATTGGGTGAGCATCAGTTTCTGCTCAATGCAAGCAGTTCTTTGTGGTTCCTGAGTGGTACTATATCATTGTGTTTAACTCAGTGGTAGTTAAACACTTAGGACTAGATTATTAATTAACTCAAATATGTTAGAACTATCGTATGTTAAAGGGTTACTGTACTGTAATTATTTTCTCTGTTTTAATGTTTTCCCAATAATTTTGTTTTACATGTGGTAGCCTACCAAAACGTTTATAAATAGGCCCATCAAATGTATTGTGTCATTTAAAATAAATGATTCTGCCTGTTGAGATCACAACCTATACTAAATGATTATTATTATTAATATCATTAACATTATTACTATTTTATTTATTTATTTATTTATTTATTTATTTATTTGATAGCAGTGCAAAATTCCATAGAGCTGGGTACAGAGATGGGGTATACAATGACAAACATTTGTGAATAAACTAAATTAGTACAGAATGAGGAGAGTCCTGTTTCAAAGAGCTTACAGTCTAGAGGCTGACGGTTCAGAGACATATGGTTTGGAATAGCTTGTCATGTGGGTTGTGGTTGCAACAGTGAGTCAAGGCAACTCAAGATTTTTTTGGGGTTGGATGAAAAATATAGGAGATATTGTAAGCCTCTCTGAATAGGTGTGTTTTTAAAGGGCATCTGAAGCTGTACAAAGATGGAGACAGTCTATTGCAGTGGCGTGGAGAGTTCCGGAGGACAGGAACAGCACGTGAGAAGTATTGGAGGTGAGAAAGAGATAATAGGAATAGAGAGACATAGGTTAGAGGTTGACTAAAGACTCAGAAAGTATTTATAGTTGAGGGAGGAAATATATCTGGGATTGAGGCTGTTGAGTGCTTTATAAGTTAGGGTTAATACTTTGAATTGTATTCTAGAGCAAATGGGTAGCCAGTGTAGAGACTGGAATTCTGGAAATGTTGCATATGAGTGCACTGCAGGAATTGATAAGATATTGAATATGTGGAGTGAATGTGAGTTCAGAGTGAAGTGTGACCCCAAGACATTGGACATGTGGTGAGGTGCTGAGAATAGAGTCGCCAACTGTAAGAGAAATGTCAGGTGATGGATGTCCCAGAGAGGGGGAAATAAAAAGCACCTCTGTTTTAGACATATTGAGTTGGAGGTAGTGTGAAAATATACAAAAGGAATTTGCAGTGAGACAGTGGGTAATCTGGTTGAGTAAAGAGGGAGAAATATCAGAAAGAGAGGAAAGATAGATTTTGGCATCATCAGCATATAAATTGTACTGGGACCCAATGGAGGACATACGTTTTCCAACACAGGATGTATAGATAGAAATAAGTAAAGTATGTTAAAGTAACCTAAGATTAGAAAATGTATGTTACAAGAGAGGAAGTGTGAGAGCCAGGCTTAAAAGTGGTCAAAAAATGTTGATGCTGGGCAAGGAGACTGATAGATAACAGCAACACAAAGAGCTACAGGGGAGAAGAGACAGATATCATGAGCTTCAAAAGATGAGAAAGGAAAGTGATGGGGTGAAGGAATGCAGTGGAAAGTACAGTAAGGATACAGAAGAAGGCCTATCCCCCCTTCTTGTGTGTCTGATAGTGTAAGTGAATTGCATGCCTCTATAGGACAGATCGGCTACAGCTTGTATGTTAGGGGAGGAGAGCCAGGTTTCTGTGAGGGCTAAAAGATTAAGTGATCATGGTATGAGTAGGTCATGAATAGAAGTGAGCTTGTTGCATTCCAAAGGGCACAAGATAATTGGGGGTTATTAACAGAAGTACAGTTAATGAAATTGAGAGGGTTACGTGGTCAATATTTTGGAGGTGTCTTTTGTGGTAGTTAGGAGAAAGAGGCAGAGGGTGGACCTCGGTTAGGCTGCAATGAGCTGCAAGGAGAAGAAATATGGTAAGAGAAAAAAGAAGAGAGGTGTCTTTTGTGAGTGTCTAAGCTTAGTATCAGTGGAACATGGCTAGCTGAGTGATGTGAGATAGGAAAAGAGTTCATGTGTGTTGTAAAGGGGAGAGGATAGAAGCGAAGGAGAGGTGCTGCTTTTGAAGGGAGGAACTGTGACTTTAAGAATGGAGAATAGTGTAAAAGCAGAAAGAAGAAAGTGTGGTATGTTTCACACAAAATTTAAGGAGTTCAGAAATATGAAAGTACTTGTTAAAATTGTTGTCTACTCCTCTGTCTAACGCACTTAAAAACTACATGCTGCAGCTACACATGCACTGACAAGCTTAGCTCTAAAAAGCTAGGGGTACTTAATTTATGGGTAACAGCACTTGATCATAAATTAGTGCAGGAAAAACACAAGGCCTGAGCAAGAAAAGGAAATGGCATTTTCTTATCACAAGTGGAAAACAGATAATTTAGTATTCTCTATAGAAATCTATGTAAATAAGAGACAGCAAGCAGAAATCAAGTTCCCAGTGGGAGGTGGAAGAGATAGGTAATAAAATATTTATTTTCAATTGCTTTCTATAAGTATTGTCCATTCGTATATACAGATAGAGAGGTAAACTAAGAAGGTGTTAATGTATAGAGAGATAGATAAGAATAGGAGGTCTTTTATTTCTGCAGGCTCAGACTATTTATATGGACATGTTTTTGAGAACATTGGATTGAAGCTTCAATTATAAAAAAAAAATATTTCATATACAAAAATAAACATAAACATACAATTTCCTACACATTTTATACTTATAACAAGTAATTGAGAACATATTAAGGGGAAATTAATTTTAATGTACAATGCCCCTTTAATATTGCTTGTGCACAATCAATAGTTCTTCTATTTTTGCACTCAGATTACAAATCCAACTTACATTTTGTATTGCTTGAGTGATTGTCTAGGGCAGGGATCATTAACCTTGGCTCTCCAGAGGTTTTAAAATTACATTTCCAATGATGCTCAGCCAGTTTAGGGTGTCTGAGCATCATGGGAAATGTAGTTCCAAAACCTCTGGAGAGCTAAGGTTAATGACCCCTGGTCTAGGGTGTTCTAACATCTGCATGTTGAATAGCGCAAATGTGGTAAATCCCTTATGTAACAGATAATTTTAGTACTATAGCAGCAAAGGTTATGATGTTTGAAAAACACACTGCAGCCTGCATCCACCCTCAATTAAATATATGATGCTCCAATGTTTGCACCTTTAACCTTAAATATCTAATTTGTGAAATGAGATCTGAAAGTATCTGTGCCATGAGATCTTAAAGTATCTCTTTTTATGCCGTGCCTACATGCTTTGTATGATCCACATGGGAAAATACCTTTCAGCTTTTTTCCTCCCAGATGTATGTCATAAAGGTTATTTTTAAATTTTGGGGCCAAAATGCTTTTTAGGTTTTGTGTTTTTCTATAAATTAAATGTGGGGTATTTTTCAAATGTTCAGCTATAATGTTATTCTTATTTAGAAAGTGCCAGTGCTTCTTAATTATTTTTCCAATTAGGAACCAATTTTCACTGTATTCAATGATAAAAAGGGATAGAACAAATTCTTCCTGATCACTGGACTTCTTTTCTTTGTATGTTAAAAGTGGATCTCTATTTATTTTCCCAACTTCCTTAATATTTTAATTGTTGCCTTGTTTATCATAACCATTTTCTAAAAATAGCATCTCAAGAAGTTTGGCTTTCTCTTCCCACTTATCCGTATTTGAACAATTCTTTTTGATTTGTAAGAATTGCCCCTTTGGGATATTAGACTTCCATCTCTCGTGGTGACAGCTAGACTGGTGAATAAAGTTATTACAATCTACATCTTTAAAGTAGGTGGAAGTCTCTACTTTTCTTCCATCCATAACTTTAAATGGATATTAAGCACTTAGAGATGATAATATAACATGATGAATTTTATATATTAAAAAATACGTTACAATATACTTTCATTATTTTTTTAGTCCCCATTTCCATTCTGAAATTGTGAGCATTTCAGTTTCTGTTAGAAATGGAAGTGCAGAACTCTTTTATATTCCACACAGTCTTTGGCTGCACACTCTAGTGACCTATTTAATACTTTCCCTGATTTGCCACAGTAGAGAATGTAACCTACATTACAACATGGCAGCTCCCATTGTTTTATAGACATTAAAACTTTATACCTACTTTGTCACTATTTTAACAACTAATTAAACTTTAAAAAATACATCTACATCTTATTCTCAGACTATTCTTTTCTTTGAATATATCATTCTATGCAATATTTATTTAGTGCTTAATGTCCCTTTAATGTCAAGATCTATGAAGTGAATATACAGTGTATATATATATATATATATATATATATATATATATATATATATATATATATGAATTGGTGGTTCAAGTGAACAGAGACACTCGCCATGTGTCAAAGTTGTGCTTTATTTATCTCATGTGAGTAAAGGTTTTCGGGCTGTGATGCCCGTCATCAGACTCCTGAAATGACAAACAGTGCAGCGTGTACTTACATGACAGAGGCTTAATAGTCCACAAGCTGTCCTGGACGCCACCGGCCCCTCCGCTGCCGCACCGGAAACCCGGAAGTGACGCCTAGGCATCTGACGTCATCACGTTGGTTCCAGTAGCACCCGGACTGCTCCTGTAAGGCAGTATAAACAATAGTGAAATACATGACAAGTGTTACAATGGTGCTTATAGACATCAATACATTATTAATCAGATACCATAAGGTAATAGAGGCCAAATGTGTGGGGATAAGTGTATATATAAGTGTATATCTTTAGTGAATAGTGTAATAGAAAAGTACTTATTATATGAAATAAGTATACTATTGTGTGTTAAAAACAATGACAGACTGCAGGGGGACATATTTTGGCTAGGTATATCTAATATATTCCTATGTAGCCAATATAGTTTGTATTTAGGGCTTGAAAAAAAATAAAATAATAAAAATATATATATATAAATATATATATATATATATATATATATATATATGTATATATATATATATGTTGTAACCTATATGTGAGGAACAAGGACATACCACGGGGCTTCAGAATAAGAAATACGCCAACCATAGGGTGATCTAATCCAATATTCTGTGAAAAGTGGTGCAGTGTACTAAATAAATGTTCTTTAGATCTTATACTCCTGGTAATACAGGAAGTCACTGCACTACTACAACAAACTAAAACAGAAATACAACAGTATGAACTGCTTAATCTGGAAATTATGCAACAGGATAAACAAGAAAACTGGCTGGATAAGCTGCAGGCACAAATTACACAATATGAAAGAGACCTGATACAGTTTAAGAACAAAAGGCTGGCAACAGTAACAGAAGACTACAGAGATAGACGCATCGACATCTGGCAATTATCATCACAGGATCGGCAGAGGATATACCAGGGACGTCAGAGGAGACAGAGATACAGAAAACCAACTACACTACAGACAATAGACACATCAGGTTTAAGTTCAGAGGGGGAGACCCCAAAACAAGGCACAACGAACAGACCCGGGCAATAGGAGTGACTACTCGCTCAAAAAACAGGACAAGCAAAGACCACACCCCAGAAGGGGCGGCTATAAAGAAAAAGCCCCTACGTCCCCCCAACCTATAGAGGACAACATAGTAGTGAACCTCAGTAACAGACAACTAACTAGTACTGAGGAATATGTGCTAAATAAGGGCCTAACCTTTATACCCACATGCAGCACAGATCAATTTGGACTGTATATAGACCTACAAAGATTTCAAAGACAATTAAAACTTAAAGAAAAATTTGGCATAACAACAGATGAAGAATCTGCATATCCCAACTTTAAGAAAAAGTCCACATTTGAACCTCAAAGTCATAACGTGAGTATCCGCACTTACCATAGATTAACCACAACGGATATGACCAATCAGATTCAACAACAAAAAACTTAAGGGTACAACAACTTATCTAGAAAAGAACATGAGGCCCTGCACAATCTGGCCAAAGACCCTTCTATCATCATACGGGAGGCGGATAAGGGCGGGGCTATAGTTCTTCAAAACTATAGTGACTACAAAGAAGAAGCCCTATCCCAACTAGAAGACCCCCAGACTAACCGTAAGCTACCTAGGGACCCTACGGGACATTTCAAGGACAAAATTGATAAATTCCTGGAACAGACCTACACAGAAGGTTATATCACAAAACAAGAACTGGAATTCTTAAAGACACAACATCCAAGAATACCAGTGTTCTACATGGTCCCGAAGATTCATAAGAGGCTGGACCGCCCCCCGGGGCAACTGATTGTGTCAGCTATCCAATCCTTGCACCAACTGCTAGCAAAGTTTGTGGACTCATTTCTTCAGCCTCTCGTTAGGCACATGAGTACCTTCCTATTGGACTCCAATATGCTTCTTACAATCATTGGCAATATTGGTCCCACATCATTTGGGACTAAGGGCTATAACAAGACAGCATCAACGTTACCCATATGTGGGTCCACCAGCAGAAATATTGCTAACATTACTTGAATTCTGCCTTACAATGAATTATTTCAAATTCGAACATCAGCTTTACTTACAACTTTTGGGCACAGCGATGGGGTCCAATGTGGCCCCATCCTATGACAATTTATTTATGGCAGAATTTGAAACAAGGGACACCGACCTCTTCCAGGATCCCAGAATACTGCTATTTAAGCAGTACATAGATGACTTGATCCTAATATGGCGTGGAACAGAAGAAGATCTACTTACATGGTTTAATCAACTCAACCAAATATCCACATACATCAAGTTCAAAATGAATCATAGTACCACAGCAATAGATTTTTTGGATCTACATCTATACAAAGAGGAAGACAACTTGCAGTCCATGCTATACAAAAAAAGATACGGACAGAAACTCTTTATTGTATTATACCAGCTGTCATCGCCCTGCCTTAAAAAAGGCCTTGCCAAAATCCCAACTAATGAGAGTCATTAGGAACAATACACAGCAAAGGAATGTGGATATAGAATTGGGGGAAATGAAAGAACGCTTCATTCAATGAGGATATCCAGAGACACAGCTCAAAAGAATTGAACAAGACCTTAGGTTGGAAAATAGGATTGTTAGAGAAGAAGTGATAAAACCAAGAATGACCTTCACAACAACTTATACTCAGGACAAATGGGGTTTGGTGACCAGTCTACAAAAAAACTGGGACATTCTGAGTACAGATACTACACTTCCCTTTAGACATCTAGCACCACCTAGGGTAGGTTACAGAAGGGCAAAGTCCCTCAAAGACTACCTGGTACACACAGACCCAGTACATAACTATGAGAAGAAAACCTGGCTTCATATAAACAAAAAAACGGGTTGTTTCAGGTGTCTAGGGTGTACTACCTGCAGTGCATTAATAACGGGAGCCTAGTTCTCACACCCCTATAAGAAGAAAAAATATTATCACAAACACCGGATAACATGTACCACTACACATGTAGTTTACTTTCTGCATTGTGTCTGTGGTATATTCTATGTAGGGAAGATGGAGGATGACCTACGTACAAGAATGGCTAATCATAGGTCATCAATACGCACAGCCATAGACAAGGGGACATCAGAGCAACCGGTTGCTCGTCATTTTGCACAGGCAGGACACAGGGTTAAAGACCTGAAATACACTCTCATTGATCATGTAACCCCCTTCCCCAGAGGAGGTGACAGGGGGCAAAGATTGCTACAATTTGAAGCTAAATGGACCTTTGAACTGGTTACCCTAACACCAGGGGGGCTGAACACTCACCTTGACTGGCGTAGCTACCTATGATTGGGCCACCTTTATTCTACTTCAAATTTTCTAATAGTAATTGGCCAACAGTTCTTAATTTTCTGATTGCCTCCATTATTAATTTGAGGAATTAATTTCCACTATTTAATGTAGACAACATCATCTCCCCATACCCCTAATCTATCCTGACACTAGAGGAGGATCCTAGTTAATGTACCATTTGTGGCAAAAGTGTCCTTGTTCCTCACATATAGGTTACAACATATATATATGCATATATATATATATATATATATATATATATATATATATTTTTTTTTTTTTTTTTTTTTTTTTTTTCAAGCCCTAAATACAAACTATATTGGCTACATAGGAATATATTAATATACCTAGACAAAATATGTCCCCCTGCAGTCTGTCGTTGTTTTTAACACACAATAGTATACTTATTTCATATAATAAGTACTTTTCTATTACACTATTCGCTAAAGATATACACTTATATATACACTTATCCCCACACATTTGGCCTCTATTTCCTTATGGTATCTGATTAATAATGTATTGATGTCTATAAGCACCATTGTAACACTTGTCATGTATTTCACTATTGTTTATACTGCCTTACAGGAGCAGTCCGGGTGCTACTGGAACCAACGTGATGACGTCAGACGCCTAGGCGTCACTTCCGGGTTTCCGGTGCGGCAGCAGAGGGGCCGGTGGCGTCCAGGACAGCTTGTGGGTTATTTAGCCTCTGTCAGATAAGTACACGCTGCACTGTTTGCCATTTCAGGAGTCTGATGACGGGCATCACAGCCTGAAAATGTTTATTCACATGAGATAAATAAAGCACAACTTTGACACACGGCGAGTGCCTCTGTTCACTTGAACCACCAATTCATGTTATTAACTTGGGAGCACCCCGACGCTGGAAGTGAATAGCGAGTGCTGGTAATCTTGGATTGAGATATATATATATATATATATATATATATATATATATATATATATATATATATAAACTCAGTATGAGAATCAGCCACCTGTATTTGCACTCCAATATTATAACAAACAAACCAACAGTAAACTCTCAGGATGTATCAATAAAGCATACATTTAATAAACTTTTTGGGATGTTTCTGAAGAAGGGGAGAATACATCCCCGAAACGTTTATTTAATTTATCCTTTATTGATTAATCCTGAGACTTCATTGTTGGTTTGTTTGTTTATATATATATATATATATATATATATATATTGTATATATATATATATATACTGTATATATATATATATATATATATATATATATATATATATATACTATAGTATTATGTAAAACTTAGATTAGCTAAATTCTGATTCATAACAACTAAATTGTGTTTTAAGCCTTACAAATCCACTTTCCACATTATTATTATATCATCTATATATCTCTTATATAAGACCTGCTGCGCGCTAGCAGGGCAAAAGTACAGAAAGATCTTTTCCCATTTGCCCATATAATGTATATGTTTGCGTTATGCACTAACCTGGTCCACATAGCTGGTAACACATTTTTCTATAAAATTTAAAGTTAAAATATAAATAATTGTGTGTTAAAATATATGAGATACATAGTAAAATAAGATCTCTTTGTTCCTGTTGCATATTGGTGTATATTCTCTAAAAATATGGTACAGTCTCTAAACCATTCTCATTGTATTTTGTATAGTGCTTTATGAATGAAGGATAATAATAATAATAATCTTACCCATATCAGTCTTGAATTTTGGGGAAAAATAAATAAAAAAACAAAGCATAATAGAACATATAGACAGTCCAATAAAAAGAAGAATCATAGAGGAGGAAGGAGTGGATTCAGATAAAGAACAAGAAAATAATTTACAACCTCAAGTAAAATAGAATTGATAGAGAATGGGAAACAGACCTTGAATTTAGGCTTATTGTATGCTCCATCAAGGGGTCTTGATAAATTCCAGATGTATGTCCATGTAAAAGAAATGGTAATGAATTTAACTTTAAAAATATATTTTATGAGATTAACTTTTAAAGGTAACTTCTACCCAATGAAACATTTCAACACAAAGTGTAAATAATATTCCAAAAAACTTCTCTCACACTGATCTGAAAACCAAAATCAACAATTTCTTCAAATGTGTAAAAAGGACTTTAAAGACATTAGTTTGTGATGATATTAAAAACTGAAACTAAATATATTAAATAATTTCAAGTATAATTTGACTAGGACTCAGATGGATACTATTAGAAACCTTAAACAAAATCAAAATGTTGTGATAAAACCTGCAGGTAAGGGTGGTGATATTGTGATATAAGATAAAGCTGAGTATATCACTGAAACTAATTGTATTTTGTGAGACTGCAACACTTACTTAGACAGGATACTGCTAGAAGGTTTAGGACTGATATGGCTAAGATCCTAATAGATGCAAAACAAAATGGCATTTTAAATGATAAAGAATATAGGTACTTATCTGTGAAATTTCCAAAAATACCTATATTCTATTACCTACCAAGTATCCATAATTCAATAGATAAACCACCTGGAAGGCCTTTAATTCTGGTATAGGATCCATCAGTGGCAATCTCTCACAATATATTGATGAAAACCTACAAAAATATGTATGTAGCCTACCATCATACCTCAAAGACTCCACTCAAATATTGAATATCATAAATGAATTAACTTGAGGGGTTAACTGTATCCTTGCTACATGTGATCTAGCTTCACTTTATATAAGTATTCACCATGAAAATGGTTTGGAGGCAGTACAATATTTTTAAGAGAATAGACACCAATATGCAACAGAAACAAAGATTTTATTTTACAAGGTATGTCATATTTTAATGCACAATTATTTCTATTTTAATTGTAAATTTTATAGACCATATACTTTATATAAATATTCACCATGAGAATGGTTTGTAGGCAGTACAATATTTTTAAGAGAATAGACACCAATATGCAACAGGAACAAAGAGATTTTATTTGACAAGGTATGTCCTATTTTGATGCACAATCATTTCTATTTTAAATGTAAATTTCATAGACCATAAATGTGTGGCCAGCTATGTGAACCAGGTTTGCACCAAGCTATTTGATCTTATATATGGGCAAATGGGAAAAGATCTTTTGGATCTCTTGCCCTGCTTGCACGGACCTGGTCCTATATAAAAGAAACATAGACAATACAATAATAGTGTGGAAAGGGGATTAGGAAGGCCTAAACACAATATGAATGGTATGAATCAGAATTTAGCTTATCTAAACTTTGCATATGACTATAGTTATACTAATATACACTTCCTAGATCTTGATATTAAAGTAGTGGATGGAAAAGTAGAGACTTCCACCTACTTTAAGAAGGTAGATTGGAATAACTATATTCGCCAGTCTAGCTTTCATCATACGAGGTTGAAGTTTAATATCTTAAAGTGTCAATACTTATGAAGCAAAAACAATTGATTGAATATGGATAAGTGGGAAGGGAAAGTTAAAATTCTTATGATGCAATTTTTATAACGTGGTTATGATGAACAAGGCAAAGATAAAATTTTGAGGAAGTTGGTAAAACAAATAGAGATCCACTTCTAACATACAAAGAAAAGAAATTAAGTGAACAGGAAGAAATGTATATCCTTTTTATCACTGAATACAATGTACATTGGTTTCTAATAGAAAAGATAATTAAGAAGTACTGGCAATTTTTAAAGGAGCATATCATTATAGTAGAAAATTTGAAAAATACCCCACAATTTGTTTATAGAAAAACTTGAAACCTAAAAAACATTTTGGCCTTGAGCATTCCAAAATTGTAAAATAATCTTTGTGACATAAATCTGGGAGAAAAAAAGCTGAAAAGTAATTTCCCATGTAGAACTCGCAAAGCATGTAGACACTGCATTAAAACAGATACTTTTACATCTCATATCACAAATGAAATATTTAAGGTTAAAGATTTAATACAATGCATAATTTATTAAATGTAGTAAGGATGCAGACTGCAATATATAGGACAAACATCTCCGAGCCTTAGAGAGAGGATTAGAGAACATATTTCTCAAATAAAAAGAAAAAAAGACAATGTCCTTATATATAAACATTTTAAAGAACATCATAATAGTAAAGACTCTACTTTTAAATATATGGGCATCTGCAAGGTTCCTAAACAATAGAGAGGTGGGGATTTTGAAAAAACAACTATTGCATGTTGAATCAAAGTGGATCTTCTATCTAGGTTGCACATTGTCTAAAGGTCTTAATGCTAAACCTGAAATGCTAAAAAATCCATCTATATCAGTTTTATTGATTGAGAAGACACTTTATTTAAGTCATATGTTGTTGTTTTTAATAAACATTGATTAAAGATTTATACATTTTCTCTATATATGTGTTGATTGCAAACTATTGAGTATATGTATGTACGTACTAACTCTCATAGCAAAGCTTGCGAAAGACACAAATTTCAGATTGTTCTTAATATAAATGTATTTTATCATACTTTCATGTAAACATTTGTGTAAAATTGGATAAAACTTGAGTTTGTTTTATTTTTTTTAAATATTTTTAAATTCATTTTTAATATATGCTTGTATATTTATATATGTTTTCATTTTTAATAAATTATCATCTATTATATTTTTACTTATTCATTAAAGGCTTTGTATATCTAATTGATTTAATTTTAAATGAAAGGGGCATTGTACACTAGATTTTTCTTTGCATAAATTTGTTGTAGCTGATCCATTTATATAGCTCATCTGGGGATGTTTCTGTAAAAATCTATCGGCTAGATTACGAGTTTTGCATTAGAAGCTATGCGGTGCTAACAAGCAGTTTATGCTCACTGCTCACTTGCAGACAGCGGTATTACAGGTTTTCACAAACCAGACAAGAAGTGAGTGTTGAGCAACATTTATTCATTACTGCACTCCAATACCAGCGCTGCTTAAGTTAGCGGTGAGCTGGTTATACGTGCTTGTGCACGATTTCCCCATAGGAATCAATGGGGAGAGCCACCTGCAAAAAAGCAGCGTAAAGCTCCTTAACGCAGCCCCATTGATTCCTATGGGGAAATAAAATTTACGTTTACACCTAACACCCTAACATGAATCCCGAGTCTAAACACCGCTAATCTTACACTTATTAACCCCTAATCTGCCGCACCCGACATCGCCGCCACCTACATTATATTAATAACACCTAATCTGCCGCTCCGGACACCGCCGCCACCTACATTATAGTTACGAACCCCTAATCTGCTGCCCCCAACATCGCTGACACCTACCTAATATTTATTAACCCCTAATCTGCCATCCCCAATGTCGCCACCACCTATATACACTTATTAATCCCTAATCTGCCGCCCCCAAAGTCGCCGCCAATATACTAAATGTATTAACCCCTAAACCTAAGTCTAACCCTAACCCTAACACCCCCTAACTTAAATATAAATTTAAATAATCTAAATAAAATTACCATTATTACCTAAATAATTCCTATTTAAAACTAAATACTTACCTGTAAAATAAACCCTAAATTAGCTACAATATAGCTAATAGTTAAATTGTAGCTATCTTAGGGTTTATTTTACAGGTAAGTATGTAGTTTTAAATAGGAATAATTTAGTTAATGATAGGAATTTTATTTAGATTTATTGTAATTATATTTAAATTAGGGGTGGTTAGGGTTAGGGTTAGACTTAGATTTAGGGGTTAATAACTTTAATATAGTGGAGGAGATTAGGGGTTAATAAATGTAGGTAGGTGTCAGCGATGTTAGGGCCGGCAGATTAGGGATTAATAATATTTAACTAATGTTTGCAAGGCGGGAGTGCGGCGGTTTAGGGTTTAATATATTTATTATAGTGGCGGCGATGTCTGGTTCGGCAGATTAGGGATTAAAAATTTCATTTTAGTGTTTGCGATGCGGGAGGGCCTCGGTTTAGGGGTTAATAGTTAGTTTATGGGTGTTAGTGTACTTTTTAGCACTAAATTATATATATATATATATATATATATATATATATATATATATATATATATATACACACAATTTATAGGGTATATATAGTACAATAATATATACAATAGGGGCGCTATCTATATATGCCAAATATCTAGATACACCAAGATAATGATAACCACAGTTCACAGTATATTACATTTATATGGGCATACAAGCATATATGTAGATGGTTACAGAAAAAAAGGAAGAACCTGTATAGATGATAATATCAAAATAAACAGTTCAAAGTCCAAATAATAAATTCTATCAAAGTCCCCAATGACTATGGGGGTGTGTAAGGCAGCTCTCCTCGATGTATAAGGCCGTCCACAACGAATTAATCTATAAAGAAACAGAGAAGGCGCCACATAGCATAATTCCGTATGGTATACCAAATAATAAATTGCAGCTCAATTGCACTCACGTGTAGGAAAGCACCAAGATGTGGTGCTGACTGGGCAGACCGGAACCTCAGAGTTGCCCGGTAAACTCTCCTCTCAGGCTAAAGCTTCCAGCAGCCAAGTTAGTAGTCACCAACAAAGGTAAGGTGTGTGGATGTCAGGAAGGCACTTTAATTCCTCAGGGAATTGGAGGCTTGCTCCAAGCAGGGATATCCAAATAAAAAGCGAAGTAGCAAGTATGTATCAATAAAAGTGTTTATTTTAACACATTAAAAACACATTTGTTTATAGACAAATGTACAATGAATATTGCTGTATATGATGTTCAGATGTATGCAGGAAATAGTATTGTATTAATTTAGATGTGACATGAATGTTATTTACAAACACCTGGCAATCATGTGACCAATTAAGAGAAACCAGGGTGTGTTTGTTAAACAGCCATTTTTATTGGTTAGTATAGGGTATATTAAGTAGCACGATTTGTATAGTTTTATTCAGCCTGAGGAAACAGTACATGATACTGAGAAACGCGTAGCTGTGTTTTTAATGTGTTAAAATAAACACTTTTATTGATACATACTTGCTACTTCGCTTTTTATTTGGATATCCCTGCTTGGAGCAAGCCTCCAATTCCCTGAGGAATTAAAGTGCCTTCCTGACATCCACACACCTTACCTTTGTTGGTGACTACTAACTTGGCTGCTGGAAGCTTTAGCCTGAGAGGAGAGTTTACCGGGCAACTCTGAGGTTCCGGTCTGCCCAGTCAGCACCACATCTTGGTGCTTTCCTACACGTGAGTGCAATTGAGCTGCAATTTATTATTTGGTATACCATACGGAATTATGCTATGTGGCGCCTTCTCTGTTTCTTTATACTTTTTAGCACTGTAGTTAAGAGTTTTATGCTATGGCGTTGTAGTGTAAAACTCTTAACTACTGACTTTAAAATGCGGTACCAGTCTTGACAGGAGAGGGTCTACCACTCACTTTTTGTCTGACTCGTAATACCGGCGCTGTGAAAGTCCCATTGAAAAAAGAGGATACGCAATTTACGTAAGTGGATTTGTGGTATTTCCAAGTCTGGCCAAAAAAGTGAGCGGTACACCGGTACCTGCAAGACTCGTAATACCAGTGGGTGTTAAAAAGCAGCGTTAGGACCGGCCAACGCTGCTTTTTAAGCCTAACGCAAAACTCGTAATCTAGCCATATAGTTTTTATCATTTTAAAATAGTATTGTGCTGATTTTCAGATTTCAAAACATGCCCCAAAGTTTCAGATGTATACTGATGTATAAAGACTTCACATTACTTCTGTTTATATAATGGGTCTATGTATATGCAGGGGAGGGGGGAGGGTCTGCTCTCAGCTACTTTAAGTGAGTGTTCCAGACTAACTTCATCAACAGTGCTAAATTGGGAGCTTCTAAGTAAGTTTTTAAAAAGGTTTTACACTTGATTTTTATATCCGTATCTGTGCATATTATTTTTTATAGTAGTATCTATTACATGCAGTTAAATTAAAATTGGTATATACTGTCCATTTAACCTGTAGCTATACTATATTTTTATACTTCTATTATAGCTACAAAGATGTGCCATTCTCCCTATTGATACTGTTAATGTGGGTATTCTCCGCAATCTAAAAGTACTACATTTACCAGAAACCCATGTAGTCGATAACCAGAAGTGACATAAATGGATATGATGTCACCGGCAGGAAGTAAAATATCCAATAACCAGAAGTGACATCATTGATGCCACACATTATGGATCAGAGTGTTTTTAAGGTGCTTGCCTATTTTTTTTTTCATAATGGTGATAGTAACGTCATGTTTAAGAAGGGCCTTATAATAAAAGTGTGGGCATTTTAGAGGAAATCACATCTGATTGGCTCTTATGGTATATAAATAAGATGAGATTTTGAGCAGATGCCAGTCTTGAAAAAGGCCCTGTTAAGTGCCAAAACACTTTGGCATGGTATTACTGCTCAAGTTTAATCTTGAATATTGAGTATTTTGAATATTCGGTAAGCCTTTATTTTGGATTTGAGGCACATTATTTAATTTATAGTTTTGTGCTATGTACACTTTTATTTTTTAGGTCACGAATTGGAGTCACTGCTCCACATACACAGATTTTTCATAAAGGATTTTTTTATCTAGGAGTAATTGTTTTTTTCACTCTTTCGCGTGTATTTTAACTTTGTACACTTTATGTCAGTAATACTTATTTTTTGGATTCTCTATTCATTTTATCCCTTTTTTTAGAAATATGTCTCCTTATTGGCTAAAAATACACCTGATACACATTGGATACTTTTACTATACCATTATTATTGTTTGCATATATTTTTATTTGGTCATATATTGATCTTTATTTTTTATTTTTATGAGACCGGTCAATATACTATTATATATTATCTAATGTGCAATTTCACTCATTTCTAATACAATATATTATATACTGACATTCGAGAAACTTTAAAGGGACAGTAAACACCAGAATTTTTGTGGTTTAAAAAGATAGATAATCCCTTTTTTACCCATTTCCCAGTTTTGCATAACCAACACAGTTATAATAATACACATTTTACCTTTGTGATTACCTTGTATCTAAGCCTCTGCAAACTGCCCCCATATTTCAGTTCTTTTGAAAGACTTGCATTTAAGCCAATCAGTGCTGATTCTTAGGTAACTTCACGTGTGTGAGCTCAATGTTATCTATATGACACACATAAACTAATGCCCTCTAGAGATGAAAAACTGTCAAAATGCATTAAGATTAGAGACGGCCTTTAAGGGCTAAGAAATTAGCATATGAGCCTACCTAGGTTTAGCTTTGACTTAGAATACCAACACAACAAAGCAAAATTGGTGATAAAAGTAAATTGGAAGTTAATTAAAATTACATGCCATATTTGAATCATGAAAGTTTATTTTGGACTTGACAGTCTCTTTAAATTTAAATTTTTGACACTTTAGCCTAATGTCTCTTAGACATGTCCAATTGTCATCGCCCTTTTGTAATAGACTTTAAGGGAGAAATGCAGTAAAATTCAAGTTAGATATCGCTAAAGTACTAAGCCATTGATGCACAAGTAGTGGAGTTCTTCATGTTAATAATGGCTTACTTCAGGTCTTAAAATGTGCTAAATGTTACAGTGGTATGTTGGATTGTGTTGAAGAGCAGCACTTAACTCATCTCTAGTAATACAAGTGCACTGGACTCTCTAATAATGCTCCCGGCATCATGCAGTAAAAGTATAGAGCACTCTAAAAAAATGGTCACATTAAGATGTTCTGGTCAAAATTTTCATAAATCTACTTGTAATACCAGATTGTGCATTATTCTTAGAGTGGGACCAAGTTCAAGATAACACAACTTGCACTATCAATTGTGTTTCACTTGTAATCTAGCCAATTGAGTCTCAGGATAACTAGTGATAAAATCGCATGTGCTAATGAATTAGAGCATATGATTTTTTCACTATAAAGGCCTTTAACACCCAGTTGTAACAACAAAACACTTTAATTAAGATGTTATTGTTTCTACCCATTGTTATTTTTAAACTGCAATATGATGTAGCTCATTATGTCATTTTGTTTGTTTTCCCCTTTGACCTTACCTGCATTCTATTATTGGTTTGCTTGACACCTTCCCTGACCTTTTTGGCCTGAATCATCACTATTTTTAGCTGTAGCCTATGAAATAAATGCTTATGGTAATTCACACAATAATATATCCAGCACAAGATTAAATACAATATAATGAAAAATATATTAATTTATACTAGCTTGGTCATAAAGTGCTAGATTACGAGTGGAGTGCAATTTAGCACTCCCGCTCAAGCTTTAACTTTGCTAGACGGAGTCTTTTTGCATCAGTCGAGTTGCGCTTGTATTACTAAATAAACAGTTAAACACTTTGTTAAATATTAATAGTGAATAAAAAATATTTTTCATGTTTTCAGATATTTAACTGCAAAGGGCTCCAATGTGTGTGTAGGCAACAGAAGAAATTGATATACCGTAGGCAAAGGGTGAAGTAAAATTTCTTTATTGAAAATTCCAAATAGGATAAAATAAAACCAGGAGGTCCATGTTAAAACGATGTACACTTACAAGGAGTACAAGTATGCTAACATGTTTCGGCACAAATAATCTTTTTACTTTACCCTTTGCCTACTCTATATCAATTTCTTCTGTTGCCTATACAAGGACCAGGCAAACCACAGACTAAGTGAGCTCCCGGACTGCCCCATATCCAGAGAAAATTACACACCGTGATTCTACTTTCCTGATTCGTCGAGGACGTCACGTGACCGGACACACCTCCTGTAGCTGTACACAACGCCACTGTGGATGCGGGCGGCTCTGAGCAATGGAACGCTGACTTTCTAAGCTTGGATTCTGCATATACCTTGGTGCGGTGAGTTTACACGGCTACAAGTCGTTGAGCATAGACTGCTTCTCTTTGTTCTACCGCTTTTGCTTGTGCATATATATTATCCAAGCCACGTTCGTGCTCATGATCTGTACACAAGGAGACTGCATATATAGACACTTTTTGCATTGTCTGCATTGGGAAAGTTTTATGTCAGCTTTGCATCAATTTGTATACTGACATTTTCAAGGGGCATTTACATGTTCATGTGATTTGTACTCTGGTTTGGAATATAAGTGTACCTCCTCATTCTGTCTTATTATATATATATATATATATATATATATATATATATATATATATATATATGTATTTATGTATTTCACTGTATGTATATGTACTGTACATATTCCACATTCCAATGTTCTTCACTTTATATATGCAATAAAAAGGAAATTATCCTCTAAGTAAAGTATATTGGAATGTGAAATACGTAGTATATATACAGTAAAGCATATAAATACATATGAACACACATATATACATAAAGTATATATACATACATATACATATTTAGGCATGTGTATGTATGTATCTCTATGTTAAATAATTTTGCACATGAGACCTCCTATCTTTGAGCCCTTATAACTTTTTAATGCAATAATTTTTTATCAGATAGCGTTATTATGACTGTAACTATACTTTTATATATATATATTTTTATGTGTTTTGTACAACTTTTTTGTCTCGCGTAACATTTAACCAGAGCTCGGAAGTCATCCTAACCTGACGCACGTTAAATTTGATTGAGCTCAAGCGAACGCGTTTACTTTCAACAGTATTTTCAATCGCGTGCAAAAAGCCGATAAAAATCCAATATCGCTTGCTTGTAACAGTTGGCTCGCCGTTCGGAATTTAGCCAAAAAAGTATTTACATTATTTTGGTATGACACTGCACTTATAAAACTATTCATCTTTAATTATGGAAGTACATATATTAGTGATCTTGGTTTATAAATTTGTGAAATTCGATTCTCTTTTAAAAAAAATTGGTAATTAGCAACACTCACTATTATAATATCAGATTTCCTAAATTAATTTGCATACTTCTTTGGTCTAGTTCCTTTAATGACTCCTTGCTTTATTTAATCTTTTTTGCATATGTTAGAAATACAATAAACACAGGGTTCCATTTAGGGCCAGATAACAAGTGGAGTGCTAAATATTGCTTTCACGAAAGGCGCTTTACTGAGTAATACGAGCACATGCTAATGTGCGCTGGTATTACAAGTTGACAGCAATGTGAATGTGAGCTTGTGATTGCATGGCATGGAAGCATTGTGCTCACGAGAGCGCGCTTCCATAGGCTTCAATGGGAGCCTCGTTCTGATGCCATCATACACGGCACAGAACTAAAGCACAGTGAAGGGGTAAGTTGCACAGCTAGAGGCAGCCATCGTTGGTACTTGCAGCTGCTGCCACTACTAAATTTCTATATATATATATTTTGTTATATTTTATATTTGTTTTATCGCTCTCCAGGCGATCGTTATTTAGGATCACCCCCATCCCAACCTTTCTTCTGTAGTGCAACACCTAATCCCTTCAACTCCCTTAAAAATATTTTTTTCTGCAGTGTAGGGCTTAGACACAGGTAACCACAGAAGTAAAAAGTATATTAATATAACAGTGTTGGGAATGGGTAAAAAGGGATTATCTATCTTTTTAAACAATAAAAGAACTAAGAAGACTATCCCTTTAATACAAAGTTGTCTGTGATCAAACTCCACCTTAGTAAATGTTAATTTAGTATGTAAATATTTTGTGTTAAATAATCAAAGGATCTCTTACACCTTAAAGCTTTTATGCAGTAAAGTATCCACCCAGTTTTGTTGATACACAGCTTGTCAGTGAAACCTTCCCTCTTTCTAGGAAAATATCAATAGCTTGCAGTTTACTTTCTGTTATCTTAGTTCCGCATCACAGAGAAGTGATAGGGGGATGAATGGAATGAAGGTGATTGTGTTTAAGTAATTCAATTACGGCTAGATTACGAGTTTTGTGTTATAAGTAAAAAAGCAGCGCTATGGATTATAACGCTGCTTTTTCACTACTGCTGCTATTACGAGTCTTGTAGGTACAGCTGTACCGCAAACTTTTTTTGGCCTTAACGCAAATTAACTTACGTAATTTGCGTAAAGTCTTTTTTCAATGGGACTTCCATAGCGCCGATATTACAAGCTTTTTCTGGCCAAAAAGTGAGCGGTACAGCATATCCCGCAAGATTCGTAACGCATTCTAAAGTCAGTAGTTATGAGTTTTACACTACAAAGCTGTAGCATAAAACTCAAAACTAAAGTGCTAAAAAAGTACAGTAACACCAATAAACTACCTATTAACCCCTAAACCGAGGCCCTCCCACATTGCAAACATTAAAATAAAATTATTAACCCCTAATCTGCCGCTCCCAACATCGCTGCCACTATAATAAACATATTAAACCCTAAACCACTGCACTCCCGCCTCACAAACACTAGTTAAATATTATTAACCCCTAATCTGCTGTCCCTAACATCGCTGCAACCTACATTACAGTTATTAGGCCCTAATCTGCCGACCCCAACATCGCCGCCACTATACTAAAGTTATTAAGCCCTAAACCTAAGTCTAACCCTAACCCTAACACCCCCTAACTTAAATATAATTCAAATAAATCTAAATAAAACCTACTATTAATAACTAAATCATGAACTAAATAATTCCTATTTAAAACTAAATACTTACCAGAAAAATAAACCCTAAGCTAGCTACAATATAACTAATAGTTACATTGTATCTAGCTTAGGGTTTATTTTTATTTTACAGGCAAGTTTGTATTTATTTTAACAAAGAAAGATAGGGTACAGCGCTAGACCAATCCTACTATGCCTAACTATGGTAATTGTCTCCTCCCTAGACAATTCAAAAGATATAAATTAGTAATGCAATAGGTATAGAAGGCACTAAAAAGCAGTAGAATTTATAGATATGTGGTATCACTTTGTATCGAATAGATCAATGTCACCTTATAGATAAATGAACCAATACTAGTATAAAATTAAATAGCAATTTTAATCAATAAAAAACACTCAGAGTATAACTAAAACCCATCAAAGGTTAAAATTCATCAAAGGTAAAAATTCAAAATTCAGATAAAAAATCTCATAAACAGCTAAAACATATATGTGTTATTGCCAGATAAACATTCACACTGCTCATTCAACATTACAATCTCTCAGAATCTTATAGTACATAACAAACTATATAATTGCCAGTATCACAAGTGTCCAGCTGATACTTTCTCTTATGGGGATCCCCAACTTAGATTCTTATAGATTCGGAAGTAAATATGGGCTAAATTGTCTGCAGTTCTCCAACACAAGTTACTAGTATGTGTGCCCCCGGATGTCAGCGTCCTCTTTTCACCTTCAGTAGCTTCTTTTCACTATGGCTACAGATCAAAGTGATTTATCTCATTCCCTTACTGCTGTATTAGTGATTGGAACAGTCAATGGTACTGAATGGAGCTTGGAGGCTCTCTTACCTCCTCTAAGTGTCTACTTGTCGGCCTCCTCACCTGACCCGACACTACGGCTTCTCCTTCGGTTTCTGGCATTCAAATTTCTGTGAGAGACGTCACCCGGTTCCCGGATCCTAGGTGACTACTTGCGCAAGTAATTTCCACGGATGTATCCAGACGATCCTCTGCACTTCGGTACACCAGGGTATGCAGAGTTCAGCTTAGCTGCAAATGTCAAACAGCCCACAGTAAATGGCAGGAAAGTCCTCTACGCGTTTCAACCCCTTTCAGGATCTTTATCAAGATTCTACTGCTTTTTAGCGCCTTCTATACCTATTGTATTTATTTTAACTAGGTAGAATAGTTACTAAATAGTTATTAACTATTTACTTACTACCTAGGTAAAATAAATACAAATTTACCTGTAAAATATAACCTAACCTGTCTTACACTAACACCTAGTCCAGTAGTGGTACAGCACTCAGATAACAAGGTGGTGCAAGCTGTAAGGGTACCACACAAAACCCTTAAAGTAATAGCACAGTCCAAAAAATTCAGCAGCACTCACCACTATGTAGAAAATTCCATTTTTATTGGGATATTTCGAAATAGAAAAGACAACGTTTCGGACCTCTAGTCCTTATCTAAATTACAACAAAAAACACTACATTACACAAAATAAAAAAAGAAATGATCAGATATTTAAACTAATTACACCTAATCTAATAGCCCTATCAAAATAAAAAAGCCCCCCCCCAAATAAAAAAAAACCCTAGCCTACAATTAACTACCAAAAGCCCTTAAAAGGGCCTTTTGCGGGGCATTGCCCCAAAGAAATCAGCTCTTTTACCTGTAAAAAAAATACAAACACCCCCAACAGTAAAACCCATCACCCACACAACCAACCCCCCAAATAAAAACCTAACTAAAAAAACCTAAACTCCCCATTGCCCTGAAAATGGCATTTGGATGGGCATTAAAGGCATTTAGCTCTTTTTCAATTGCCCAAACCCTAATCTAAAACTAAAACCCACCCAATAAACCCTTAAAGAAACCTAACACTAACCCCTGAAGATCCACTTACAGTTTTGAAGAGCCGCCATCCATCCTCAACGAAGCTGGGAGAAGTCCTCAGCGAAGCGGCAAAAAGTCCTCAACGAAGCCGGAAGAAGTCTTCATCCAATCCGGCAGAAGTTGTCCTCCAGACTGGAAGAAGTCTTCATCCAGACGGCATCTTCTATCTTCATCCATCCGGCATGGAGCAGCTCCATCTTCAGCCAATCAGAATGAAAGGTGAAAAAATCCTATTGGTTGATGCAATCAGCCAAAAGGATTGAGCTTCAATCCTATTGGCTGATCCAATCAGCCAATAAGATTGAGCTTGCATTCTATTGGCTGTTCCAATCAGCCAATAGAATGCAAGTTCAATCCTATTGGCTGATCGGATCAGCCAATAGGAATGAAGCTCAATCCTATTGTCTGATTGCATCAGCCAGTAGGATTTTTTCACCTTTAATTCCAATTGGCTAATAGAATTCTATCAGCCAATCGGAATTAAAGGGACGCCATCTTGGATTACGTCATTTAAAGGAACCTTCATTCATCTTTATTTATCGGAAGAAGAGGATGCTCCACGCCGGATGTCTTGAAGATGGAGCTGCTCCGCGCCGGATGGATGAAGATAGAAGATGCCGTCTGGATGAAGATTTCTGCCCATCTGGAGGATCACTTCTGCTGGCTTGGATGAAGACTTCTCCCGGCTCCATTGAGGACTTCTCCCAGCTTTGTTGACGATGGATGGCGGCTCTTCAAAACTGTAAGTGGATCTTCAGGGGTTAGTGTTAGGTTTTTTTAAGGGTTTATTGGGTGGGTTTTAGTTTTATATTAGAGTTTGGGCAATTGAAAAAGAGCTAAATGCCCTTTTAAGGGCAATGCCCATCCAAATGCCCTTTTCAGAGCAATGGGGAGCTTAGGTTTTTTAGTTAGGTTTTTATTTGGGGGGGGGGGGTTGGTTGTGTGGGTGGTGGGTTTTACTTTTGGGGGGTGTTTGTATTTTATTTAAAAATAAAAAGAGCTGATTTCTTTGGGGCAATGCCCTGCAAAAGGCCCTTTTAAAGGCTTTTTGTAGTTTAGTTTAGGCTAGGTTTTTTTTTTTTTTTTTGGGGGGGGTGGTTATTTTGATAGTGTTATTAGATTAGGTGTAATTAGTTTAAATATCTGATAATTTCTTTTTTTATTTTGTGTAATTTAGTGTTTGTTTTTTGTAATTAAGGTAATTATTATTATTATTTAATTAAGTTAATTTATGTAATTGTAGTATAATGTTAGGTGTTAGTGTAAGACAGGTTAGGTTTGATTTTACAGGTAAATTTGTATTTTTTTTAACTAGGTAGTTAGTAAATAGTTAATAACTATTTAGTAACTATTCTACCTAGTTAAAATAAATACAAACTTTCCTGTGAAATAAAAATAAACCCAATGTAACTATTAGTTATATTGTAGCTAGCTTAGGGTTTATTTTATAGGTAAGTATTTAATTTTAAATAGGAATTATTTAGGTAATGATAGTAATTTTTATTTAGATTTTTTTTAATTATATTTAAGTTAGGGGGTGTTAGGGCTACGGTTAGAGTTAGGTTTAGGGGTTTATAACTTTAGTATAGTAGCAGCGGCTTTGGGGGCAGCAGATTATGGGTTAATAAATGTAGGTAGGTGGCGGCGATGTTAGGAGCAGCAGATTAGGGGTTAATAATATTTAACTAGTGTTTGCGATGCGGGAGTGCGGCGGTTTAGGGGTTAATATGTTTATTATAGTGGCGGCGAAGTCCGGAGCGGCAGATTAGGGGTTAATAAGTATAATGTAGGTGTGAGCGATGTCGAGGGTGGCAGATTAGGAGTAGTGATGTCGCGAATTGTTCGCCGGCGAATAGTTCCCGGCGAACATAGCTTGTTCGCATTTGCAGCGGAGGGCGAACATATGCGATGTTCGATCCGCCCCCTATTCGTAATCTAATTGCAGTTGCATGCCTGCCAGCGTGTGTGCCAGGCCCACTTGCCAACTAGTGCCACCACTCATATCTGTTGTAACAGTAGTTTAAATTAAAAAAAAAACACTTTTTTGACTGTGAAACATCAGTCTGCTAGTGTAATCTAATTGCAGTTGCCTGCCTGCCAGCGTGTGTGCCAGGCCCACTTTCCAACTAGTGCCACCACTCATATCTGTTGTAACAGTAGTTTAAATTTAAAAAAAAAAACTTTTTTGACTGTGAAACATCAGTCTGCTAGTGTAATCTAATTGCAGTTGCCTGCCTGCCAGCGTGTGTGCCAGGCTCATTTGCCAACTAGTGCCACCACTCATATCTGTTGTAACAGTAGTGTAAATTTGCAGTTGCCTGCCTGCCAGCGTGTGTGCCAGGCCCACTTGCCAACTAGTGCCACCACTCATATCTGTTGTAACAGTAGTGTAAATTTGCAGTTGCCTGCCTGCCAGCGTGTGTGCCAGGCCCACTTGCCAACTAGTGCCACCACTCATATCTGTTGTAACAGTAGTGTAAATTTGCAGTTGCCTGCCTGCCAGCGTGTGTGCCAGGCCCACTTGCCAACTAGTGCCACCACTCATATCTGTTGTAACAGTAGTGTAAATTTGCAGTTGCCTGCCTGCCAGCGTGTGTGCCAGGCCCACTTGCCAACTAGTGCCACCACCACTCATATCTATTGTAACAGTAGAGTAAATTTAAAAATAAAAAACGTTTTTGACTGTGAAACATCAGTCTGCTAGTGTAATCTAATTGCAGTTGCCTGCCTGCCAGCATGTGTGCGTTTCAGGGCCTGCCAGGGCACATTGTCACACTAGTGCAACTCATATCTGAACAGTAGTGTACATTTAAAAAAGATAAAATAAAATCTAGCATAAAAACACACAAACATTTTATGTCAAAAACTGCTAAAATATAAAAACACAAACTTGCTATTGTCTTATTACTTTTAAATATCCCAGTAAACCATTTATTTTGTAAACTGTACATTTTTTTGTGTCCGAAAGAAGAGTTCCATACAAAATGGCATCTCACTATACACAGATAAGTGTGCTTCACTAAACAATTAGAAGCGGTAATGGAAGATGCAATTAAAAAAATGATCAATAAAATAAAAATAGAACCTTGTCTGCAATCCATGTTTTAGAAGGGCATACAAATAATATATAAAAGCAAATAGTATGTAAATACAATTGCTTCTCCAATTTAGTCTTCAGTAGAAACCTGTAAACCAATATTTAAATGATACAACAAAAAGGATCCAAACATGAAAAGAAAACCAGCGAGCCTCAGGTAGAGTTTGAATAAACTTTAATTCCTTTTATCACAGGAAACTACATGTTAAGTAGTAAAAACTGCACAGAGGCAGTGCTGTTCAGTGTAGCATCTAATATATAAAAGCAAATAGTATGTAAATACAATTGCTTCTCCAATTTAGTCTTCAGTAGAAACCTGTAAACCAATATTTAAATGATACAACATTTAAAAGGACATTAAAAGGGCATGTTATATTTCAACAGAACATAGGATTGAACTGGCTCTTCTATATAAATACAATTTTAATCCCAGCAAAGTGGTTAAATATGTAGTTAAAGCCCCATTCAGAAGCAGGAAGTCTGTCATGTTCAGAAACGGCAACAGATGATTGGCTAGGTCGTGAAACCTACTGATTGTGGACCGGCTGTGCCCTGCACAGGAGCTGCATATAGAAGTGGGACTTTACCTATGCATTTAACCCTATCGTGAGAGATCAATAATATCAGGTAATAAAATTCAAGGGTCACTACAAAGACATTTAAAAATATGGGCTGGTTCATTGTTTCTCCCACAGTGATTATCATTGGTAGTACATCTGAAAATGTTATGTCTGTAAAAAAGAAAGGTACTTTTCACAAAATTAGGTTATTTTTCTCAGATGCAACTGTCACTATACATTTATACTGCAAAAATAGGTGTCTGCTAGGCCAAGGTAGGGGAGATGCAAGTACAAAGTAAAGACATTGATAAACATAAAAAATAACAAATAAAACGTTTTCCAGCTAACACTGAAAGTTTAACAACTGTTTAAAATGACACCTCTATGATTCTGACAGAGCATGCAATATTAAACAAACTTTCAATTTACCTTTAATAATAATCTATAATGTGCCTTATTTTCTTGGTATCCTTTGTTGAAGAGTAAACCTAGGCTCATGAGCAGCAATGCACTACTGGGAAGCTAGCTGGTGATTGGTGTTGGCGCATATAGGTTTTGTTCTAACAGCAAAAGTCAATCTATTTGAAACTCTTATTGCTGTCAATAGATTGATTATGGACTTAACTTTAAGCTATGTGGGCTAATTTTGCATTAGTTTTCCCCCAATCTCTATATAAGTTGGTGGGAGCTATCAAGTTTTTTCAACAATAAACTCCTTCAGAATAAAATTAGGGGAATTTTTAACATATCTTAATTCTAATTATAAGGGTCTTAAAGGGATAGTCTAGTCAAAACCAAACCTGCACGGTTCACATAGAGCACACAACTCCAAGCAACCCTCCAATCTACTTCCCTTATGAAACCTTCTTCGTTCTCTTGGCATCTCCACTTGAATGTAAGCCTAGGAGACGGCTCATCCCTGGTTCAGAACCTGGGCAGCGCCTGCCTACCGGTCGCTACATTTAGACACCAATCGGAAAGCACCACCCAGGTGCCGAACCAAAAACGGTCCAGCTCTCATACGCACATTCCTGCTTTTTCAAACAAAGATACCAAAAGAACGAAGAAAAATCGACAACAGGAGCAAACTAAAAAGTTGCTCAAAATTGCGTGCCCCATCCGAACCACGAAAGTTCAATCTCGACTTGACTGTCCCCTTAAGTTTTACCAATGAGTATAATAAGATGATGATACCATACCTGGATGTATCTTTGGAAGGTTAAAGTGAATGTAAATCTTCATGCCAAAGTGCCCAGTCCTTTTAAAAATCTGACCAAAAACAGGGGCACTCCCATGCGGAGCTTGCGGTTGTGCAAATGGACTGTTTGTGTTTTTTTGCGGTGCGATAAACGGGGAGTTTGGTCTGTCACTGTGAAGCGGGCATAACCCTTACACTACCTGATCGATACAACATCCTACCTGATGTTTTAAAGCACGTTATTCCAAACAATTTAGGAATGTTAGGTGATTTATGCCCTTTATGGATTAAAACCAGACTCTGCATCAACTATGTAATTTTCCATGGGAGTTTTGCCATGGATCCCCCTCCGGCATGCCACAGTCCAGGTGTTAGTACCCTTGAAACAACATTTCCATCACTATTGTGGCCAGAAAGAGTCCTTGTGGGTTTTAAAATTCGCCTACCCAATTAAGTCTATGGCGGTTTGCCCGGTTTGCCGGTTCATGAACATTTAAAATTTTAGGTTCGCGACATCACTAATTAGGAGTTAATAAGTGTAAGATTAGGGTTGTTTAGACTCGGGGTTCATGTTTGGGTGTTAGGTGTAAACATAAATTTAGTTTCCCCATAGGAATCAAAGGGGCTGCGTTACGGAGCTTTATGCTGCTTTATTGCAGGTGTTAGGCTCTTCCCATTCATGTCTATGGGGAAATCATGCACGAGCACGTAACACCAGCTCACCGCTGACTTAAGCAGCACTGGTATTGGAGTGCGGTATGGAACTCAATTTTGCTCTATGCTCACTTCTTGCCTGTTGATGCCAGGTTTATAAAAACCTGTAATACCAGCGCTGTAGGAAAGTGAGCGGTGACAATAACGTGCAAGTTAGCACCGCACCCCTCATAACGCAAAACTCGTAATCTGGCCTTTAGTTTGTAAACTTGCAATCTGGCTAAATTAACTAGAAAAAATAGAGATGTAACAATTTAATAATGAAAACACTATATAAATGTTAGTGCTTGTATGACAAAAGTATTGTGTACTTTATTCATGTCTAAATATTTGATTTGATTTAAATACATAAGACAGATAGGTAAAAGTGAATTTTCCAAAAAATAAATTTGGCACTAGTGCATTCCCTTGTTCTCCTCAGAAAAGCTGATTTGCACTTGTACTCTTTTGGGGGGCCGGCACAGGAGCTGATCAAGTTTACCAGTATTCCTATATATTTAGCAGAGACGTGTGTCAAAACAGAAAGGCATTTGGAAAAAAAATAACCTAATTTCATTTAAAAACTTGCCCAAATCCCATAGATTTCTTTCAGCATTTTTGCTATCACTCTATTTAAACAGAAATAGAGCCTTTTTTAGTAGACAACCCTAGATATTGATCTAGGCCACGATGGTAAAATTCATGCCACCATTTCACCACCAAATGCTATCATATTAAAAAAATTATTAACTTTTTCACAAATGTTTTGTTTCTCCCTGAAATTATTTACATACCACTTGTACAATGATGACACAAATTATTGTAATAGCTTCTCTGTGATCCCCTTTGTTAAGAAAGAGACATTTATGGCT
Source organism: Bombina bombina (assembly GCF_027579735.1). Taxonomy (NCBI): domain Eukaryota; kingdom Metazoa; phylum Chordata; class Amphibia; order Anura; family Bombinatoridae; genus Bombina; species Bombina bombina. The sequence continues at coordinate 1,028,647,377 of NC_069499.1, forward strand.
ATGCCATTGTTTGTTTGTTTTTGGTAATTAGAAGACCGCTAATTGCAGCTTTGCACCACACTTCTATTATTCCTGGCAGTGAAGTGGTTAATAAAGTGACTTGTAAGATTAATTTTAGCTGAAGTGTGGAGATAACCCTGACACCTCTCACCCCTGATTCCTCCCAAACTGCTCTCTCCCCTCACCCACACTCATCTCCATAATCTTAGGTACTAACAGACAGCCTGCCAGTATGCGGGGACTGCCTATGTTGCTTGGAACTCGCCCAAGATTTTTCATTAACTAAAAGGAGGAGGCTGCAGTATGCCATATAAAGTAGGACATTCCATGCTGTCCTTATGGTGTTAAAGCCCAAAGGGGTTAATATATGTTTGTACTTTTTAATTTTGTAACAGCAATATGCTTAGTGTAGTGTATTTCTTTTACAGTGTTTGCCTTCTGTATCATGGCCATTGTAGAAGTATTTCAATAAATATTAAATTAATAATTATATTTTATTTTTAAAAAAAATCCAATTTTAAAATGTAATCAGAAATTCTGACTACCTAGAAATGTTCATATATGTGTTTCCAAGCAAATATAAATACATTTTAAAAAAAAGCGAAAAGATTAAGAGGATTGCCACATTGACTTCTCAACAATCTTAAATCTAATTGTTCCAGTATTAATTATTTTAATGAAAAGCGCACTCCTCTGTGTTCATAAATCCATCAATAGACTTGAAGAATTATACGCCTCAACTATCCCTTATGAGGAAAAATACATTAAAGATATTTTATATAAAATTTAAGCTCATATGTAATTTTTATGGAACTCATTATAAAAACAATACAATTGTTTCATCAAATTAATTACTCAGTACAGTATTATAGGTCTTTATTTATCTCACATAACGTGAGTACATGCACAGTATAAGCAGAAATACAATAGAATCCAAAAATAAAAAAATAAACAAACACTTCAGAGAAGTAAGTTGAAGAATTCCAAAAAGGTCATGTCAGAGGATTGGAAGGAGAACATATGGGAACTATAGTAATTAAAAAGTTTATAGCCTGACATGATTATAGTGTAATTAAATGTTGTTTATTACTATTAAAGAAGAACTTCTCATTTTCATATTGATTATATTCAGGTGTACTGCATGTCTACTAATACACTTGAGAAGATCAGTAGCACAATAGGTATGTTTCCTTTTTTCAACAACTTTTTCCACACCCTTTGTGGTTAGCTAGTGAGTCACATTAAAATGTGTGACAAATGTCTAGCGAACTCCTTAGTCATGTTTATCAAACTCTTTAGTTTACAGTCTGTGTACCCATCCACCATATTAAAAGGTCTCACACTGATTTCCTTAAAGATGCAGTTTATCTCCCATATTTGTTCCCAATGGTCCATTTTACCTGCTGGAGTGTATAAAATTGTTTACAAATAGCTCATTAGCATTTATATTGGCATTTGAAATAGCTGATTTAGCCTGTAGTATCCCTACCTATACTGAAAGTTCCTATACTTAGGTTTAGGCTATTGAGAAACTATGTAAACACAGTCAGCAGAAGAAATTACACTTAGAGTGGTAGGTGGAAGAGATAAAGCTCTAAAATGATAATTTTCAATTGTTTTTTCTAAGAGATAAGAAATGTAAGCATTTGAGTGATAAGATAACAAGATCTGATTGTTCAGCAAGCCAAGCCTAATTTAATGGGCTGTGGTTTCAAAGAACAAATCCAGTTATTTAGTTTACAAACAATAAGTATAAATGAGCAATTACTTATACATTTTATATGCTGCAGCTGGTATAACAAGTCGTGGGGAACACATTGAGAGAAAAACAATTTTACAGTGAGATGTTTCTTTAAATATCCCCCTCACATTTATACTGGTATGAATTCAGGTATAGTTATGTAATTCATTCAGGTATAGCTAGATATAGCTAGTCTAGAACCAAATAGGATAGAAAATAAAATGAGATTTGTAACTTAACTCTACTATGGCAAATAAACATACTACAAAGCGGATTGTAGTACAGAATTTTATATGACATCATTTAATTGTGGTTTATTACTAGGTGAAATAAAAATATGAAATATAAATATTTCTTTCTCTTACATTTTTATAGTATCATATTTTGATCAGAGCAAACACTATCTATTAGTGGGGGAAAATGAATTGTTAAATAATTGGCACACTTGATAATTATGCTAAGAACCAAATAACTGCATTTATTAATTGTTTTAACCATTGTAATATCCAATCCATAATGTAACTATAGTTCAGTTAAAATGAGTTAAGATATGATGCTTTAAACTGTTTTTCAAATCCCAGTAGCAGCCCATAGCCAATCTACGGCTAGATTTAGAGTTTTGTCGGTAAGGACCCGCGTAGCTAACACCGGCTTTTTTCTGGCCGCACCATAAAAACAACTCTGGTATTGAGAGTCCACATAAAGGCTGCGTTAGGCTCCAAAAAAGGAGCGTAGAGCATATTTAACGCAGCTTCAACTCTCGATACCAGAGTTGCTTACGCAAGCGGCCAGCCTAAAAAACGTGCTCGTGCACGATTCCCCCATAGAAAACAATGGGGCTGTTTGAGCTGAAAAAAAACCTAACACCTGCAAAAAAGCCGCGTTCAGCTCCTAACGCAGCCCCATTGTTTGCTATGGGGAAACACTTCCTACGTCTGCACCTAACACTCTAACATGTACCCCGAGTCTAAACACCCCTAACCTTACACTTATTAACCCCTAATCTGCCGCCCCTGCTATCGCTGACCCCTGCATATTATTATTAACCCCTAATCTGCCGCTCCGTAAACTGCTGCTACTTACATTATCCCTATGTACCCCTAATCTGCTGCCCTAACATCGCCGACCCCTATATTATATTTATTAACCCCTATTCTGCCCCCCACAACGTCGCCTCCACCTGCCTACACTTATTAACCCCTAATCTGCCGAGCGGACCTGAGCGCTACTATAATAAAGTTATTAACCCCTAATCCGCCTCACTAACCCTATAATAAATAGTATTAACCCCTAATCTGCCCTTCCTAACATCGCCGACACCTAACTTCGATTATTAACCCTAATCTGCCGACTGGAGCTCACCGCTATTCTAATAAATGTATTAACCCCTAAAGCTAAGTCTAACCCTAACACTAACACCCCCCTAAATTAAATATAATTTACATCTAACGAAATTAATTATCTCTTATTAAATAAATTATTCCTATTTAAAGATAAATACTTACCTGTAAAATAAATCCTAATATAGCTACAATATAAATTATAATTATATTATAGCTATTTTAGGATTAATATTTATTTTACAGGCAACTTTGTAATTATTTTAACCATGTACAATAGCTATTAAATAGTTAAGAACTATTTAATAGCTACCTAGTTAAAATAATTACAAAATTACCTGTAAAATAAATCCTAACCTAAGTTACAATTAAACCTAACACTATACTATCATTAAATTAATTAAATAAAATACCTACAATTAAACCTAACACTACACTATCAATAAATAAATTAAATACAATTCCTACAAATAACTACAATTAAATAAACTAACTAAATTACAAAAAATAAAAAAGAACTAAGTTACAAAAAATAAAAAAATATTTACAAACATAAGAAAAATATTACAACAATTTTAAACTAATTACACCTACTCTAAGCCCCCTAATAAAATAACAAAGACCCCCAAAATAAAAAATGCCCTACCCTATTCTAAATTACTAAAGTTCAAAGCTCTTTTACCTTACCAGCCCTGAACAGGGCCCTTTGCGGGGCATGCCCCAAGAAGTTCAGCTCTTTTGCCTGTAAAAAAAAAACATACAATACCCCCCCCAACATTACAACCCACCACCTACATACCCCTAATCTAACCCAAACCCCCCTTAAATAAACCTAATACTAAGCCCCTGAAGATCATCCTACCTTGTCTTCACCTCACCAGGTATCACCGATCCGTCCTGGCTCCAAAATCTTCATCCAACCCAAGCGGGGGCTGGCGATCCATCATCCGGTGGCTGAAGAGGTCCAGAAGAGGCTCCAAAGTCTTCATCCTATCCGGGAAGAAGAGGCGATCCGGACCGGCAACCATCTTGATCCAAGCGGCATCTTCTATCTTCATCCGATGATGACCGGCTCCATCCTGAAGACCTCCACCGCGGACCCATCTTCTTCCGGCGACGTCCAACTGAAGAATGATGGTTCCTTTAAGGGACGTCATCCAAGATGGCGTCCCTCGAATTCCAATTGGCTGATAGGATTCTGTCAGCCAATCGGAATTAAGGTAGGAATATTCTGATTGGCTGATGGAATCAGCCAATCAGAATCAAGTTCAATCCGATTGGCTGATCCAATCAGCCAATCAGATTGAGCTCGCATTCTATTGGCTGTTCCGATCAGCCAATCAGAATAATATAAGATGCCGCTTGGATCAAGATGGTTGCCGGTCCGGATCGCCTCTTCTTCCCGGATAGGATGAAGACTTTGGAGCCTCTTCTGGACCTCTTCAGCCACCGGATGATGGATCACCAGCCCCCGCTTGGGTTGGATGAAGATTTTGGAGCCAGGACGGATCGGTGATACCTGGTGAGGTGAAGACAAGGTAGGATGATCTTCAGGGGCTTAGTGTTAGGTTTATTTAAGGGGGGTTTGGGTTAGATTAGGGGTATGTGGGTGGTGGGTTGTAATGTTGGGGGGGGGTATTGTATCTTTTTTTTTACAGGCAAAAGAGCTGAACTTCTTGGGGCATGCCCCGCAAAGGGCCCTGTTCAGGGCTGGTAAGGTAAAAGAGCTTTGAACTTTAGTAATTTAGAATAGTGTAGGGCATTTTTTATTTTGGGGGTCTTTGTTATTTTATTAGGGGGCTTAGAGTGGGTGTAATTAGTTTAAAATTGTTGTAATATTTTTCTTATGTTTGTAAATATTTTTTTATTTTTTGTAACTTAGTTCTTTTTTATTTTTTGTACTTTAGTTAGTTTATTTCATTGTAGTTATTTGTAGATATTGTATTTAATTAATGTATTGATAATGTAGTGTTAGGTTTAATTGTAGGTAATTATAGGTATTTTATTTAATTAATTTAATGATAGTATAGTGTTAGGTTTAATTGTAACTTAGGTTAGGATTTATTTTACATGTAATTTTGTAATTATTTTAACTAGGTAGCTATTAAATAGTTCTTAACTATTTAATAGCTATTGTACCTGGTTAAAATAATTACAAAGTTGCCTGTAAAATAAATATTAATCCTAAAATAGCTACAATGTAATTATAATTTATATTGTAGCTATATTAGGATTTATTTTACAGGTAAGTATTTTGCTTTAAATAGGAATAATTTATTTAATAAGAGTTAATTAATTTCGTTAGATTAAAATTATATTTAATTTAGGGGTTGTTAGTGTTAGGGTTAGACTTAGCTTTAGGGGTTAATACATTTATTAGAATAGCGGCGAGCTCCGGTCGGCAGATTAGGGGTTAATAATTGAAGTTAGGTGTCGGCGATGTTAGGGAGGGCAGATTATGGGTTAATACTATTTATTATAGGGTTAGTGAGGCGGATTAGGGGTTAATAACTTTATTATAGTAGCGGTGCGGTCCGCTCGGCAGATTAGGGGTTAATAAGTGTAGGCAGGTGGAGGCGACGTTGAGGGGGGCAGATTAGGGGTTAATAAATATAATATAGGGGTCGGCGGTGTTAGGGGCAGCAGATTAGGGGTACATAAGGATAACGTAGGTGGCGGCACTTTGCGGTCGGCAGATTAGGGGTTAATAAGTGTAGGTAGCTGGCGGCGACGTTGTGGGGGGGCAGATTAGGGGTTAATAAATATAATATAGGGGTCGGCAGTGTTAGGGGCAGCAGATTAGGGGTACATAAGGATAACGTAGGTGGCGGTCGGCAGATTAGGGGTTAAAAAAATTTAATCGAGTGGCGGCGATGTGGGGGGGACCTTGGTTTAGGGGTACATAGGTAGTTTATGGGTGTTAGTGTACTTTAGAGTACAGTAGTTAAGAGCTTTATAAACCGGCGTTAGCCCAGAAAGCTCTTAACTACTGACTTTTTTCCTGCGGCTGGAGTTTTGTCGTTAGATGTCTAACGCTCACTTCAGCCACGATTCTAAATACCGGAGTTAGAAAAATACCATTGAAAAGATAGGATACGTAATTTACGTAAGGGGATCTGCGGTATGGAAAAGTCGCGGCTGAAAAGTGAGCGTTAGACCCTTTTTTGAGTGACTCCAAATACCGGAGGTAGCCTAAAACCAGCGTTAGGAGCCTCTAACGCTGGTTTTCACGGCTAATGCCAAACTCTAAATCTAGGCCCTAGATTGTGACCACAAAAAGTACAAACATATATTAAAAAAATATTAAAATGAGACAACTTGATATTCGTTTTACTGATCAAAATTAAAGAGTACAATACATTTTCAGAACATCTTTCTAAGATTTTATCATTTACTCCATTTTAATCTAAACAACAATAACAAGGGAGTAATACTACAAAGCTGTAACATCCGTAAAGAAAAGTTATTTGATACACAATTCAAATGTCTCAGACACATATGGCTACTGGGAAATTTCATTTTCAACAGCCAAATGTCTTTTGGCCATCAGGGGCAGCAGATAGAGACAAACAGTTTCATTCAAATATTGCTACAGTTCAATTATCTAATCTATAAAATGTTTATGAAATACACTATTTCTTTATTTTAATAAACCTGTCTGGTCACATGTTTAATATACATTGAACATATTTGTCATTTTTCCTGATTATTTTAATATGAAACATCAGTATTATTTCTAACATCATATTATTATTATCTTATATTTATATAAAAACACAGTATATTTCACATTCAGTACACCTCTTTCTGAGTGCGTAAAACATATGACACAATTTATGGGACAACCACACATGTATTTGTTAGATGCCTGAAAAAGTAAAAGGAATAGGTTATTTATATTTTTTATTTGGCAGACATTCACATTTAATATTATATGAACAGACAGTTTCATATCAATTTATTTGTATCTATTATTTAATAGTCTAAGGCACATATTTAATGTTTGAAAACTATATATACGATTTGTCCAAACTTAGGATCCTTAAGACTTCTATGAGTTAAAAAAACCCCCATAGGTTAAGACATGTTAAAATCTTAACTCTCAGGCTTTCAACTTCCTTGGCATAGATAATCTCTTAATATGTTGTCTAAATAAATATATATATATATATATATATATATATATATATATATATATATATATATATATATATATATATATATATATATATAAAAGTATCTTAAACTTACATGAAAATTTGGCATCATTTCTTTATATGAGATTTAGTTTCCCATGTCTGTAGGTAACTTGAGTTCGGATGTCCTATGTGTATTTAGATCTCAGCAGGGACAATTTAACACTTAGATTATAGACATCTAAATTGTTGGTCATCCTGGAAAGGTATCTATAAATTGTAGACCTTTCGGCTGCCTATCCACAGGGGTTAGTCAGTTTATTACTCATCTTGGGCATACACATCTGAGGGTTCCAAAATGCTAATATTTACTTTAAAGTAGCCCACTGGTTTTATTTATACAACAGTCTAAGACTTTGTTCTTTCTGAAATAACTTTGCAAACAATTTTATTGATGAATGAGAGAGGGGGGGGGGGGGCTGGTTTACACAGCCAAGAATCATTTGGCAGAGTAAATACAACTGCTGTAACCAGTTTCATGTATAATGAATCCTGTGGTCTTAACAACTATATATATATGAAATATATATATATATATATATATATATATATATATATATATATATATATATATAATTTAATAATCTTCACAGATACCCTGGCATAATGTATGATTGTAGTGCATATCTATCTACAATTGGGGTGAAAAATGTAATGTCCACTTTAGCTACCCCTCTTCTGTTTTCAGACTATGCAATGTGGTGTGCTGCCTTGTGCTTGTGCAGATGTGGTTGCAAATCACCTCATTTTTGACGTGTACACCAGGTTCCGTTCTTGTTTTTATTTTCCACAATATTAGTTATTCTCTTTTTTACAGTTACAATAAATTATTGCTTAGCTTTTATATCCCCGGCTTCACATGGGCAGATAATGAACCTCTTACTCACAAACCTTACTAGATATGGAAACCCAAATGTATAAAACTATTTGTATACTGCCCCAAAATGTGAAAGGGTTCAACTCCCAGTGTAAATGGTCCAAAGCCTTATCTGATTTAGCTAAAAGGGGGCTGATATTCGCTTCTTACAAGATACCCATTTTAAAAGGTAAAAAGAACCCAAGTACCTAGTTAAGCACTTAACCCAACACTTTCATAACTCAGCTGACATTAAAAAGAGAGAATGGCAAAGGATACTGAAGATAGATTTTTAGAACTAACAGGTCTGATGTTTGGCAGACCAGTGGCATTTATTAATGTTTATGCCCCTAATACAAATCACCTACCCTTTTTAAATCAATATTTCATATACTATTGGATATATCCAGAGGGGTAGTGTATTTAGGAGGCAACTTCAACTTTTCCAATTCAACCATCTTTAGACACCACAAACCTCTCTTCTAAAGTGTCTAAAAGAACAATTTCCTATTTATGGAGCCCTCTTGAGATTCTAACACTCCAGACTCCAGAGAATATACATTTTTTAACTCACTTATAATTCCTATACAAGTGACACCCCTTAAATATGTTGATCTCCAAGAACTTGAAGAAAATCCACAAACAACTCAAAATATATGTCATTAGAATATCAAAAATCATCATTGAACTTAAACAAACATTTTATTTTGAAGGAAACAAAGCTGGAAAGTTACTTGCAAGAGCCCTCAAATTTAAAAAGCTTAAAAAACCCCAATGATCATTTAGTAAAAAATGATACCTGTGATCTTGAGTCAATTCAGTGACTATTATTCACTTTTATACATAAATTATCATTGAAACTTAAAACAAAAAAAATATTTTGAAAGAAACAGAGCTGAAAGTTTGCAAGAGCCCTCAAATGTAAAAAGCTAAAATGATTTATACATGAGCTTAAAGCCCTCCAATGATCATTAAGTAAAAACGACCCCAAGATCTTGAGTCAATTCTGTGACTATTATTCTCTTTTATACAACATCACTTATCCTGATGACTTACTAACAGATAATCTGTCTCTTGACTCATACTTAGATCAATGCATTTTACCAAAACTGACGGCCTAACAGACTAAAGACTTAAAATCTCCTGTTACACCAAATTGCCTCAGTCATTAACGATCTGAATTCAGGGAAAAACCCAGATCTGGATGGATTCTCGGTTAAATATTATCAGACTTTTGCTCCAGTTGTAATACCACAACTACATTCTATATGTACTGCCTCTTTGTCAGATAACCCTTTTCTGACTTCGATGCTAGAAGACCATGTAACGGTATTGCCAAAACCTGGCAGGAGACCAGATACCCCCCCAAATTTCTGGCCAATTTCTCTACTCAATATAGACATACAAAATATATGCCAAAATCCAAGCTTCACATATAAACAGTATACTTACTCATATTTATGTTAATCAAGCGGGTTTCACATTCTACAGAGAGGCTAGGGACAACACTCTTAAAATTATAAATTTAATAGAATTAGCAAAAAGGCTTCAACTCCCATCTATTTATTTTTTTTAAATGAATGCCACTAAATCTGAGTTTATGGGAATTGCATTATCAAATGATGATATAAACCAAATTGAGAAAAGTATGAGTTTGTCTTTTGTAAATTTTTCTAAATATTTTTCTAAGTATTTAGGAATTTGATTATCTTATGACCTGAACCTTCTATTTACTCTCAACTAAACAACAACTCTATAAACCATTCAACAAGAACAACGTTCTTGGCAAAACAAAACTTTGTCATGGCTGGGCAGAATTAATGCCATCAAAATGTCCATCCTCCCTAAAATCCTATAACCTTATCAGACTGTGCCAACGTGCCAAATGTTTAAAATGACGTACATTTTTTTTTATCATTATTTTATTGCATCATAGGAAAACAATGAAGGTATTGGCCAATTGTAGTGACATATGGTCAAAAAAAATAATATTTTTTTTCCTGGTATTAATCAGGATTGTCTGTCCATAATCATTATGTGTTCTCTGATTGGTGTGTCCTGGAGACAGTTGGGAGATGAGCAGCTCTAAACTGTTTTCTAGTGACTTTGGTCCATTGTGGTCTCTGGGGTTTTTAGTGTTGAGAAATGTTCTTGTGTGGCGCTTCTTTGGCAGGATCAAGGAGCAGTAGAAAGGGTTTGAGTATGCAGCAAAACTCTTCAAGGTCATCCAGTGATCTGTAAATCACAGTTTTATTATTTTTCATTACTTTGAGACAGAAAGGGAATCCCCCATCTGTAAGGTATAGCCAAGTCTTTTAAATAGAGAGTAAGGTATCTTGCTTCTCTGCAATTTTGAAGAGTCATATGGCTGACATATGTGAAGAGTTGTAATGAAAAACCCTCATTTTTTTTCTTGAAGTAGTTAAAATCTGTTTTTTTTTCTCTCAACAAATTTATGAAATTTAAATATCACATCCCTGGGTGGTTCATTTTCTTTATGGATTGGGTGTAGGGATCTATGATCCCGGTTAAGGTGAATTTCAGGGAGCTGAGTATCTCCCATCAAGTGTTTAAACAAACCATAATATGGGTTAGGTGCAGGATCAACAATATATGAAATGTCTTGTCTCTATAGAGTAGAGGTATCTGCTGAGTTATAGACGTATATAAACAGATCCTAAAGTAACCAACCTCATCTCATTATTTACCAATAGAAAATCAGTGTTGGTGTGCAAAGTCCTGTTTAACAATAGTACTGTCTATATTTCCAAGCAATTTTTGGAAAGGAAATTTTTATATTCCTTGTATTCATACATTTTAGACATTGCGCACCTGGCTTTGCTCTTAAAACTGGCATATTAGTGATAAACATAAGGCATCTACAGAGGTGGCAGAAAAAAAACAGCTTTGTATATACTTTAAACAGCACATGTATGAAGTTTTGCTTTAAATGCCAGGGGAAATATTCTCAGCACTGTCTATGGTGATTTATTGTTGCTTTGAACAGTTTAGTTGTCTTATTATCAATAATTCATATTGGGTAATTGGTCTCACCTTGCTTAAGTCTGAGGATGAAATGTGGATGCTTAATAGGCTCAAGCCATAGCATACATGTGACTGAGGAAGTTAATTGAAAGTCTGGGCTTCAGTTTCCTACTGGTTTTGGTGCAATAAAGCTGCTGCAGTATAGGGCTTCCTCCCTCCTTCCACTTGAAGGCTATTTGAGCTGCCAATCCTCCAGGGAGTGCAGGGGGTATATCAGCCAACTTCTGGGCTACAATATTTTCCCAGCTGCTACTTAACACCAAGATTACAAGTTAAGCGCTTAACTGATTGTGTAAATAGCACAAAAAAATGAGCGGTATGCCACTCTCCATAGCGTTGCCATTACATGTTACTGAAATGACTTGATGTGACTTCATGTTTTCCCCAATAGACATCAATGGAGAGAAAGTGTTAGAAATAAACTAACACCTGCGATTGCGGAATGGAGATTGCCGTAACGCAATCCCCATTGATGTCTTTGAAGAAAATAAAGTTACGTTAAAACCTAGCACCCTAACATAAACCCCCAGTCAAAATACCCCTAATCGGCTGCCCCCTGACATCACTGACACTAAATAAGGTGATTAACCCCTAAACAGTAACCCCCCGCATCGCTAACACCTAAATAAACCTATTAACTCCTAAACTGCTGGCCCCCCACATTGCTACTACTATAATAAAACTATTAACCCCTAAACCACTGCCCTCCCACATCGCTACTACTATAATAACGTTATTATCCCCTAAACCACTGGCCCCCCCACATCGCAACACACTAAATTAAAATATTAATCCCTAAACCTAACTATCCCCTATATTTTAAATTAAATTTACAATATAACTATTATAAAATAAATAAAAACTTACCTGTGAAATAAAAAAAAACTAAGTTTAAACTATAAATTAACCTAACATTACTATATTAAAAAAATAAACAAAAATAAAAACCTAAGTTACAAAAAAAAAAAAAAAAATCTAACATTACCAAAAATAACAAACACTAAAATTATGAAAAATAAAAAAACACAATAATAAAGAAATTATCCAAAATAATAAAAATTAAACCTAATCTAATAGCCCTATAAAAAAAAATCCACCCCAAAATAAAAACACCCCTTAACCTAACAGTAAACTACCAATAGCCCTTAAATGGGCCTTTTTTAGGGCATTGCCCTAAGTTAAACAGCTCTTTTACATTAAAAAATTACAAAGTCCCCCCTAACAGTAAAACCCCCCCAACCAACCAACCCCCCAAAATAAAAAAAACCTAATTTAAAAAAAAAACTTAAGCTACCCATTGTGAAGGGTTAATACACACTGTATGGACATTGCCCTTAAATTGGCATTCAGCTCTTTTACTGCCTATTAAAATCTAATCTAAAAAACAAAAAACAAACCCTAAGTCTAACCCCCAAATAGGTACTTACCATTCCTGAAGTCCGGCGGAGAAGGTCTTCTTGCAGGCGGTAAAGGTCTTCTTCCAGGCGGCGACATCTTCATCCAGCGCGGGGACCTCTTATATCTTCATACACAGCGAAGGCGGCATGGAGCTGAAGTGACCGCTGAACAGGACCGGCGATCGCGGAGCCATCCAGCAAGGAGGATCCTCTTGTTACGATAGTCGCCGCACACTGAGGATATTTTGGGGTATATATTGGGGTACCATTGCATTCCTATTGGCTGAAAATTTCAAATCAGCCAATAGGATGAGAGCTGCTTTAATCCTATTGGCATTTTACATTAAACTTGTAATATGCGCAGTACCTGACGCACTATTGGAGCTAGTGCACGAGTGGAAGCAATAAATAGCGCTCCACTTTTTAATCTAGCCCTTTGAAGTTAAATGGCCCTGTTATTCAATAATTAGTGATGTCGCGAACCTAAAAATTTGGGTTCACGAACGGAGAACTCGAACTTCCACAAAAGTTCGCGAACTGGGCGAACCGCCATAGACTTCAATAGGCAGGCAAATTTTAAAACCCACAGGGACTCTTTCTGGCCACAATAGTGAAGGAAAAGTTGTTTCAAAGGCACTAACACCTGGACTGTGGCATGCCGGAGGGGGATCCATGGCAAAACTCCCATGGAAAATTACATAGTTGATGCAGAGTCTGGTTTAAATCCATAAAGGGCATAAATCACCTAACATTCCTAAATTGTTTGGAATAACGTGCTTTTATTTATTTTTTTAATATTTATTTATACAGGCCAGCAGTGTAGAAACAACAAACAAGCAAAAATTAGACATATTATAACAATTTGAACACCACGCAGGGCATCGTTCTTAGTGGAGACCATAAGAAAAGAAAAACAGCATAATAATACATAAAGCAATATGCAAATTGTATTTGGCAACATATACCAATTCTATCCACTATTATGTTGAAAATATAAATGAAAATACAACAAATCCTGCTTTCCACACATATAGCCATTTTAAATGGTTAATCTGGACAGCAAACAAGATATGGAAGAAGAAAGAGACAAGGAGAAAAAAAAAAAGGAAAAGAAAAAAGAAAAAAGAAAACAAGGGGAGGGGGGAGGAAAAAAAAAAAAAAAAAAAGGGGAAAAGAAACATCTACTCTTATCCCCCCCCCCCCTGCTCTCCGCTGCTCCCGTTCCGGCATCCGAGACCTATACTTATTATTTCATATTATTTTCATTACATTTGTTATGTATCTCTGTAGCTCCTGATCCAATCTGCTGGAAAATCACCTAATAATACTAGGCCGCTAAAGCTGTCTGAACTTAAAAAGGGATATAAGATGGTCCGTTGGACTCCTTCCGAATATGTCTTAATTATCGGTAACCATCTAAGTAAAAATTTCCTAACTTCCCTTTCACTTGCTTCTTTCAGATGGAAAGATTCAAAGATTATTTGCATTTGAATCTCTTTAATAAATACTGAAAAACCGGGCATCTTTTTAGCTTTCCAGTTCTTTAAGATAAGTTGTCTAACAAGAAGGATAATTACGTTTAAGCTATGATCAAGAAAAAAGATACTATCTGCATCCAGGTAAAATTTAGTTCTATATAAATTATTAAACCAAAAAGCTACCTTTTTCTAAAACTGGTCAATCCTGGGGCAATATACAAACATATGTAAAATATCTGCGTTAATATAAAGACAAAGTGGACAAGAGAAGTTTTGACACGGGAATATTTTAGACAATTTCAGAGGTGTGAAGTAAAAATTATTAATTAATTTCATATGATGGAATAACGTGCTTTAAAACATCAGGTATGATGTTGTATCGATCAGGTAGTGAAAGGGTTACGCCCGCTTCACAGTGAGCAGTGTAGGTGATATACCTGCCCTGACCATGCTTTGCAGACCAGGTATCAGTGGTCAGATGGATCCTTGCCCCAACACTATGTGCCAGACATGCCATTATAGCAGACTTATATGGCTTTTTAGCGTTGCTTTTGGTAATTAGAAGGCTGCTAAATGCCACTGCGCACTGCGCACCACACGTGTTTTATGCCCAACAGTGAAGGGGTTAATTAGGGAGCATGTAGGCAGCTTGTAGAGTTAATTTTAGCTTAAGTGTAGTGTAGTAGACAACCCAAAGTATTGATCTAGGCCCATTTTGGTATATTTCATGGCACCATTTCACCGCCAAATGCGATCAAATTTAAAAAAAAATTAAATTTTTTCGCAATTTTAGGTTTCTCACTGAAATTATTTACAAACAGCTTGTGCAATTATGGCACAAATGGTTGTAAATGCTTCTCTGGGATCCCCTTTGTTCAGAAATAGCAGACATATATTACTTTGGTGTTGCTTTCTGGTAATTAGAAGGCCGCTAAATGCTGCTGTGCATCACACGTGTACTATGGCTAGCAGTAAAGGGGTTAATTAGGTAGTTTGTAGGGAGCTTGCAGGGTTAATTGTAGCTTTAGTGTAGAGATTAGCCTCCCACCTGACACATCAGACCCCCTGATCAATCCCAAGCAGCTCCCTTCCCTCCCCCATCCCACAATTGTCCCCGCCATCTTAAGTACTGTCAGAAAGTCTGCCAGTACTAAAATAAAAGTTTTTTTTATTTATTTTTAAAGCATATTTACAGATGCTGTGGTTTAGCATCCCCCCTTAGCCCCCAACCTCCCTGATCCCCCCCAAAACAGCTCTCTAACCCTCCCCATCTGCCTTATTGGTGGCCATCTTGGGTACTGGCAGCTGTCTGCTATTATTTCACCGTCAAAAAAGTGGTTTTTTTTTAAATGTACACTACTGTTACACCAGATATGAGTGGTGGTACTGGGCAAGTGGGCACAGTATACGTTGTGAGCTGACACACACGCTGGCAGGCAGGCAACTGCAATTAGATTACACAGGAAAAAAAAAAAAAAAAAGCAGACTGATGTTCTAGCCCTAAAAAGGGCTTTTTGGGGTGCTGTCCTTACAGCAGAGATCAGATGAGTCCTTCAGGACTGTAGTGGACACTAAATACACTAGCCTAGCTATCGATTTCCCTATTAAATCAGCAGCAGCTACACTGTCCCTCCTCTCACTAAGAATGCAGCTTCCAAATGAATCTAAAATGGATGCTGTTCAGGAGGTGGGAGTGTCTGGGAGGGAGGGTCTGCTGCTGATTGGCTGTAATGTGTATTCTGACTGTGAGGTACAGGGTCAAAGTTTACTCAATGATGATGCATAGGGGGCGGATCGAACATCGCATATGTTCGCCCGCTGAGGCGAACGCGAACATGCTATGTTCGCCGGCGAACAATTCACGACATCACTATCAATAATATAATAAATAATGAACTTTGATTTAAATAAAATATCATATGTCTTAAAGGGACACTGAACCCTAATTTTTTCTTTCGTGATTCAGATAGAGCATGAAATTTTAAGCAACTTTCTAATTTAGTCCTATTATCAATTTTTCTTCGTTCTCTTGATATCTTTATTTGAATAAGAAGGCATCTAAGCTTTTTTTTTGGGTTCAGAACTTTGGACAGCACTTTTTTATTGGTAGATGAATTTATCCACCAATTAGCAAGGACAACCCAGGTTGTTCACCAAAAATGGTCCGGCATCTAAACTTACATTCTTGCATTTCAAATAAAGATACCAAGAGAATGAAGACAATTTGATAATAGGAGTAAATTAGAAAGTTGCTTAAAATGTCATGCTCTATCTGAATCACGAAAGAAAATAATTTGGGTTCAGTGTCCCTTTAATCTCTTTTTTTTTCTTTGCTTACTATAACATAGCATAGCAGATAGCTTCCTTTTGCCATTTGGCTGCAGGGCCTTGGTGTGACTACCGTGGTTACTGTGTAAGGATTAATTTATATTACAAATAGAACAGATGTATGATACATTTTCACTAGCTTGATATGCTGTTGCATCATATCTATTCTTAATATATTTAAATCATCGAATATGCATATAAATAACCTGTCTATTTAAGTAACCAGTGTGTTAAAATTTGAATGTGTTTTGCAATATACTTTTCTTTGATAAAAGGACTGAGGTGTCAAAGTATAATGATATATGTTCTTGCATTTTTCTATTGTACTGTTACTCTTCTAAACTGACCATTTTGAGTTAATGACTGGATTGACAGCAGATGAAGAATCACTTTCTTAGTTTACACTGTTACACTAGGGCTCCAATGTTCAAAACATTGACAGATTGACGAGAAACTGCCTTACTGGCCTTGTCTGCCTTGCAGGTCTATCGAGAGTTTAAAAGATAAGGGGCGTGGTCGAGCAGTGCTGGCGAGCGCCAATGTCTCTCTCATAGAAGTCACTGTGAGTGTGACATCACCACCACTCACATCACCAACATCGCCACTCTTCTGCATTTTGCTGTGGCCTTATTTGAAGTGGGATTACATGGCGCAGACAGTGCGCTCACTGAAACTAAAAATAGTTTTTGTGTAGGCACACTCCAAATATTGCCTGCTCCAAATACTACACCTACACTAACTACTTCAGGCAATGTAGTTTTGCCAGCTGATAGCTTGCGAGACAAACAAGGCAGCTACCCTGCTTGCAACATGCACTTCGCTGAATCGAACATATCACACTGGTATTACACTGTTGTCAATATGTCCAAATCAAAGTGCAGCCTACTCCCACTAGCATGCCATGCTAACTCCGCCTGAAACCCATACCTACGTCACATATAACCTACACTCCCCCTGCTCTGCCTTGCTACCTCCCACTGATTGCCTACACCTGCGTCAGAGCTTACACTCCCCTGGAACACCCAGCTAAGTCCCTACCGCCTACATAATGTCTAACCTATACTCCCTTGCAACGTCCCTACCGCCTACATAATGTCTAACCTATACTCCCTTGCAACGCCCCAGCTGAAAAATGCCTGACTATAATAAACTATACTAAATAGTAAACCTCATCCTTTGGCTGCTCTGGTAGGTGGCTGAAAGATAGAGTGTGTACTTTAGTTAAGGGTGGATGAGGTTGCTGAATCTAGTTCAGGATATGTCCACTTGCTTTGATTGTTTGATTGATGCCCTTGATGCTGACAAGACAAAAATAACAGTCATCATGGTGGTTTTATGGTTTCCTCCAAATTTGTTCATTGCTGCAAATTCTCTGTGGAAGTTTTGCAAACAAAGGACTAGATTACCAGTGAATTGTTATGTAACAACAATACTAAATGTTGAATTTATCCATAAAGCCTTTTCCAATAAAGCCTTAACTTAGCATAGGGAGGTAGGATACTAGGGGAAGCACATACATTTTCAATACATTTGTTCAGAGCTAATGGAACGTCAAGTTGTGTGCCTCTGTGAGCTAGTCATTGACATAAATTAAATCGGCCAATTATATGTTGTGTTAGCTTTAAAACATAGATTATAGAACTCAATTGATTAAAAGATCTAATGATTTTTGGTAAATTTAGTTGTATATATTTGTTGCTTTGATTGGAAATAACTGTAATTAAATTGAAATTAATATGATATCAAAACAAATGCCATCAAAAGCTAAACTTGTCTGAACCGAATGTTGCAAAAACTAGAAATAAATCTTTCAGACAAAACTGATTTTTTTTTCCCGTACACATCTTTATTAGTTACCATTATAACTGTTTTGTTTGCCTGTGTATTTATGTAATATCAATTATGCTATATCTTTTAAACAGCATTTCCAAGCAATATCCTACCTGTCAAAACATATAAAAAGAAATAAGTGAAATATGACAGATATCCTTTTCATTATCTAAAATAAACCCATTTTATTTTCCTTTCAGTTTTAAACAGCTGTATTATCTATCATGTAGTGTGCCATTTCCTCATATTAATCTTCTAATTATTAAGTAAATGTTTTGCTCTTTGTATAAACAAGCTTACATAAAGAATAAGGCACTGAGGTAATCTGTAAAACACATGTCTAATGCTCAGAACATTGTCAGATTCTTATCTGTATGAAGCTATCTTATATCATTATGGAACTCATATGCCCAGAGCTGCTAACGTCTCTCTTAATCACCCTTATGTTTAATTAGAATAAAGGAACAGGAACTTTCAAACCCTAACTCTACAAGTATTCAGTTACAGACATCTTTATAAATGAGGAGTATGACAAAGCTGCCATAAAAAGAATACAGACTGACATATACTATTTGCCCAGATTCAGATTACCAGTTACCAGTGCAGTGTGAGTATTGTGGCCTTATAATTATATACTAATTGTATGTGTTGCCTCATGTCAAGCTGAGGAAATGGACTCTAATTATGATGATAATGATGTAGATTATTTAGGTACCTAAGAAATATAAAAACATGGAATGGTCAAGGTGATTCGTATTTTATTTGCATTAGGTGATTCTTTTTAAAAGGTGAGCTGAAAATCCCTTCTGGTAGCTTTCAAATCTTCATATGTTTTCACTTTAGTGATTGCTAACCCTATAATCTGATATGATTCTCTTCTATTAACTATGCTGGTAGCAACACAAACATTAGTAGAAAACTCTTGGGGGACTATTTAACAAATGTCTGTCCGACATGATCCGATCAGTGGATCATGTCCGACAGACATAGCTAAATGATGAGAGCAATACGCTCTCTGCATTCAGCATTGCACCCGCAGCTTTTGTGAACTGCTGGTGCAACGTCGCCCCCTGCATATTTGCGGCCAATCGGCCACCAGAAGGGGGTGTCAATCAACCAGATCGTATTCGATCGGGTTGATTTCACGCTATCTCTGTCCGCCTCCTCAGACCAGGCAGACAGATTATGGAGTAGCGGTCTTTAGACCACTGCTTCATAACTGGTGTTTCTGGAGTCTGAAGGCTCGCCAGAAAGAGCCCTTCAAGCTCCATACTGAGCTTGATAAATGGGCCCCTTGATATTTACAGACACTAGTCATACAATATGTTAATATGTGACCCCATTAGTGAGGATGTCTATTGCTTCTAAATAGGATACATAGGATCCTTCAAATTGATTAAAGGCTACTTAGAATATTATAATATACATTTTAAAGGGACATTAAACAGTTGGGTACAACTACAGTAGCAGGTTACAACTCACATGGCTATAGTATTTCCTCCGGTACCTGCGTCTCTCTTTCAAGCTATTCTCTTATTCTAACTCATTACAGAATCCAACTGGTAAAGCTCTGCATTTTATACTGGGCGCCGCCATTTTGTTGCATCCTGTGACAGAAGCAGTGCACTTTCATAGATCTGTGATGTTACTGGGTTTTTTGACAGCTGTACCTTGCATTTCAGTTTAGCTCACATAATAGAGAGCGGAAATGTTACATTTTTCAGTTTTTTACTCAGTTTAAAAGTTACATAATAAATATAAGCTCCAAGATGGCAGCAGCCAGTGTAAATATGCAGAGCTTCACTTATACTTGTAAGGGGTTAAAATATGTGAATGACTTTAAAGAGAGCTGCAGGCACGAGAGAAAAAAACAATATCATAATGATTAGTAATCATGATACTGTAGTTGTACTCAGCAGATTAATGTCCTTTTATTTGTTTATTTATTTTTGCTGTTCTGTGGCAAATTAAAGGGATATTAAACCATTTTTTTCTTTCATGATTCATATAGAGCATGCTATTTTAAGCAAATTTCCAATTTACTCCTATTATTTTTTTTGTTCCTTCTTTTTGTATCTTTATTTGAAGAAGCAGGAATGTAAGCTTAGGAACATTTTTGGTTCAAACTAAGAAAAATTGATAATAGGAGTACATAAGAAATTTGCTTAAAATTGCATGCTCTATCTGAATCATGAAATAAATAATTTGGGTTTCATATCCCTTTAATAAATATTGTTCAGATTATTTATTATTGTAGTTCTGCCAGATACTTTAGTCTGTGGTTAGTGGTAGCGATGTTGCAAATAGTTCGCCGGTGAATAGATCCCGGCGAACATAGTATGTTCGCGTTCGCCGCGGAAGGCAAACATATGCGATGTTCGGTCCGTCCCCTATTCCTCATCATTGAGTAAACTTTGACCCTTTACCTCACAGTCAGAAGACACATTCCAGCCAATCAGCAGCAGACCCTCCCTCCCAGACCCTCTCACCTCCTGGACAGCATCCATTTTAGATTTATTCGGAAGCTGCATTCTTAGTGAGAGGAGGGACAGTGTAGCTGCTGCTGATTTAATAAGGAAATCGATAGCTAGGCTAGTGTATTCAGTGTCCACTACAGTCCTGAAGGACTCATCTGATCTCTGCTGTAAGGACAGCACCCCAAAAAGACCTTTATAGGGCTAGAACATCAGTCTGCTTTTTATTTTTTTCCTGTGTAATCTAATTGCAGTTGCCTGCCTGCCAGCATGTGTGTCAGGCTCACAGCGTATACTGTGCCCACTTGCCCAGTGCCACCACTCATATCTAGTGTAACAGTAGTGTACATTTAAAAAAAAACAACACTTTTTTGACTGTTAAATAATAGCAGACAGCTGCCAGTACCCAAGATGGCCGCCAATAAGGCAGATGGGGAGGGTTAGAGAGCTGTTTTGGGGGGGATCAGGGAGGTTGGGGGCTAAGGGGGGATGCTACACCACAGCATATGTAAATATGCTAAAAAAATTAAAAACCTTTTATTTTAGTACTGGCAGACTTTCTGCCAGTACTTAAGATGGCGGGGACAATTGTGGGGTGGGGGAGGGAAGGGAGCTGTTTGGGAGGGATCAGGGGGTCTGATGTGTCAGGTGGGAGGCTGATCTCTACACTAAAGCTAAAATTAACCCTGCAAGCTCCCTACAAACTACCTAATTAACCCCTTCACTGCTAGCCATAATACACGTGTGATGCGCAGCAGCATTTAGCGGCCTTCTAATTACCAGAAAGCAACACCAAAGTCATATATGTCTGCTATTTCTGAACAAAGGGGATCCCATAGAAGCATTTACAACCATTTGTGCCATAATTGCACAAGCTGGCATGAAATATACCAAAATGGGCCTAGATCAATACTTTGGGTTGTCTACTACACTACACTTAAGCTAAAATTAACTCTACAAGCTCCCTACATGCTCCCTAATTAACCCCTTCACTGCTGGGCATAAAACACGTGTGGTGCGCAGTGGCATTTAGCAGCCTTCTAATTACTAAAAAGCAACGCCAAAGCCATATAAGTCTGCTATTTCTGAACAAAGGGGATCCCAGAGAAGCATTTACAACCATTTATGCCATAATTGCATAAGTTGTTTGTAAATAATTTCTGTGAGAAACCTAAAGTTTGCGAAAAAGTGAACAATTTTTTTTTATTTGATCGCATTTGGCGGTGAAATGGTGGCTTTAAATATACCAAAATGGGCCTAGATCAATACTTTGGGTTGTCTACTACACTACACTTAAGCTAAAATTAACTCTACAAGCTGCCTACATGCTCCCTAATTAACCCCTTCACTGCTGGGCATAAAACACGTGTGGTGCGCAGTGGCATTTAGCAGCCTTCTAATTACCAAAAAGCAACGCCAAAGCCATATAAGTCTGCTATTTCTGAACAAAGGGGATCCCAGAGAAGCATTTACAACCATTTATGCCATAATTGCATAAGTTGTTTGTAAATAATTTCTGTGAGAAACCTAAAGTTTGTGAAAAAGTGAACATTTTTTTTTTATTTGATCGCATTTGGCGGTGAAATGGTGGCATTAAATATACCAAAATGGGCCTAGATCAATACTTTGGGTTGTCTACTACACTACACTTAAGCTAAAATTAACTCTACAAGCTCCCTACATGCTCCCTAATTAACCCCTTCACTGCTGGGCATAAAACACGTGTGGTGCGCAGTGGCATTTAGCAGCCTTCTAATTACCAAAAAGCAACGCCAAAGCCATATAAGTCTGCTATAATGGCATGTCTGGCACACAGTGTTGGGGCAAGGGTCCATCTGACCACTGATACCTGGTCTGCAAAGCATGGTCACAGGGCAGGTATATCACCTACATTGCGCACTGTGAAGCGGGCGTAACCCTTACACTACCTGATTGATACAACATCATACCTGATGTTTTAAAGCACGTTATTCCAAACAATTTAGGAATGTTAGGTGATTTATGCCCTTTATGGATTAAAACCAGACTCTGCATCAACTATGTAATTTTCCATGGGAGTTTTGCCATGGATCCCCCTCCGGTATGCCACAGTCCAGGTGTTAGTCCCCTTGAAACAACTTTTCCATCACTATTGTGGTCAGAAAGAGTCCCTGTGGGTTTTAAAATTCGCCTGCCTATTGAAGTCTATGGCGGTTCGCCCGGTTCGCCGGTTCGCAAACTTTTGCGAAAGTTCGTGTTCGCCGTTCGCGAACCCAAATTTTTATGTTCGCGACATCACTAGTTAGTGGTATTTAAAAACAACTGGTACATGTTTTAACACTAAACCCTTAAACCTATGCAATTTTACAAAGTTGTAATGTTTAGCTATCACAAAATGATGCATTTGAGTACAAAATGTACACAATGTACCGCGCTCAAATAAAGCTCAAGACCCTAATGAAACAAATTGGCACATTTGGACATATTCTTCCTGACAAAATGCAAAAAGGAAAATCTAATACCTAATGGACTTCCAAGAATCACAAACATCTTCCCACATGTCTGTGAAACCTTTCCCCAAGCCCATACAACTACAACACAATGTTCATGATTTGCATTAGTTGTTTTTAAACCATGAATACTGCATATAAATATGACAGAGCTTCACTTGTACATCAGAATGCCTGACAATGGGACCTCCGTGTCCTGAAAGCTGGCAATTGTATCGACTATCAGTTAGTTATTAAAGGTATCACCTGTATATCACTTTTGTTTTTTTCTTAGAAAAGGATTTTTACTTTTTTTAAGTAGAAAATTGACACCAATTTCAGTTATTTTTCTTCTCCTTTGCAATGCACATACAAACATAAGTATACAGAGTGTCTTACCTGATCTCTGGTGGCTGCACATATATGTCTCGTGTGATTGGTTCAACCATGTGCATTGCTATTTCTTTAACAAAGGATATCTAAAGAATGAAACCAGTTAAATATTAGAAGTAAATTGGAATGTTGTTTAAAATTGTAATCTCTAACTGAATCATGAAGCAAAAAAAATTGGGTTTCATGTCCCTTTAATATTGAGTAGACTATTTTCCCAATCAAATGTTAAAAACCGTGGAAGTTGACAAATTAAACTGCCCCATTTAACAATATATTATATTATTATTGCACTATATTATTAAATTCTGAGGAGTGGTAGAATTTGAATTTCCATGGGGTTTAATGTTTTATTAGAAGCAAACCTTTGCCACTGACTTTCCTAGGGATTTTTTGTAAAACAAAATGTAAATGTGTGTGAACATCTAATCTGCATTGTGTGACTTGTGTAATGTGTTTTTTGTGTATATAATGTATAGTATATATATATATATATATATATATATATATATATATATATATATATATATATATATATATATATATAAATGAAAATCTTGTAAGCCTTGTGGTAACAGTACCCCCTAGATTTTGTATAATTATGTCTATATAACACAGACTATATTATCATACATCTAATCTTAACTGGTAGCATTCCAAGTGATTATATAAAAAAAGAAGTTTTGTTTTTGAATGTAGAATCTTCAATGAAACTAAAAACAGAGACAGGGAGTGTTAATCTGGGGAGATGATGAAAACAGGAGGGCCAAGGCAAGTCTGTACTAGACTGTAAACTTCATAATCTGTTGAGTTGGAATGTCACTATTTGTTATTTTTAGTTTCATAAAAAAAGAACTATTTAGTGCTGGAAATGTATAGTTAAATCTGATTAGGAAACAAATATTTGAATATGAATGTTTATATACAGTATGTGTTAGTGTGTTTTTTATTTTTATTTCAACAAAAGAACAAATATTTATGTAGAACTGTGCATGTATCCTTGTGTCCGTGTTATAAGGTCTCTCATGGGATTATCTAAAGGCAATATTTTACATAGAGACCCCAGCTTCTTTCTCTTTAATAGGCATTCCCTATATCTCTGTATAAAAAGGAAAGGCACATACAATACAGTATAATACTCCAAAAAATAAGATTTTTAATGTGTATTAAAAGTACATGCATGAAGAACGCATTAGAAAAAATGTAGCAAAATACAAATTTTCATTACAAAAAAAAATATTATTTATGTATGCAGCAAACAATTGTATTAGGTGTACATTGCTGTTTGAAAATATAGGGCTAGTTTACGAGTGGAGCGCTATCATTAGCATAAGAAGTGTAAAAGTGATTGCGAGATCGCAATGTTTGTTATGGTAAAATCAATATTACAAGTGGCTTGCTATTAAAATTACTGCAAATTATTTTGCTGTGTGTAGCGTTGAGTGGTAATGTGCGCTCGTCTTTCATCTTCATCCTGGCTGCGGTCCATCTTCCTATCTTCTTTGCGGGAGTGTTGGTCTTCATCTATCTTCTGATCTTCAACACAGAAGTTCTCTTCATTCAGTCACCAGCCGCCCTATTGGTTGATTTTCATGTTCAAATTCATTTTAAATGTTTCACTAATATTTAGTATTCATTTAGTTTAAAACAAAAAATATATATTTTTTTTACTTCAATTGTTTTTCAAAAGTCACACTCTACCCACCATTTACCGTATTTAGAGGAGCCAATCTGGTCTGAAGAAAACAAGGCTAGTCCTGACCGTAATGTTAGTATAAAGTGAATTGTTTTCCATTTGTTATCAGTAAAAGACAATTAGAGCAATATATGTAGCAGGATTAGCCTAGAGAAGTCAGCAGGATGCATTTCAAGTTCAAAGAATGAGAAAAAAAGTGGTTTCATTACACATAAATAAATATTTAGGGCCAGATTACGAGTGAAGTGTAAAATTGCGCTTTCACAAGCAAGATATTTGTGCTCCACTCATAATACCAGGGCATGCAATTGTGCGCTGGTATTTAAAGTGGCCCGCGATGCGAATGCGACCTTTCATTTGCATTGTATGGTAGCTTTTAGTAGAGCGTGCTTCCTCAAGCTCCAAAGGGAGACTCGTTCTGATTATGTCATACACGGTACAGAACCTAAGCAGCGATGGGTGTAAGTTGTGCAGCGATGGGCAGGAAATTAAAAAATATATATGGATATACTTATATACACATATACACATATATATATATATATATATATATATATATATATATATATAAATATAAGCAGCAGGAGAGCACTCTCACTTCAAAATTCAATGTGCCAGGGTGCATGCAAAGAGTGAATAATATCAATGAACAAATGGCTGCACTCACTGGTCCTTTCAATCAAAATATTTATTTATGTGACGTTTCGGGGACCGTATCCCCTTCCTCAGACAGAGGACACATGCAAAATGCATCCCTTTATACAAACACCAATAAAATCAAATAGAGACCCCACCCCCCACAAAGTGGAAAAAAACCGCCAAAGGTTGTCATAGCAACCTCCCAAACACAGTGAACACAATGCATAAACAATAATACACAAAAGAAAAGAAGTAAAGAAGAAATATATATATAACCATCAATAACACATCTCATTAGTGATTGCAGCAACTAGAGATCGTTTACAAATAACTAAATAAAGTTCCATTCATAGTATACGTGTACTTTACCTATGCTGTAACCTTGATGGACTGCAGACACGCTACTGCTCACAAAAGTAATATACCGATAATATGCCCCATTATACATGCTGATGGTGCTGTTTAATATGTACAAGCATTGGGGAAAGGAAAAGAAAAAGAAAAACAATCATGCTCACACATTAATACATAAATAAGCATTGCATTCTCATACCTCAAAACCGCTGCGGCTCAGAGCGCGCGTACATGCAAGACAGGGGGCGTTGCTAACAGTGTAAGCCCGGAGACAGCATGTGGTACGCCATCACGTTACCCAATGTAAACACAGACTCAGCTGTTAATCCGGGGGAACACTCGTAGCACCAAAAGCCTAAAACAGCAGCTAACACACTCACAGGCTAGTGCTGCTGATACGTTAATGGGGGACAATAATCCTACAGAAAATCTGCATGCTAAAAAGGCTATATACACATGTAATGGCCATGTCATCTTACACAGTATCTGGACAACACACAATATTAATACTACATGGTGCAGCTTGGGATATAGCAAAATATAAATAATGTATAAAAAAAATATATATAAAAAAATATGTAAAAAATATAGAAAAAATATAAACAATATACAAAATTTTTTTTTCGTATGTGCATATATCAACTTAAGGTAAGATGAATAAGCTAGTAAGGCAATCAATATGGGAAAGTGCCAGATTTCAAATAAACAAGTACTAATAGCACAGACTAGTAAAATTATACAGAATGTGGAAAATAAAGATTGTGAACTATACATATAATGTAAGAGCATATCTACTTCAAAGGGAAATAATTATCCTAAATGTTAAACATTAAATGTTACCTAATCTCCAAATGGACAAAGATTACTATATACCTATAGGGCGCTAGGGACCAAATCATCTATTAACGATCTGTCTTTGAATAAGATCGGTAATACTAGAATTATTAGACCTACCAAATTCTCATGGCTCATGGACTCTCAATAGAAAGAAATAGGCTCATGGACTCCCAACCACACTGGATCATTGGACAACCCATTAAATAAGATCATTAAAGGAAACAATGCCAATCCAGCATTGAATTTAGTCCGTTTGGTTGGATGGTATTCAAACGATATGTCCATCTGGCTTCAATTTGAAGAAGGATTCTATTTCTATCGCCACCCCTCTTCAATGGGGGAACGTGGTCTATGAGGACAAAGCGTAGATCAGTAGGATTATGTCCTGGCAACTGGTTGGTCACTTTTCTGATCCTTGATTGCTGTTCTTATGGCCGAACGGTGGTTCGCCATACGAGTTCGGGCGTCCTCAGATGTTTTGCCCACATAGAACTTTGCACAACTGCAACTCAGTAGATAGATAACAAACGTAGTGGTGCATGTCAGCCGATGTCTTATCGTGAATTTTTTCTTCTTGTGGGGATGGCTGAATGTAGCTCCTGGAAGCATTGAGTTGCACGTAGTGCATCCGATGCACCGGTAACAGCCAAGTTTTTGGTTGAAGCCAGGTGAGTTGTTGGTAACAGTGACTCGGATCTGTCTTCATGAGGAGGTCCCTCAAACTGGTATTCCTTTTGTAGCCCACCCTAGGGGGTGCCCAATTAGATAGCAGAAGACTTGGATCACTTTGCATAATGTGCCAATGGCGACGAAGACTCATCCCGTTAGTTCTTAAATCTGGAGTATACTTGGTGACAAAGGTCATCCGTGGGTTTGTATCATCCATTTTCTTCAGATTAGCCAAATTGGCCGCTGTGCATTTTTCTTTTGCTTGTTTAATACATCTTGGATTGTATCCTCTATCCAAGAATTTGTTGCTCATTAACTCTAATTGTATACTTTGATTGGAATCATCACTATTGTTCCTAATGACCCTTGTCATTTGGGCTTGAGGTATAGCTTGTAGTAATGCCGGAGGGTGACAACTAGTGGCATGGAGCAGTGCATTTCTATCCGTTGGTTTCTGATATAGAGTATTGCCAAGTTTGTTTTCTACTTTAAAGATCCTTAGATCCAAAAAGTCCACTGACTCTGTACTGTGTAACATCTTGAATTTCACTGGAGTGTCTAGTTGGTTCAGAATAGTAAACCATTCGATAAGGTCCTGTTCAGACCCTGCCCAAATCAGGAACAGGTCGTCTATGTACCTTTTGTAGAAAATTACCTCCTTTTTGTGTTGTATCGCCATTACTGTGTGCTCAAAGTTTTCCATATACAGATTTGCCAGAGAGGGGGCCACATTCGAGCCTATGGCCGTGCCGGTGATTTGCTCATAGAAGGACTTCTCAAACCGAAAGTAGTTGAGAGTAAGGCTCAAATCCAAAAGTTCCAATAGATAATCAACCGGTGGGCCAACATAAGGATACTTCAATAGACTGTCACGTACACATCTCTTGCCATCTTCATGTGGAATTATTGTATATAGACTCGTGACGTCTGCTGTCACCAATAGCCAGTGTTCTTCAATCTCCAACGTGCGTAATGCATCAAGTAGTTGGGATGAGTCCCTCAGAAATGAAGCCATCTGTTTCACACATGGTTGTAAGTAATAGTCCACATAGATGGCCAATTTGGAAGTACACGAACCCCTGGCGGAGACAATTGGTCGTCCTGGAGGGTGATTGATGTCCTTATGTATCTTTGGAAGCGTATACAATATAGGGCACACTGGGTGTTGAACCTTCAGAAAAGAGACTGTTTCAGTGTCTATCCATCCGTTATTATATCCTCTGTCAATTGAGGCAAAGATCAGTGACTGAAATCTTGCTGTTGGATTCCCACTAAGCCGAATATAGGTTTTATTGTCGGCTAGTTGTGTCATAATCTCATTCTTGTAGTCGCTATAATTTTGGACCACCACGGCCCCACCTTTATCCGCTGTCCTAATGATGATTGAGGCATCACTGGCCAAGGATTTGATTGCCTCCCTTTCATCTTGGGGTAGATTATGCCGAAATTTAGATGAGGAACAATCACTTAGTTCTTGAGTGACCAACCGCATGTAGGTTTTTATGCTAGGATTGGAACTGATGGGGTCAAAGACACTCTGTTTCTTAAAAGGATTCGGCATACTGTTAGCATCCTGATCCCTAAAGTGGTGCTTTAAGCGTAACAGTCTTTGAAATTTCTGACACTCAATGTAGATGTCAAAGGGATCAGCCTTGCGTGTAGGTACAAAGTTCAACCCTTTATTTAAAAGTCTGTGTTCTGCTTCAGATAAGACATGATTACTGATGTTAAGAACCAGTCCTGTATTTTCAACTCCAGTAGTTGTTATCTTGGAGGTATCGGTGGTTTTGCTGTGCCACCCACCCCTCCGCGGGTGCGACCTCTTCCTCGTATTCGTTGACCTGAACGGGTGGTAACCCCGTGAAAAAAATGTTGATCCCCAGTCATGGGTGCCATAGCACCTTCACTTGTTTGTGGAACATCAGAGTCAGATCCTGAACTACTGTCCATAGTTTGTAGCGATCTCTTAGTGTATTGGCGTTGGCGTCTCTGTCTCCTATAGCCATAGTTACTCCTATTGTCTCCAGTGAGCCATCGGTAAACCCTCTTTTCTTTGTGGTCCTCACATACCATTGTGAGCTTCCGATTCTTAAACTGGATTAGTTCATCCTTATACTGTTTCAACTGTGTGGTTAATTTCTCCAGCCAGGGTTCTGTATTATCGACTGTCATCATCTCAAGCTTCTTTACTTCAAGGTCATTAATTTCACCCCTAATTTTATCCAGGAGTGTTCTCACCTCTTCAGTTACAATTAGAATCAAATCTAGACTACACTTGTTTAAGATGGCACACCATTTCCTACAGAATTCACTGTTTGTCCGTCCAATAGTGGGTAAATTCCTGATTCGAAAACCTCTTGGAATAAGTTTTCTCCTGTAGTAGTCTGATAGATATACTCTATGTAACTTTAGATCAATCTCTTTTTTCTTTAATTTTAAAAGAGCCAAAAACACAGAGTTCGCTGTTTCAGCACCGGTAGTGTCATCCTCAGCAGAGAATAAAATCCTAGCGGCATCCACCTCTGTAAAGGTTAGCACTTCAGTGTCCTCAATATCGGTATCCATACTGATGTAATGAGAGTGGTTATAAAAGCAAACAGTGATACAGTAAAACCCAAGAGTCCACCGTGAATATAAAA
Organism: Bombina bombina; assembly: GCF_027579735.1. Taxonomy (NCBI): domain Eukaryota; kingdom Metazoa; phylum Chordata; class Amphibia; order Anura; family Bombinatoridae; genus Bombina; species Bombina bombina. The sequence goes on from NC_069499.1 coordinate 1,028,677,754, forward strand.
CTGAGTACAAACTCAGAAAAACGGTTTCCAGGGAAGAGGCATTTCTTAATTGGTGGGTGCTTCAACAAAAATGATCCAAATATAAGCAGCAGGAGAGCACTCTCACTTCAAAATTCAATGTGCCAGAGTGCATGCAAAGAGTGAATAATATCAATGATCAGAAAAGTGACCAACCAGTTGCCAAGCATTTTTTGGAGGCAGGACATAATCCTACTGATCTACGCTTTGTCCTCATAGACCACGTTCCCCCATTGAAGAGGGGTGGCAATAGAAATAGAATCCTTCTTCAAATTGAAGCCGGATGGACATATCGTTTGAATACCATCCAACCAAATGGACTAAATTCAATGCTGGATTGGCATTGTTTCCTTTAATGATTTTATTTAATGGGTTGTCCAATGATCCAGTGTGGTTGGGAGTCCATGAGCCTATTTCTTTCTATTGAGAGTCCATGAGCCATGAGAATTTGGTAGGTCTAATAATTCTAGTATTACCGATCTTATTCAAAGACAGATCGTTAATAGATGATTTGGTCCCTAGCGCCCTATAGGTATATAGTAATCTTTGTCCATTTGGAGATTAGGTAACATTTAATGTTTAACATTTAGGATAATTATTTCCCTTTGAAGTAGATATGCTCTTACATTATATGTATAGTTCACAATCTTTATTTTCCACATTCTGTATAATTTTACTAGTCTGTGCTATTAGTACTTGTTTATTTGAAATCTGGCACTTTCCCATATTGATTGCCTTACTAGCTTATTCATCTTACCTTAAGTTGATATATGCACATCCGAAAAAAAATAATTTGTATATTGTTTATATTTTTTCTATATTTTTTACATATTTTTTTTTTATATATATTTTTTTATACATTATTTATATTTTGCTATATCCCAAGCTGCACCATGTAGTATTAATATTGTGTGTTGTCCAGATACTGTGTAAGATGACATATGGCCATTACATGTGTATATAGCCTATTTAGCATGCAGATTTTCTGTAGGATTATTGTCCCCCATTAACCTATCAGCAGCACTAGCCTGTGAGTGTGTTAGCTGCTGTTTTAGGCTTTTGGTGCTACGAGATTAACAGCTGAGTCTGTGTTTACATTGGGTAACGTGATGACGTACCACATGCTGTCTCCGGGCTTACACTGTTAGCAACGCCCCCTGTCTTGCATGTTTACTGTCCCTTTAATATCACTAAAACATTTTGAAGTGCTTGGTTTGATTTCTCTTCGCTACTTCAGAGGTGGCGAATAGTGTTATAAGCAGCGGTCTAATGAAGCAGGCTCGCATGTCCGAACCTGCCCACAAGCTCTACAGACCAGATTATTCTGCTTCGTATATGGAGCCCTATGTTTGCTCCTTTGTATGCTGTTGTATTGCATTTAACTAATGAAACTCTAACAGCCATTTGAATGCACTGTAATAGTATTTACATCATTATTTTTTACAATAGCTAATATAGCATTAGTAAGCACTGCAATAAAACATTCTCATAATCTCAATTCGCATCATATTTATTTAATAACAATGTAGTAAAAGATAACCTTATAGACACAGAAAATGATTCACCTTTCAACATTGCACAACTGCTGATTTTTCCTGACCATTACTATATTATGTGTATTTAACATTTCATTCAATGTTAAAGGGACATGAAACCCAACATTTTTCTATCATTATTCAGAAAGAGCATACACTTTTAAACAACTTTCCTGTTTACTTTGATCATAAAATCTCCTTCATTCTCTTCGTATCCTTTGTTGAAGTAGTAGCAATACAATACAGGAAACTATCTGAACATTTCTGGCGAGTCAATGACAAGAGGAATGTATATGTAGCCACCAATCAGCAGTTATTTTCCATTAGCGCATTGCTGCTAATAGAGCATATTATTTTAAATAATTTTCCAATGTACTTCTATCTGAATCATGAAAGTTTCATTCTGGTCTTACTTTTACACAGAAAAGGTAAGAAACAAATTAAATAAAGTATACTATACGCATTATTAAACCTTCATCTAACATGCCCTCTCCACCTTAAATTCTACACATCTACCAGTTGAATAAAAAGGTACTGTAGCATTATTGTTCTTAAGCAAATAACATATCTTTAATTATTGCTTCTCCTGTATGATATATAGGTAGCAGTATCATTTATGTAAACCATAAAAACTGCTCTCCTCACGCGCAACATCTTGATCTACAGCAACTAGTTTGACAGACTGTGTAAGAAACAGGTAAATGTAAAGTAAGTATTGAATATATGTTGCTTGGTTAGAGTTAAGCTAATGCCATATTTTTAATTAACACAATACTTGTAGATCTATTGGTCTCAATCTTCATGTTTTATCCACAGAGCATTCTATTTTTGAATGGATCCCCTTTTCCCTATTTGCCTAACACAATAAAAAGGCAGAACTCCCTATTGTCAGTGTCACACATACCGTGGGACTGTAACAGTTAAGGAGCTTTGTCCCGTTGTTCCTACCACAGCTTTTCCTTTCCTAGAAAAGTCCTGATTCGCAAAAAAAGGACCACCCAACTCTGCCCATGGCCCGCCTGGAACCCAACCATGTTCTGAAACGTTTCACACTGAACATCTGCAACTGCATGTTATTGGCTCCCCTAATGCATTCTGCTAGCTCCCAATAGAACATTGCTGATTCTTCAACAAAGGATACCAAGAGAATGAAGCAAATTAGATAATAAAAGTAAATTGTAATATTTTTATGGTGTATACATCACAATAGATGGTGGTTTTAATGAGCAAAAACACATCTTAGAATGTTTCTGTGACTATTACATTAACATTGGATTAATAGTTAGCTGTTGATTCCTCAGTTCAGCCACAGTTAGAAACAGTATAAAATGTTAATTAGTATTTTGATACATAATTATCATCAATAGACTGTCCAAACATAAATGTTGTGAATGTAAAAATGAAAGCTTTCTTTGTAAATATCCAATCTATTTTAAAGGGACATGAAACCCATTTTTTTCTTTTTTGATTCAGATAGAGAATACAATGTGAAACAATATTCCAATTAACTTATTTTATCTAATCTCTTTCATTCTCTTGGTATCCTTGGTTGATGAAGCAGCAATGCGCTACTGGGAGCTAGCTGAATACATTGAGTAAGCCAAAACCATGAGGCATATTTGTGCAGCCATCAATCAGCAGTTCCTGAGTCTTCCTAGGTATAATTTTCAACAAAGAATATCAAGAGAACAAAACTAATTAGATAATACAGATTGGAACGTTGTTTAAAATTACAAGCTCTGAATCAGGAAAAAAAAAAATGGGTTTTGTGCCTATTTAAATGTAAACTCAGATTTTGTAACATTTTACAGTATTGATTCTCTGACCCCTTTTTATTTCTGTCTCTTTTCAAAGCAACTAATATGCGTAGGTCTGTGTTATATCAGCAGCAGGTAGAAATTGTTTGGAAAGTAAACCTACAGGTAATTGTTAAGGAACTGCATAAATAATTTTAATTCACACCAAACAGAATTACTGTAAGTTATATAGTTTAGCTAAACAATCTTTATTTTTTGACTGGTAAATGGTAAGATTTTTCTTTTCTTTTTGTTACTATGTTAACAAAATGTCATTAACTGCAGGTCATTGTTTTGATAATCTATTAAACAGTATGACTAATGGCATTGTGACATATCTGCTTTACATATCATCTTTCTTGTTTTCATAACACTAATTTATTTTAATTTATGCTTCTTGCTAAATTCATATTCCCTATACGTCAAAGTGATGCTAAAAAAAAGAAATGTTTTTCATATTTAATTGTTGTCACTTTTTACCAAACTTCTAGGTGAGGAATAATGTTGCGAATTTGCCAACTTTTGTTGTGGTTTAGTGGATTTACATTGCCTGGTCAAGCTTATCCAGGAGTTACAATGCGAGTCTCCCAAAAATGGTTAGACTATGGTAAGTACTATGGTTTCATTTCTCTGTAAGGGTCCAAGGATATAAAGCTCTCGGCACAGGTGAAATAATCTAAAATGACTAGTCTGTGCTATGAACTCTATGACAGTTAGTTGTGTGTCTCTCTACATTACTGTATGTGATGGAGAGATACATATTGAACTTATTCTGTAAATATCTGCATCATAGTATACTCAAAAAGTCTTTTAAACAGTACACATTCAAATAAGCATTATAAAGGTCTACATTTTCAATATGCTCTTTAATATAATCGTTGAATTACAAAAATTGTGACCAACGTAAAAGGTAGGGTACACAGCAATTTACACACACAAAAAATAAAATGTTGAAATTTTAAACAAGAAAGTAAAAAAGTCACATTTTCTTTATTTTGTCAGCCTTGGAGCATTGGTGACTGGGTTTAATAGGGTGTTTCTTGAGCGTATATAAAATTTCTTTGCAATTTGTATTGACATTCTTTAAGCATGTTACACCTGTAGGTGTCATAATTGAATCTGGCTGAATGTAGGCTGGTTAACTTGTCTTAAAATACACATTTATCTTAATAGAATAAAGGAAAAAGACTTGTTTATGAAATGAAAAAAAAATATAAGGTAACTTATTCAGAAAAAAACATAATTTGATTTGTATATGCATAAAGAATGTTGTTACCAGTACCAGGTGTTTCCTGTCACATTTACTCTCCCCTGCAAGAGAAGCTTCATTACTCGTGATTTGAAATGAATTCCTGGTACAGCCCCTTTTCTTCGATAATTTCGTGAGATTTGTCCATAGAATATTCAGTGATATTTCTCACAAATCTGACAGGTTTTAGATCATTGGGCCCTAAGTGATTCAGTAAATATGACTTATGCAGTAACAAGCTGCTATATCAGTAGCTGAATGGTTTTTAATTTTTTTGTTTCCAGTTTGTACAGTCGGAATGGATTTCCTTCATCAGATGCTGCAGAATGATCATCTACCAGATATTTCAGAATCCACTCGCATGTTTGGCAGCGTTGATTACAAGATTTCAGGGTGAACAACAAATTAGATTTTAACTGCCTAAACCTAGTTAAAAGAACACAAAACACAATTTTTTTCTTTAATGATTCAGATAGAGCATGCAATTTTAAGCAACTTTCTAATTTACTCTGATTATCAATTTTTCTTCATTCACTTGCTATCTTTATTTAAAAAGCAGGAATGTAAAGTTTAGGAGCCGGCCCATTTTAGGTTTACCAATAAGCAAGAGCTATCCAGGGTGCTGAACCAAAAATGGGCCGGCTCCTATGTTTACTAGTGATGTCGCGAACAGTTCTGCCGCGAATAGTTCGCAGCGAACATAGCATGTTCGCGTTCGCAGCGGACGGCGAACATATGCGATGTTCGATCCGCCCCCTATTCGTCATCAATGAGTAAACTTTGACCCTGTAGCTCACAGTCACAAGACACATTCCAGCCAATCAGCAGCAGCCACTCCCTCCCAGACGCTCCCACCTCCTGGACAGCATCCCTTTTAGATTCATTCGGAGCCTGCATTCTTAGTGAGAGGAGAGACAGTGTAGCTGCTGCTGGTTTAATAGGGAAATCGATAGCTAGGCTAGTGTATTCAGTGTCCACTACAGTCCTGAAGGACTCATCTGATCTCTGCTGTAAGGACAGCACCCCAAAAAGCCCTTTTTAGGGCTAGAACATCAGTCTGCTTTTTTTTTTTTTTTCCCTGTGTGATCTAATTGCAGCCTGCCTGCCAGCTCAGGCTCACAGCGTATACTGTGCCCACTTGCCCAGTGCCACCACTCATATCTGGTGTAACAGTAGTGTACATTTAAAAAAAAACAAAAAAACCTTTTTTTAATTTGAAATAATAGCAGTCATTTTCCTTCACACATGTGCGTTTGAGGTCCTGCCAGGGCTCAGTGTCACCCCAGTGCAACTCATATCTGCTAAAACAGTAGTGTACATTTAAAAAAAAAAAACCTTTTTTTAATTTGAAATAATAGCAGTCATTTTCCTTCACACGTGTGCGTTTGAGGTCCTGCCAGGGCACAGTGTGACACCAGTGCAAGTCATATCTGCTAAAACAGTAGTGTACATTTAAAAAAAACAAAAACCTTTTTTTACTGTGAAATAATAGCAGTCAGTTTCCTTCACACGTGTGTGTTCCAGGTCCTGCCAGGGCACAGTGTCACACCAGTGCAAGTCATATCTGCTAAAACAGTAGTGTACATTTAAAAAAAAAAAAAAAAACCCTTACACTACCTGAACGATACAACATCATACCTGATGTTTTAAAGCACGGTTTTCCAAACAATTTAGGAATGTGAGGTGATTTATGCCCTTTATGGATTAAAACCAGACTCTGCATCAACTATGTAATTTTCCATGGGAGTTTGCCATGGATCCCTCTCCGGCATACCACAGTCCAGGTATTAGTCCCCTTGAAACAACTTTTCCATCACTTTTGTGGCCAGAAAGAGTCCCTGTGGGTTTTAAAAATCGCCTGCCTATTGAAGTCTATGGCGGTTCGCCCGGTTCGCCGGTTCGCAAACTTTTGCGGAAGTTCGCGTTCGCCGTTCGTGAACGCAAAATTTTAGGTTCACAACATCACTAATGTTTACATTCCTGCTTTTTTAAAATAAAGATAGCAAAAGACTGAATAAATATTACAATAGGAGTAACAAAGAAAGTTGCTTAAAATGTAATCATGGGTTTGGGTTTGTGTCCCTTTAATTGTATATAATCACTGAACTTGCAAAAAACTAATTTCTGCTTTTGTAGTTTATTTGAAGTTATTGATACTTATTGCACTATGTAACTAACACTTTTATTATCATTTTCAGGGTATTTATTGAAGAGTTTGAGCTTCCTAAAGCATCAGCCTTCCCAGTGCCATCCACAGATGTCCATCTCACTATTGAAAATGCTAAAGCAAAGGTTTATGGCAACTGGGATGTGAAACACTGGCTTATGTATGCCACACTCTTTTCAATTTGGTAACATATTTTTATAGACCAGTGTATTTACAAGGTTATAAATATATCAAACAGAGGAACCTATCACATTCATTTAAAGGGACAATAAACACCTTAAGATTTTAAAGGGCCGCACAGCTGGGAAGAGTTAGAGTCTGAATTTTTTTCAATCATAATGGCCCTTTAATAAAGGATATACTAATTAAGAGTAGAAAACATAACTTTCTAATATATTTCATTATTATTTTGTCCCCTTTTAGTGCCATTTAGCACTGAAAATTGTGGCTTTTGTAATTTTCTGAGCTGGAAATGCACCTGCTGACTTCTTAGTGTTAATGCTGCTACATCTTTCACTAATTAGCTTTAATAGATAACAGACTGCAAAACAATGCACTTAAAGGGACATTCCAGTCAAAATTTAAATGCTCATAGATTAATTACATTTTTAAATAGAAACATGTATTGGCAAACATGCTTCTAGTAAAAGTCATCTCTGTTTTAGTGTTAACATGTGTCTCTGCACGTGCATGTGATGCATAGCTAGATATTCTTAGTGCATCTGCATTTTAAATACTGCAGCTGCTCGCAGCGCCTGTGGGTCTCGTACCCATGTTAGCAATTAACAAATTGAGTCATTACCAGATGGTACAAGCACCTTAGGCTTTCTGAGCAAGTGCTGTGTTTAAAATGCTGGTGCACGGTGCATACTTAAATAAACTTTTGAAACAGCTATAGATTTTATTAGAAGCAGTTTTGCTAAAACATTTATATTACAAAAATGCTTCTATTCAAAACTGAAATGCATCCATTTGAATTCCAATTTTAGTTGGAATGTCCCTTTAATACTTATTTGATAGCAGTTTGTTTTCTGCAGATTAAAGCCCAGACTGACTCTTTCAAATAAGGCAAGTGGTTGGTGGAGTTTGTTTTTTTAAAAACAATTGTAGTAAACAAGGTGTGCATTTATTTAACCTTTTCATGACTGGTGATACCTGGTAGCTCCTATCCGCAATTTGCATCACTATTTGAGGAATATTTGTGAGAACTTTATTAGTGCTTAGTGTATAGTCTATACACCAACTGACATTCAATATGGAGGGTCCAGTGCAACAATTTGTCTCCCTTATGCCAGCAATAGCACAAATTAACTCTGGAAAGTACTGTGAGAGAATATTCCCTGATGACAAAGGAACTTTGTCATTAAGTACCTTGTTTGATTCTATGGAGACTTTGCTTTTTAAAGAAACAAAGGCCCAATGGGACACTTGGACATTTCAATCCTATATAAAAGCCAAAATGATTCCAAGAGGACTCAGAATCTATAAATGTCCCACCTTTGAGGTGGTGCTAACGATACAGATTGTGTTAATGCATGGAATAATGTTTTGACTGAATGTTCATTGCAATTAATGTTTTTATTAATTCAATATAGAACGCAACATTTAAATGACATTAAGGCAGAAATTGATAGTCTCCAAACTGAACTAAACACATGCAGCCTAGATCCAGACTTTCCCAAGTTTGATAATATACTGCAGGATTCTTTAGCCCATGGTAAACAGTTAATTATGGAAAAAAAACATGTAAAATTTGTAAGAGATAAGACAGATTATCAAAAAAACTCTGTCTACATCTGGAGTAGAAGAAAACGCTATGACTATAGGCGCAGTTTACAACAGTCTAAGAATCGCAGAATCAGTCACTTTTTCAGATAGTGACACAGTTAGGTCATCTGACGAAAATCTATCAGGTAATGAGGATAATACTGGTACACTAACCCAGGTTAACACTATTTCAAATCAACAATCAGGCATTCTTAAAAAATACATATACTTCTGCTACTGTGATTAATATAGCTTCACAACCGGGGGCTAGACCTAAGGAAAAACGAATGTTTCTAATATTGGCTCTAAATACATCCCTACGGGCATATCTACTGAGCTAACTGGTACACACACAGTAAATTCCAGCATACATGAACAGTCCATATTGGACCAGGTTTTTCCCTTGGGTCTTCTGCCACAGGGAGTGGGAGGGACATCTACTATCAACCAAGTCAACCAAGAGAGATACCAATTGAGGGGCAATCGCACACAGATGAAATACAAGTGAATAACGTCATTAATTTATCATCTGTAAAACTCACCAAGGATCAAAAAGACCTATTGGGTTTATGATTAGGCTTTGCACCTACTGCCCAATTTGACCTATTTAAAACCATGCTAGACATTAATCGCTTTATTCGTAATATTACATTTAAAAAACACTACTCTGATCCATCCTCATCTTATATGGGAGTTGTGAAAGACTCCACTGTTCCCATGCCAGAATTTCAGACATTTGCAGAAGTCTGTGATGTCATCTCACTTCAGGATCCTGGCATCAGAAACAGAGAGTCATTGAGACTTTTCACTCTAGAGTTGAGGCAGATCTCCAAGCTTTGAAAGATAGTCTGGGTAATCTGACACATAATCTGCCTAAAAGACAACAAGAGGCCCTTAGGTCTTTACAATAGAATGCTGATCTAGTTATACGCTTGGCAGATAAAGGCGGCACTATTGTTGTCATGAATCGGGCGTACTATGTTTCTGAAGCCTTATGACAAATTAATAACCCACAAGATTACTCCATTCTAGACAGAAATCCTACAAATAACTATAGGAGACTTCTAGTGGAAATTTTGGATGACGGTGTTGAGCATGGGTTTCTAGATGAACATACAGCTTTTTTTCTTACCGTTCCCTTTCCTAAGATTCCCATGTTCCACCTTTTTCCAAAGGTCCACAAGTCCCTAATTAATGTGAATGGTCACCCTATTGTTAGTGGTGTTGATTCGCTATTAGAACGACTCTCTCAGTGGCTGGATGCAATCCTTCAACCCTTAGTTAGCAATCTTCCAACATACACCAGGGTCTCCAAACATATGCTCAAACTGCTGGCAGGTTTTGAATGGAAAGCTCATTTTATCTGGATTACCATAGATGCTGTCTCATTATATTCCTCCATTCCTCATTCTAAAGGTATTGAGGCAGTAGAATATTTTCTTAGTAGATGTACAGATTACACTGTAGAGTTTCAGATGTACATTTTGCGTGTACTAGAATTTCTGCTAACCCACAATGTACATTGTGCGTGTACTAGAATTTCTGCTAACCCACAACTGTGTAAACTGGTTGTTTCCCCATGCAATGCAAACTGAATAAAATCGTTCTAATGATTTTATTCAGTTTGCATTGCTTGAGGAAATGACCAGTTTACACGGTCGAGAAAACGCGTTGCAGTGATAAGAATAAAAGCATTTTTTACCTTCAAACCGATCAGAAGTTGTCACATTATCTATTGCCTAATGGATGTTCAACAAGGGACATCACTACACTGAGTCTATACCTACGAAGTGGCTACTTTTGGAGCACGGCTGAGACCGATCCAGAGAAAATCAAGACCCAGCTGACTAACGAGTCGGACCAGTGCACTAACCACTGTTCAATGTTAGTACGGTGCAACACCATCCGTTAAGCCTTTTATCTTATACTACAAACAGCATTTTCAAGACTTACTCACACTATGAGATGCCCTCTTTCTTTTCTTTGAATATTCAGATCATCCCACACATCGGGAACAAGAGGAGCGGCCTCCAGTTTAGATCCTTTCAAGGCAACTTTGCACTAACCGGCTAGTTGTCCTTTGGATTAACTTTTTTTCCTTTTGGTATAACCATTGCAGTTTTCCTTTTGGTATAACCATTGCAGTTTTTCTTCTGGACAATTGATATACACACATATTAACTATCAATTTTAATCCTTTTAAACATCAGAGCGCCCCTTTAACATTCATAGTTCTATTCCATGTTTATTCATTTATATGTATGTTTATTTATTTATATGTATGTATATGTATGTCTGTGAGTTTTCCCTCTTCTCTTTTCAATTAGTTTTCTTCATGCTATTAGCTATTCATCAGTGTAAGGGGTTAACTTTATCTCAGGCTGTGTGTTTGGCGTGTTTTGTTTTTTTAGGTTTTAACCAATTAGAATATCCCTTAAACTTTTTAAAGTATTTCACAACTGTGACACCTTAAGCTATAATTACGGCTGCACGCCGAAACATGTTAACAACTGGTGTCACGCTCACAAACCTTTTGCTCTGTTGCACCATCAAGCCAATGTTGGCTATTTTTAACTTTGTCAAATTAATAAAATTCACTTTTTATCTGCATCTGATTTAGGAACATATCCTTACATTTGGTCTAATCAGTATTGAGGACTGATTCAGATTACAATAGGTTAATGCCACAAAATGTGAATACATATTTTCATAGTACAGTGAACAAAGGGTTTACGTGAATTGACTTTTCCTTTAACCTTAAGAAGTGTGAATGGGCTATTCTATAAGTCAGTTTCTAGTGACCTCCCAGTTTCTAATTCGAAAAACAGGTACTTAAGACACGAAAAGGACTATTCAGGGGTTTTCTGCTGGAAACTCGTTGCAGTGGCGGACTTTTAACAAACAAATCAATATTGCATTGTGATCACTCGAGAAACTCAATGACCAATTCATTTGGAAAGCCGAAAAGCCTTTTAGAGAGCAAATCAACAATAGATAGTGATCAATCCCAGGATTTGCTTTTTTTGGACTGACTAGGGACTGTGGGATAAGCACAATTTTACACAAAAGCAAGAGGTGTTTAATAAACTTTTAAAGTAAACACTGTTTATATAGAAAAATGCATGCCCTAATATGTGATGTCAGTGTCACTAATGATGTCATAAGTCATGGGGTCAGTGTAAAACAATCAATTTAATTAAAATCATGCGTGCATCAAATAATTGACCTTTAAGGATATATAAATATGAATGTTCATTTTTTAATAAAATAAAGCAGAAATGTATGCAGTTTTAACACGTTCTAAAAATAGGAATTTTATTTGTACAGAAAGGACCGAGGCAGTTTTACACTATTACTTTCTGGAATATCCATAGAAGCCCAGGTGACAACCTTCAAAGACTCATCTGACCGTCCCTCCGTGTTTCTTTCTTTTTGTAATTCAGAGGTGAAAAAAGCTAAACTACATCTTTCTGGTGGTGCAAGGTAAGTGACAGGGGCGGAACTGCTATTGGTGGAAGAGGTGCAGTGGCACTAGTGCCCAAGTGCTTTGGGGCCCATAGCAGTCAGTCACATACAATTATTATAAAAGAAGCATGCATACTATTACTATTGCTGATTATTTAGGTCCATTTTGGGGGTGGGCAAAAACATTTTTTCACCAGGGCCCTCTGTGGAGTAGGTCTGATACTGGTATGTGAGATGCCAGCTGGCAGCACATCTAACATTATTTTCTACATTTGGCAACATAAGCATCTACTTCTCTCAGACTTGTTCCTCAATCAGTAATTATAAAGCGCTTTTCATTACCATTATTATTGTATTACACAAATAAACAAGATGAAAATGTCTCATAAAAATATAATTCAAATGTGTTAAATACTTTATTGTTTGATAATCTTTCTCTGTAATTGTCTTGTTTGTATATGCAATGTAAAATAGTTTAAATCAGAGCAGTGGTAGATCTAGGGATGTGACCTCAGAATTGCTATGTGTCCTAAATTTGCAAGGTAGTGTATTTTTTTACTTGTCCAGTACTCTACCCAGAAGTCAGATGAATGAGAAGGTGAAAAGAGAGAAGGGGTTTTTAAAATAATGAAGACTAAAACAGACATTATAAGGTATGGACCATCAATGGCAACAATCTGTAAAATTAAATGGACATTAAACACTAGAGATGTGAATTTGTTTTGTTATGAATGTAAATTCGTAATGAAAAACAGATATTCATTTTTTTTAGAAACATAAAAACATAGATATCGACAGCAGATAAGAGCTATAGGCCAAGCAAGTCTGCCCAATATTTCCTAAAAGTATAAACGTATCTAGTTTGTAGAATAGCCATATGCTTATTCCCAGGCATTCTTAAAGTCCCCCACAGTGTTTGTCATTACTACCTCTTGTGGAAGCTTATTGCATGAATAAATCAACCTTTCTGTAACAAAATTCTTCCTCAAATTACGCCTCAATATACTACCCTTCAGCTTGACATCATGACTCCTTTTTCTTGAATTTTTCTTTTTATGTAAAATACTCACAGGCTCAGCTTTACAAAGGCCTTTAATATACTTGAAATTTGCTATCATATACAGGGAGTGCAGAATTATTAGGCAAGTTGTATTTTTGAGGATTAATTTTATTATTGAACAACAACCATGTTCTCAATGAACCCAAAAAACTCATTAATATCAAAGCTGAATAGTTTTGGAAGTAGTTTTTAGTTTGTTTTTAGTTATAGCTATTTTAGGGGGATATCTGTGTGTGCAGGTGACTATTACTGTGCATAATTATTAGGCAACTTAACAAAAAACAAATATATACCCATTTCAATTATTTATTTTTACCAGTGAAACCAATATAACATCTCAACATTCACAAATATACATTTCTGACATTCAAAAACAAAACAAAAACAAATCAGTGACCAATATAGCCACCTTTCTTTGCAAGGACACTCAAAAGCCTGCCATCCATGGATTCTGTCAGTGTTTTGATCTGTTCACCATCAACATTGCGTGCAGCAGCAACCACAGCCTCCCAGACACTGTTCAGAGAGGTGTACTGTTTTCCCTCCTTGTAAATCTCACATTTGATGATGGACCACAGGTTCTCAATGGGGTTCAGATCAGGTGAACAAGGAGGCCATGTCATTAGATTTTCTTCTTTTATACCCTTTCTTGCCAGCCACGCTGTGGAGTACTTGGACGCGTGTGATGGAGCATTGTCCTGCATGAAAATCATGTTTTTCTTGAAGGATGCAGACTTCTTCCTGTACCACTGCTTGAAGAAGGTGTCTTCCAGAAACTGGCAGTAGGACTGGGAGTTGAGCTTGACTCCATCCTCAACCCGAAAAGGCCCCACAAGCTCATCTTTGATGATACCAGCCCAAACCAGTACTCCCCCTCTACCTTGCTGGCGTCTGAGTCGGACTGGAGCTCTCTGCCCTTTACCAATCCAGCCACGGGCCCATCCATCTGGCCCATCAAGACTCACTCTCATTTCATCAGTCCATAAAACCTTAGAAAAATCAGTCTTGAGATATTTCTTGGCCCAGTCTTGACGTTTCAGCTTGTGTGTTTTGTTCAGTGGTGGTCGTTTTCAGCCTTTCTTACCTTTGCCATGTCTCTGAGTATTGCACACCTTGTGCTTTTGGGCACTCCAGTGATGTTGCAGCTCTGAAATATGGCCAAACTGGTGGCAAGTGGCATCTTGGCAGCTGCACGCTTGACTTTTCTCAGTTCATGGGCATTATTTTGCGCCTTGGTTTTTCCACACGCTTCTTGCGACCCTGTTGACTATTTTGAATGAAACGCTTGATTGTTCGATGATCACGCTTCAGAAGCTTTGCAATTTTAAGAGTGCTGCATCCCTCTGCAAGATATCTCACTATTTTTGACTTTTCTGAGCCTGTCAAGTCCTTCTTTTGACCCATTTTGCCAAAGGAAAGGAAGTTGCCTAATAATTATGCACACCTGATATAGGGTGTTGATGTCATTAGACCACACCCCTTCTCATTACAGAGATGCACATCACCTAATATGCTTAATTGGTAGTAGGCTTTCGAGCCTATACAGCTTGGAGTAAGACAACAAAATACTCATTTGCCTAATAATTCTGCACACAGTGTAATCTCTTTCCCTTCTCTCCTCTAAGCTATACATAATAAGGTAAATGAGCCTCTCATAGTAAATTAAAAAAAAAAAAAAATATATATATATATATATATATATATATATATCTTAATGCACCAATGAAATTTAAAGAAAATGCAAAAATACTGAAAAAATTGTCAGTTTATTTGTTTTCTTTAAATGACCTTTAAGGAGCTAAATATCTTTAGCATGTTGAAGAGCCGCTCAAACCCATTCCTCTTCTTTACTAGGGATGGGCAAATGTGTTTATATTCGAATTTGATTGTTAGAACAAATGTTTTTGTAGAAATTTGATTTACATAATCGAATGTTGATAAAAACAAATATTCTTAAAAATTCTATTATTGAATGTTATTTACAGTTTTCGAATGTTACTTTCAAATTCAAATATTATTTTCGAATTTGAATGTCACATTCAAAATCGAATGTCACATTCAAATTTGAATATTACATTTATAAAACACAGTTGTAGACTAGAAATACTATTTCGAATTCAAATGCTACATTCGATTTCAAATGTAGCATTCATATTCGAATATTACATTTATTAAACACAGTATAAGACTAGAAATACTATTTCGATTTTGAATATTATTCAAATTCGAATGTAGCTTTCAAATTCAAATATTACATTTATTAAGCACAGTTGTAGACTAGAAATACTATTTCAAATTTGAATGTTACATTAAAATTCGAATGTCACATTCGAATTCGAATGTCACATTCAAATTCAAATATTACATTTATAAAACAAAGTATTAGACTAGAAATACTATTTCGAAATTAAATGTTACATTCAAATTCGAATGTAGCATTCATATTCGAATATTACATTTATTAAACACAGTTGTAGACTAGAAATGCTATTTTGAATGTTATATTCAAATTCGAATGTCACTTTCAAATTTGAATATAACATTTCGAAATTGAATGTGATATAAAATTCATAGCTTTATTATTATTACTATTATTATCAGGTATTTGTAGAGCGCCAGCAGGTTCCGCAGCGCTATGAACATGGGTTGTATATAAAAAAAAACTATTACAGGGATCAAATGGGGAGAGAGGGTCCTGCCGAGTGTTGCACTGTTGTAGTCGGCTCTTATGAAGGCGAACTACAAACAGCTGGGCTCATAGGCTTAAATGCTATGGGGTTTTAGGGGATATCAGTGGAGATAGGAAGGTTAGTTAGGTTGTAAGTGTCCCTGAATAGTAGAGTCTTCAGGGAGCACTTTAAGCTTTTAAAACTAGGGGAGATTCTTGTGGAGTGAGGCAGAGAGTTCCATAAGATGGGAGCCAGTCTTGAGAAATCTTGTAGACGGGTATGTGAGGAGGTAACAAGAGAGGAGGAGAGTAGGAGATCATGAGCGGAGCGAAGGGGACGGGAGGGAGAGTATCTGGAGACAAGGTCTGAGATGTAGGAAGGGAACAGTGAAATTGAGGGCTTTGTGTGTCAGAGTGAGAATTTTGTGTTTAATCCTGGAGGCAAGAGGAAGCCAGTGAAGGGATTGGCAGAGAGGAGAGGCAGATGAAGAGCGAAGTGCAAGGAAGATGAGCCTGGCAGAGGCATTAATTATGAATTTAAAAGAGCTAGGCGGCAGCTAGGGAGACCAGAGAGGATAGAGTTGCAGTAGTCAAGGCGGAAAAGGATGAGAGAGTGAAGTAAAATCTTTGTTGTATCTTGTGTAAGGAAATGTCTCATTTTAGCAATGTTTTTAAGGTGGAAGCAGCAGGCTTTAGCCAAGGGCTGAATGTGAGGAGTGAAAGAAAGATCTGAATCAAGTGTGACCCCAAGACATCGGGCATTTGAGGTTGGGGTAATGATGGAGTTGTCAACAGTTATAGAGACATGGGGTGTGGAGATTTTGGAAGAAGGGGGAAAATAAGGAGCTCAATTTTGGAGAGATTTAGCTTGAGGTAGGGAGAAGACATCCAAGATGAGATATGGGACAGACAGTTAGTGACTCGGGTTTGCAAGGAAGGAGATAGTTCTGGTGCAGAGAGGTAGATTTGGTTATCGTCGGCATACAAATGATAATGAAACCCGTGGGACTTCATTAAGTAACCTAGTGAGGATGTGTAGATTGAGAAGAGAAGGGGACTGAGGACAGAGCCTTACGGTACACCAACAGAAAGAGGTAACGGGGCAGAGGATACCCCAGAGAAAGCTACACTAAAGGTACGGTTAGACAGATAGGAAGAGAACCAAGAGAGAGCTGTGTCACATATGCCAAAGGATTGGAGGGTATGAAGCAAAAGAGGGTGGTCGACAGTATCAAAGGCTGCAGACAGATCAAGGAGGATTAGTAGAGAGTAGTGGCCTTTTGATTTTGCTGTAAGTTGGTTGTTGGTAACCTTAACAATTGCTGTCTCTGTTGAGTGAAGGGGCAAAATCCAGATTACAGTGGGTCAAGGAGGGAGTTTAATGTAAGGAAATGGGATAGACGTGCATATACTAGCTTTTCAAGAAGCTTTGAGGCAAAATGTAGTAGGGAAATAGGGCTGTAGTTGGATGGGGAGGTTGGATCGAGATAAGGTTTTTTTGAGGATAGGTGTGACTAATGCATATTTAAGAGATGTGGGAACTATACCAGTGCTGAGGGAGAGGTTAAAGATGTGTGTGAGTATAGGGAGAAGGGTAGAAGAGAGGGAGGGGAGTAGTTGTGAGGGGATAGGGTCGAGGGGACAGGTAGTGAGGTGAGTGGATAGTATAAGGGCAGAAACGTCATCCTCTATAACAGGGTCAAAAGAGCTAAATTTTTCTATGTGGGTTTTGGATGATTGTGAGCTTTTGAGGGAGTGGGAGATCGGTAGTATGTTGAGAGCTGATTTAATTTTTGATGCAGTTGATTTTGTTGTTGAAGTAGCTGGAAAAATCTTGGGCTGAGAGAAATGTTGTGGTGGGAGGTTGGGGTGGGCAGAGAAGAGTATTGAATGTGGAGAACAGAGGTTTTGGGTTTAAAGAAAGAGTAGAGATAAGAGTAGAGAAGTAATGTTGCTTATATAGATTATGGGCAGAATAGTAAGAGTTCAAGATGAACTTATAGTGAATAAAGTCAGCAGAACTCTGAGATTTCCTCCAGTGTCGCTCAGCAGTACGGGAACATCTGCGTAGGTACCGTGTCAGAGGAGTATGCCAGGGCTGAGGATGAGTGTATGTTTTCCGAACTATGGTTGGTGGTGCCAGGTTATCAAGGACCGATGTAAGGGTGGCGTTATAGTGGCAGATTGATTCATCAGGACAGGAAAAGGAGGGGATGGAAGAGAGAAGAGGTTCGAGAGAGCTATCGAGCTGTTGCTGATCTAATGACTTGATTCTTCTGTGAACTTTAGTGTGAGGGGTAGAATGAGGGAAAGTTGTAGGCAGGGAGGTGATGGTATAAGTGAGGAGGTGGTGGTCAGAGGAAAAGGTGAGTTTGTGAAGTTTGAGATAGTGCATCGATAACTGAAAATCAGATCAAGGTAGTGACCATCTTTGTGATTGGCAGAGTCAGTCCGTTGTGACAGGCCAAAAGAGGAAGTGAGTTGCAGAAGTTGTTTTGCAGAGGAGGCAGAGGGATTATCAACAGGGAGGTTGAAGTCACCGAGAATGAGGGCAGGGGTATCCGAGGAATGGAAGTAAGGTAGCCAGGCAGCAAAGTGATCTAGAAATAGAGTTGTGAAGCCAGGGGGATGGTATATGACTGCAAAACGTATAGAGAGGGGAGTGAATAAGCGAACCATGTGTGTTTCGAATGAAGAAAATGTGAGGGAAGAGAAGGGCTGTATTGGTTGAAAGGTTCAATGAGAGGAAAGTAAAATACCAACACCACCTCCAGTGTCTGAAGGAGAGAGCCAGGTTTCTGTGAGAGCCAGAAGATTGAGAGAGTGGGAGATAAAGAGGTCATGGATAGAAGTGAGCTTGTTGCAAACAGAGCGAGAGTTCCATAGTGCACAAGTAAAGGGGGTGGTGGCTTTAGATGCAAGAGGAATACGATTAAGAGTTTTGTTTTTGAAGTCTAATGAAGGGCACACATGGGTGTGCAGGGCAGGGAAGTTGTAGGGTGCCAGGATTAGGGGAGATGTCGCCAGCAGCTAGTATGAGCAAGAGGGAGAGTGACATGAGATGAGATGCAAATTTTCAGTAGTGAGACTGTTTTTGTGGTGAGTTGCAAGGGGGAGAGAGACTCTTTAGGAATGTGTGAAGTTCATAAATACAAAAGTAAGGTGAGGTTAAGAGAGATGGGCAAATGAGCAGTGCAGGTGGTGAGGGGTAAGGAGTAATTGAGTAAAGTAGTTTGTTGAACAGACAAAAGGTGGCAAAAAGGGATATTAAGATATTGTGCATTTTTTACAAAATAGACAGTGTATAAATGCATAACTTGCCTTATCCCTTGTCCAATCCTTGTTCAATTCTTGTATAATTCATTGTGCCTCACTTATAAATGTTCTCTTAAGAGATGGGAACAGATGATCTTACATTATTGCAATCAACCTGCATTGCTTTCCCCATAGCAGTGTTACATTTATAGGCCAGAGCATTCAGCTGAATACAATAAATTAGGTAATGACCTGATCAAAGACAGTCAAAAAACCAATTGGGAGAATTTGATTCAGGGTGAGATAAGTTAAAAATAACAGACAATAGAATAGCTAAACATTCTATTATTTGAACAAATATTTTTGAATTTTATTGAAAAATTCAAAAATGAAAATTGGAAAATAGAATGTTAGAATGTTATATAAGCATTCAAAATTCGATTTGAATGAACGACTGTATCAAAATTTGTTTTAAATTTTGAATTTTTAGAAACATTCGCACATCCCTATTCTTCACAGAGCCTCGGCCATGCTAATAGAAGACTTAGCACAGCTGCTCCCAGGGCCTGCACTAAAGTAAAATATAATAGCATGGCCACGGTTCTGTGATGAAGAGAAACGGGTTAGGGTGGCTCTCCAGCATGCTTTAGGTAAGTATAAGCTTCAGGTGAACTTTTAACTTGTAGCTTAGGGACATTTGCATTTGTTTAACAAAAACTAATGTAAATGTTCTACGAATGTTCAGTATTCGTTTAGTTTAAACTGAAACAAATACTGAATAGTACAGCCAACAAATATTCAGGAAACTAATTTCTTCAAATATCCGTTAAGAAAGAATTGGACAAACCAAATTTTTCTGGGCTGCACAAGTCTATTAAATACTAATATATATTTCATGCACCTCTATAAAATTATGGGTGCCACTATTTTGAAACAGATTCAAAATAGAAAGGACAGTTTCTTCACATGTGCAAATACTTCACAACTGGAATACAGTGAAAGCTAGATTTCAACATGGCGGCTCTTATGACTAGAGCGAGGTGAGGAATAACCTCAATACTATGCTTATAAAATGTTTTTAATGTATATTGTCCCTTTAATATTCTTTCTGTAGACTTTTGTTAACATACCCAGAAGTTAAACTCTACCTCTGATTAAAAGCTTTTTTTGTCCCACAGTTGGTTGTATAACCTTTTCACTGTCTTCTTGGAAACCCCTATCAAAAATAATGTTAACAAAAAAGTAAGTTGTTTTTCTTTTTAAACTGATTAATCTAAATTTCATAAGAAAATATTACATTGTAAAACTTGGCCATACACATGACCAAGATCAAATTAAATGTTTGCAATGCTTGTAAAACTGTGCATCTCATATTTATGTGGACTAATTAGTGTCTATATTTCTAATCATATCAGCTAAATACTTTATATGTATATTTTTTCATTTTAGCTTTGTCCAAAAGTTGATAAGGCAGTCTCAATTTTGAAGAGAGAGCTGGCTACATTTCAAGGTGGGTTAACATTTTATAATAATTCCTCAAATTGCTGTGGTGCAATAACGTAAGTTAACAAATTGTTTGCCAAAGAACTGAGCATACATTCTTTACAGTAATCACATGCACCTAGATTACAAGTTTTGCGTTGCGGCTCGTACTGTGAAAATATGGCATTTTCAGCGTTAAATCAGCACTGCAGCTATTACAAGTCTTGTCAGTATAGCTGTACAGCACACCTTTTAGCCTGTACCGCAACGCCAGTCCCGCACACGTAAAAATGACGTTTTTTCATGGGATTCACATAACGCTGGTATTACGAGTTTTGAGGTGAGGCTAAAAAGTGAGCGTTACAGCCTAAAACGACAAGATGCGTACCGCCATCTAAAGTCAGTAGTTATGAGTTTTACGTTACAAATCTGTAACATAAAACTCATAACTAAATTTTTACAAAGTACACTAACACCCATAAACTAACTATTAACCCTTAAACCAAGGCTCTCCCGCATAGCAAACACTATAATAAATTTATAACCCCTAATCTGCCACTCCCGATATTGCCGCCACTAACCGAGGCCCTCCCGCATCGCAAACACTATAATAAATTTATTAACCCCTATTCCTCTGCTCCCCAACATTGTCGCCACTATAATAAACTTATTAACCTCTAAACCACCGACCTCCCGCATCGCAAACACTATTTAAATAATATTACCCCTAATATTCTGTCCGCCAACACCGCCGCTATAATAAACCTATTAACACCTAAACCGAAAGCCCCCCACAATGAAATAAACTAATTTAAACTAGTAACCCCTAAACCTAACAACCCCCTAACTTTATATTAAAATTACAATTTCCCTAGCTTAAATTAAATTAAAACTTACCTATCAAATAAAAAAAAAATATTTTAAACTAACGATTAAACTATTTTAATTATTAAACTAAAATTAAACTAACTACCAATTAAATAAAACTAAACTACCAATAAAAAATCCTAACACTACTCTAAAAATTACAAAAAGTTTCTAATTACAAAAATAAAACTAACAAAATTACAAAAAACCCCCACTAAATTACGAAAAATAACAAACAAATTATCAAAAATAAAAAAGAATTACCCCTAATCTAATAGCCCTATCAAAATAAAAATGCCCCTCCCAAAATAAAAAACCCTAGCCTACAATAAACTACCAATGGCCCTTAAAAGGGCCTTTTGTTGGGCATTGCCCCAAAGATATCAGCTCTTTTAACCTGTAAAAAAAAATACAAACACCCCCCCAACAGTAAAACCCACCACCCGACCAACCCCCCCAAATAAAAAAACTATCTAAAATAACCTAAGCTAATCATTGCCCTGAAAAGGGCATTTGTATGGGATTTCCCCTAAAAGGGCATTTAGCTCTTTTACTGCCCAGACCCTAAACTAAAAAAAACCTTAAAAAAACCTAACACTAACCCCCGATGATCCACTTACAGTTGTTGAAGTCCTGCTTGAAGGATCTTCATCCAGCCGGCAAAGTCATCATCCATGTGGCAAGAAGTCTTCACCAGGCGGCCTCTTCGATCTTCATCCAGCCGGCGTGGAGCAGGTCCATCCCGAAGACATCGGGTGTGGAGCATCCTCTTCATACGGTCGCCGTCATACACTGATTATTTAATGCAAGGGACGCGAATCAAGATATAGTCCCTTGCATTCAAATTAGGCAATAGAATGAGATCTGCTTAAATCCTATTGGCAGATTTGAACAGCCAATAGGATTTTAGCAACCCTAATTCCTATTGGCTGATTCCAATTTTTCAGCCAATAGGAATGCAAGGGACGCCATCTTGAATCGCGTCCATTGCATTGAAGATTCAGTGTACGGCAGTGACCAAATGAAGATGATGCTCCGTGCTGGATGTCTTCAGGATGGACCCGCTCTGCGCTTCCGGGATCAAGATAGATGATGCAGCCTAGATGAAGATTGAAGAGGTCGCCTGGATGAAGACTTCTCGCCGCTTGGATCAAGATGTCGCCGCCGGCATAAAGATTGAAGAGGCCATCTGGATGAAGACTTTGCCAGCATGAAGATCATTCAAGTGGGACTTCAAAAACTGTAAGTGGATTGTCAGGGGGTTAGTGTTTTTTAGCTTTTTTAAGGGTTTATTGGGTGGGTTTTATTTTTTAGTTTAGGGTCTGGGCAGTAAAAGAGCTAAACACCCTTTTAAGGGCAATGCCCATACAAATGCCCCTTTCAGTGCAATGGGTAGCTTAGGTTTTTTAGATATATTTTTTTTATTTTGTGGGTTTGGGGGGGGGGGTTTGCAATGTTAGTGGGTCTTTGTAATTTTTTTTTTAATAAAAGAGCTGATATCTTTAGGGCAATGCCCTACAAAAGGCCCTTTTAAGGGCCATTGGTAGTTTATTCTAGATTAGTTTTTTTTATTTTGGGGTGTTTTTTTTATGGTTATTAGAATAAGAATATTTTTTTTTATTTTTGATAATTTGTTTGTTATTTTGTGTAATGTATATTTTTAGGGGGTGTTTTTTTTTAGCAAAAGAGCTGTTTATCTCAGGGCAATGCCTACAAAAGGCCCTTTTAAGGGCCCCTCAAAAGGCCCTTTTAAGGGCCCTTGGTAGTTTGGGGGGTGGGGGTTTGTATAGTGTTAAGGGGTGTTTGTATTCTTTTTTTATAGCAAAAGAGCTGTTTAACTCAGGGCAATGCCCTACAAAATGCCCCTTTAAGGGCCCCCTAAACGGCCCTTTTAAGGGCCCTTGGTAGTTTATTTTTTATTTTGGGGTGTTTTTTTAAGGGTATTAGAATAGGATTAATCTTTATTTTTTTTGATAATTTTTTTTTGTAATGATAGGTTTTTTTTTGTAATGGTAGGTTTTAGTATAAGGCAGGTTAGGTTTTATTTCACAGGCAAGTTTGTATTTATTTTAACTAGGTAGTTAGTAAATAGTTAATAACTATTTACTAACTAGTCTACCTAGTTAACATAAATACAAACTTACCTGTGAAATAAAAATAAAACCTAAGCTAGCTGCAATATAACTATTATTTATATTGTAGCTAGCTTAGGTTTTTATTTCACAGGTAAGTATGTATTTAGTTTATTATTATTTAGTATTATTTAGTTAATAATTGTAAATTTAATTTAGATCTAATTTAATTATGTTAAAGTTAGGGGGTGTTAGGGTTAGGTTTAGGGTTAGGTTTAGGGGTTAATATAGTTTAATTTAGCTTGTTGTGATGTGGGGGGCTGGTGGTTTAGAGGTTAATAGGTTTATTTAGTTAGTAATTGTAAACTTTAATTTAGCTATATTTTTATTATGTTAAAGTTAGGGGGTGTTAGGGTTAGTTTTAGGGTTACCTTAGAGTTAGGGTTGCATTAGGGTAAGGGTTAGGTTTAGGGGTTAATATAGTTTAATTTAGCTTGTTGCGATGTGGGGGGCTGGCGGTTTAGTGGTTAATAAATGTAGTATAGTGGCAGCGATATCGGGAGCGGCAGATTAGGGGTTAATAATTTTATTTAGGTAGCAACGATTTCGAGAGCGCCAGATTAGGGGTTAATAACTGTAAGCAGGCGTCAGCGATGTTGGGGGCAGCAGATTAGGGGTGTTTAGACTCTGGGTTTATGTCAGGGTGTTAGGTTTAAACAGTATTTTTATTTCACCATAGACATTAATGGGGCTGCGTTAAGGAACTTTTGTTTTTCCGCAATCGCAGGTGTTAGTTTTTTTTTTTGCCGGCTCTCCCCATTGATGTCCATGAAATCGTGAACTAGCATGTCTCAGCAGGGGCTCTGATTGTGTGCGGTATGGAACTCAACGCAACCATATCGCACGCCAAAGGCGTATGTTTGAAAACCTGTAATGGCAGCACTATAGGAAATTAAATAACGTAACTTTTGTTGCGTTCTTTAATTTCTCTATATCGCTCAAAACTCGTAATCTAGGTGATAGTAATAAAAGAGAAAAAAAAATAACTGAAATTTCAATATGAAATATTTAATTATGAGTAGTAGTAAAAAAATGTGCAATATATTTCCATTAGTTATTTTGGTTTTGTTCACTATAAATTAATCAGTGGGGTTTTCCATTTCTGAGAATGAGAAGTGTACACTAATGACTTTACAAGCCTATCCCTGCCCTAACGGGCCTCAGAAAAAGTGATGATACTGAAAAAAATGATTGCTAAAAAGTTCTATTAACAAGTCCAGATTTGATCCTCTAAATAATAGAAAAAACAAAGAAGGTGCCTCATGGTGTAGTATTAAACATCCAAATTGTGCAACTCAAACGTAAAAATCCAAAGTGGTAACTCACATGTAATAAAGCACTATCATGAGTGTGTCACGCTGGTCCTGGGTTTGTCGCCGCTGTTCCATTGTCATGGCCATTGCCAGGGATGCGGCAGTTGCTATAGGTGCCAGCGATGATGTCATCGCAGCATGCCCTATCCTCTGAAGCCAGTCTCCATCTCATGTGGGGTGAAATCCTGCTCTTTTGTAAGTTCCTCATTCACTGTCTTCTGGGCCCAAGTATAGGTGTTCTCCTGGGTGCTGTATTCTTTAAACTGCTGGATTGTTAAATCGTTATTGCCTGTCTGACCACTCTGCTTGCCTTACCCTTAAACTGCTGGATTGCTACATTGTTATTTAATTCTGATTGCCTGACCACTCTGCCTGCTTAACCCTTAAATTACTGGATTGCCTTACCATTGCTGAACTCTGCCTGCCTGACCATTCTGTTGGTTTACCCTTGAACTCTTATACTGTTGGATTTCATTAGTTGCTGATGCCTGCCTGTTTTTGACCATTCTTTTGGTTTACCCTTGAACTGCTTTACTGCTGAATTGCCTTCCTGTTGCTGGACTCTGCCTGTCTTGGCCTTTCTCTGCCTTCATCTTATTGCCGTGAAGAACTACCCTGTCTGCCGTGAGTACTGCTTACCTCATTTCCTATACTCACTTTGTTCTGGGATATTTCCTATCATTCCACTTGATGCCGAGATAAGAAATATCCCACTAGCATTACAGAGTGCTAAAAAAGCAGACCAGATTCTCAGAGTCGTCCGACAGACTCCCTTCAGCAGATTATATTAATTAAAATCACAATATATTTAATTAAATATAAAAATACACAACCAAAAAAATAAATAAACTAATGTTGTTGGCAACTAAAAGGGACATCTCCCTAGATTAAGATCCAGTGGGTGCTGAAGATGAAGATGGTGCTTGTATAGCACAAATAGTGCACTTCAAATAAAAAGTGTGTGGACGCTAAAAACTAAAAGCTAAGAATGTATCAATGTTTATGTTAGACTGAAAGGTACCTTACTCCTTGATATGTCGGAACCATCCAGTAGGACTGGCTGAACACGCTGTATCGTTCAACTAATAACGATTTCCCAGGAGTTTGTTAATTAGTTGACTTCCGTGTTGTTTTGCAGTAAGTGCTCCGGTATGAGCCTCTGGATCCTACAGTCTTCAACGCCTGGATTTCTTACTAGAGTGATCCATGACTGTTTCTGGAAGACACACCTCCAATCCGATTCGTGGTCAGATGACACACCCCTCCCCTGATAGGTCGATGTGTATACACACTTGGTAAGCTGTGTAGATGTGTCCGCTGATAGTGGTAGTGATCCCTGTATTCTGATCACACTCTATGCCACTGGAATCCCTGGTCCTTATGTTGGCTTTTCTCCTAAGCCGTTAATAAACTATAGAGTCCACATAAGGGGCTGGATTGCAGCTTGGAGTGTGTATGAGGGTCTTCCTCAAATTCCTGATAATAAATCCTCTTTGATGCTGATACAATTGATGGAGTTTATCTACGCATTTCACCCTAAGGGGGCTTTATGACAAATTTAAACCAATCTTATATAGGCAGTCCTACAATCCTATTGGTCAAATTGTGCTTAATACAATTAGTTCCTGTTGTGTTTACCTCCTTCGGTTGAAAGGTGGATTAAAATAATCCCATAGACATGTCTCTTAAATTGGTAATAAGATATTGGTGTATGTTACCAATCTAAATGGATAATATGATGATTATCAAAAAATAAAATATAAATGAAACATAACAATATGTTACTTTATAACACATAACATAAAATACATCCAAATGATACACAATGGAGGCTCATTATATCTACACTCATCCTGTAAAAATGACAGGATAAAGCAACCTAAATCTGATGATCAATATGTCTAAAAAATGAGTGAAATTTAAAAAACATTAACTTCGGACAAATTATACATAGTGGTGGTTCAATTTATCTACACTCATCCTGTTGAATGACTAGATCATACCACCTAAATCAAATGACGGTCAATGTGTCTAAAAGGTGTGTTAATCTGTAAATGTAGAAACATACTACAATTCATCTTACTTAATAAATATGTGCAAAGTGAAATAGTACCGAATTTAGGGTTCTTAAAAACGATAAAACAAATACATAAAACAATTGAAGAACATAAAAAGAGGGAGGAATATAATTAAAGAAATATTGAAATTTCTAATTCAGAATTTAATCCCTGTGGTTGGAGGGTTTGAAGTGTGTATATAGTTTCAGATTCAATCCTGGGAGGAATATAGTTAAAGAAATATTGAAATTTCTAATTCCGAATGTAATCCCTGTGGTTGGAGGATTTGAAGTGTGTATATAGTTTCAGATTCAATCCTAAGAAGTTCAACTTCTAAGTTTCTACCTCTCCAATTGGGAGGCACTTTTTTGATGCCCCAAAATTTAAAATCTGCCAATTTGTTATTATGTTTCTCCTTAAAGAGTTGGTACAGATATGTATCTTTCTTCCCTTTCTCGATAGTCCAAAGGTGTTCACGGATTCTTTCCCTAAGGGTTCTAGTTGTCTCCCCAATGTATTGCTTGTTACACATGCATTGTATCATGTAAATCACCCCTTTATCTTGACATCTAATAGTACTACTAATATTGTATGTCTTCCCTGTTTGTGTAGATTTCTATTGTTTAGTTTTAAAGCTGTACTGACATGATTTACATCCAAAACAGGGGAAGAAGCCATTAATATCATTCCCGAATAGGTTACATTGTTTGCCATTTGTTGTCTCAGTTTTAAACTCACTTGGAGCTAAAATTATTTTAAGGTTTTTGGCCTTTCTATAGATTATATTGGGGTAGAAGGAGATTATATTCCCAATAATGGGATCGTTTTGCACTAGGTGCCAGTGTTTGTTCATGATCTTTTTGAGAGTCCTAAAATCATCATTATAATTGGTAATCAGTGGCACGTTAATCATCTCACTTCCCAAATTATTTATTGTTCTCTTATCTTTGTTCTTTCCTATCTATTAATTCTATGTCTTTTTGATCTTTTGTAATTAAATCTTTCTTGTAACCTTTCTCTAGGAATTTTCTTTCAAGAATATCTGCTTGCTCTAGATAGTCTGCTGTTCTTGAACAGTTTCTGCATCATCTTATACATTGTCCCTTGGATACATTTTCTTTCCATCTTTTTAGATGGCAACTCTCTGAATGTATAAGACTGTTGGTGTCTACTGTTTTAAAGTGTGTTTTTGTTTTCAGGGAGTTATAGACTATTTCAATTTCTAGGTCAAGGAAAATTATTTTTTCTTTACTTATTGTGTTTGTAAATTTTAAGCCTACTGTATTGCTGTTCATGTCTAAAAGAAATGTATCAAGATGGATTGAATCTCCACTCCACACCATTAAGATGTTGTCAAAATATCTTTTATAGAACACAAGGTTTGCGCCAAGCTCATGATTCTGGATAAAATCCTTTTCCCAGTCACCCATAAACAAATTAGCATAACTTGGTGCAAACCTCGTGCCTATAGCTGTGCCTGTTATTTGCAAGAAAACATTTCCATTAAAAGAAAAATAATTTTGATTTAGAATAAGCAAAATCCCATCTATTATAAATTTTGATTGGTCTTTCTGTAGTTTACTATCATTGTTCAGATATTTCTCTACTGCCTTTATACCCCATTCATGTTTTATACTAGTGTAGAGTGACAATACATCACTGGTTACAAGATAATAATTGTTTTTTTATTCAAGATTTTCTAAAGTTTGTAGTACATCTTTAGTATCTTTTAGGTAAGATGGGAGAGTTCTGAAATATTTTTGCAAAAATGTATCAATGTACTCTGAAAGGTTACATGTTAGGGATCCGATCTGAGAGATTATTGGTCTCCCTGGGGGGTTTGTGATATCTTTGTGTATTTTGATAAAATAGTAAAAAAAAAATATTTTTGGAAATTTTGGTGATAAGTAGTTAAATTCTTTAATATTGATAATGCCTTTTTCTTTTGCTGCATATAATAGTACATTTAATCTATTGGTATAGATCTTCGTAGGATCTGATTTCAATACACTATAGGTAGTGAGGTCATTAAGTAGTTTGATGGGGGTGTATAATTTCTCTCTATAGGACTCTTAATAAAAAAAAAATTTAGTGTCAGTTTTCTAACAAACTGACTTACATTAATATGTGTTTGGAATTTATTAATTCTGGTTGATGGTGCGAATGATAGACCTCTATTGAGAATTTGTATTTCTTCTTTTAATCCACCTTTCAACCGAAGGAGGTAAAAACAACAGGAACCAATTGGATTAAGCACAATTTGACCAATAAGATTGTAGGACTGCCTATATAAGATTGGTTTATATTTGTCTGGAGTATCTTGATAAAGCCCCCTTAGGGTGAAACACGTAGATCAACTCCACCAATTGTATCAGCATCAAAGAGGATTTATCATCAGGAATTTGAGGAAGACCCTCATACACACTCCAAGCTGCAATCCAGCCCCTTATGTGGACTCTATAGTTCATCAACGGCTTAGGAGAAAAGCCAACATAAGGACCAGGGATACCAGCAGCATAGAGTGTGATCAGAATACAGGGATCGCTACCACTATCAGCGGACACATCTACACAGATTACCAAGCGTGTATACGCATCAACCTATCAGAGGAGGGGTGTGTCATCTGACCGTAAATAGGATTGGAGGTGTGTTTTCCAGAAACAGTCACGGATCACTCCAGTAAGAAATCCAGGTGCTCAAGACCGTAGGATCCTGAGGCTCATACCGGAGCACTTACTGCAAAACAACACGGAGATCAACTAATTAACAAACTCCTGGGAAGTCGTTATTAGTTGAATGAGACAGCGTGTTCAGCCAGTCCTACTAGATGGTTCCGACATATCAAGGATTAAGGTGCCTTTCAGTCTAACATAAACATTGATACATTCTTAGCTTTTAGTTTTTAGCGTCCACACACTTTTTTTTTTAAGTGCCCTATTGTTGCTATACAAGCACAATCTTCATCTTCAGCACCCACTGGATCTTAATCTAGGGAGACATCCCTTTTTGTTGCCAACAACTTTTAGACATTACTTAGTTATTTTTTGGTTGTGTATTTTTATATGTAATTAAATATATTGTGATTTTAATTGGTGCTATTTATCTGTTTATATTTTTCCACACGCATGTTTTTTTAGAAGCGTTCTAGTACTCTAAATAGTTCCTTTACAAATTAACCTTTTTTTTTCCCGTGGCAATCGCTTCTATAGATTCTCATATATATGAGATTATTTATCTTATTAATTAATATATTGTAGTTTATATCATAGCTGTATTTTTCAGCGCCAGTTTTATTTTTTTGCTTGCATTCATTATTCTTACTGGGGAGGATTAGATTATTAGAAACTTGGCACTTAGGATATATTGTTAGCGCCAACTTTCACCACCCTTTATCCACATACATTCTCCATCTTCCTATCAATTGTTGTTGCGCTAATAGCTACTCCATCTATTTTTTCACTCGGAAATTCTGTCCATTTTACTTACACTCCACCACTCTTTAATATTCTAATAGTCTAATTATGGAAGAAGATATGTTTTTATTTAGAGATAACCTCTTGGCAAACCTAAATAATAATTTCACAAATGATAATGGCGATTCAAATTTAGTAATCAACATTAAGGATGAAATGTTTGATTTAGAAAAAAATATGATCAAAGAACTTAAACAAAAAACAGAACTTATCTTTATAGACAAATACATTGACTCAAATATAGTTCCAAGGGGTTTGAGACTAAAGAAAAAATGTAACATTGAACTACAAAAACAATTTGAAGAGGAATGGGAAGATACATTAGAAAAAGCGTTACTAACATTAATGGGAATTATAAAGAAATCTAGGGAACTATCTCTTACAAACATAGAAAATAATATCTCAGGAATTAGAATAAAATTAACAGACAAAAATGACAATCCAGAATACAAAGAAAGACAAAAGGACATAATTAACAGATTAGGAGATCTTAGAAAATATTTATTAAACACCAAATGGGGTAAATTAAAAATGAATGATTATCTGGAACAACCCACTGAACTAGTTGATATTGATAGTGAGCCAACTAGACCCAATTAATCCAATATAAGAAATAGAAGTGAGATTATCAATAATGAAAAACCAAAGAGAGACCAAATATATTCTCCCCATTTCAATGGTCCATATAACCCCCACTATTCTAACGACAATCCCAATAGAGGAGATTGGAATAAGACACAATCTAATAGAGAGAGAAACCCATATATAGAGACTTCATTTCCCAGAAAAAAATATAACTATAACAATTCAAGAACACATTTTGACAATACTAATTACAATAGGAATTATGGGAACTACAACAATAATAGATATCATAATCACAATTACTGTCATAATACACATAATCAATATGCCAGATATAATTATAGACAAGAGAGAAATAACTCCATGATTCGCACCATCAACCAGAATGAATAAATTCCAAACACATATTAATGTAAGTCAGTTTGTTAGAAAACTGACACTAAAAAAAGTATTTTATTAAGAATCCTATGGAGAGAAATTTTACACCCCCATCAAACCCCATGAGTAATCCTAGTCCACCTCCTAACTATATACATACAAATTTAAAAGATAAATCGAAATTCTACCCAAAACATGAACATGGCAGTAATCTAGAATTATTTGAACAATTAGTCCAAAAAGACATACAAAATGTAAAACACAAAAACCATATAAAATATAATATGTCTTTGAAAGAGAAACATGTGCTGCAATGTTTACAAAAGAATAAAAAAATTGTAATTAAACAAGCAGATAAGGGAGGAGGAGTGGTCATTTAAGATCAAATTAAATATTTGAACGAATCTAATATACTACTTAATGACCTCACTACCTATAGTGTATTGAAATCAGATCCTACGAAAATCTATACCAATAGATTAAATGTACTATTATATGCAGCAAAAGATATAGGCATTATCAATATCAAAGAATTGAACTACTTATCATCAAAATTTCCAAAAATACCCATTTATAACTATCTTCCCAAAAAACACAAAGATATCACCAACCCCCAGGGAGACCAATAATCTCTGGGATCGGATCCCTAACATGTAACCTTTCAGAGTTTTTAGAGTACTAAAAGATACTACAGATGTACTACAAACTTTATAAAATCTTGAATGAAAAAACAATTATTATCTTGTAACCAGTGATGTATCGTCACTCTACAGAAGTATAAAACATGAATGGGGTATAAAGGCTGTAGAGAAATATCTAAACAATGATAGTAAACTACACAAAGACCAATCAAAATTTATAATAGATGGGATTTCGTTTATTCTAAATCAAAATTATTTTCTTTTAATGGAAAATTTTTCTTGCAAATAACAGGCACAGCTATGGGCACATGGTTTGCGGCAAGTTATGCTAATTTGTTTATGAGTGACTGGGAAAAGGATATTATCCATAATCATGAGTGTGGCGCAAACCTTGTGTTCTATAAAAGATATATTGACGACATCTTAATAGTGTGGAGTGGAGATTCAATCCACCTTGATAAATTTCTTTCAGGCATGAGCAGCAATACAGTAGGCTTAAAATTTACCAACACGATAAGTAAAGAAAAAATAATTTTCCTTGACCTAGAAATTGAAATAGTCTATATCTCCCTGAAACCAAAAACACACTTTAAAACAGTAGACGCCAACAGTTTTATACATTCAGAGAGTTACTATCTAAAAAGATGGAAAGAAAATGTACCCAAGGGACAATGTATAAGATGACGCAGAAACTGTTCAAGAACAGCAGACTATCTAGAACAAGCAGATATTTTTGAAAGAAAATTCCTAGATAAAGGTTACAAGAAATTTTTAATTACAAAAGCTAAAAAAGGCATATAATTAATAGATAGGAAAGAACAAAGATAAGAGAACAATAAATAATTTGGGAAGTGAGATGATTAACGTGCCACTTATTACCAATTATAATGATGATTTTAGGACTCTCAAAAAGATCATGAACAAACACTGGCACCTAGTGCAAAATGATCCCATTATTGGGAATATAGTCTCCCCTTACCCCAATATAATTTATAGAAAGGCAAAAACCTTAAAACAATTTTAGCTCCAAGTGAGTTTAAAACTGAGACAACAAATGGCAAACAATGTAACCTATTCAGGAATGATATTAATGGCTTCTTCCCCTGTTTTGGATGTAAATCATGTCAATACAGCTTTAAAACTAAACAATACAAATCTACACAAACAGGAAAGACATACAATATTAGTAGTACTATAAGATATAAAGATAAAGGGGTGATTAACATGATACAATGCATGTGTAACAAGCAATACATTGGGGAGACAACTAGAACCCTTAGGGAAAGAATCCGTGAACACCTTTGGACTATCGAGAAAGGGAAGAAAGATACATATCTGTACCAACACTTTAAGGAGAAACATAATAACAAATTGACAGATTTTTAATTTTGGGGCATCAAAAAAGTGCCTCCCAATTGGAGAGGTAGAAACTTAGAAGTTGAACTTCTTAGGATTGAATCTGAAACTAAATACGCACTTCAAACCCTCCAACTACAGGGATTAAATTCGGAATTATAAATTTCGATATTTCTTTAACTATATTCCTCCCACTTTTTATGTTCTTCAATTGTTTTATGTTTTTGTTTTATCGCTTTTCAGAACCCCGAATTCGGTACTATTACACTTTGCACATATTTATTAAGTAAGATGAATTGTAGTATGTTTCTACATTTACAGATTAACACACCTTTTAGACACATTGACCGTCATTTGATTTAGGTGGTCTGATCTAGTCATTCAACAGGATGAGTGTAGATAAATTGAACCACCACTATGTATAATTTGTCCGCATTTAATGTTTTTTAACTTTCACTCCTTTTTTTGACATATTGATCATCATCAGATTTAGGTGGCCTTATCCTGTCATTTTTACAGGATAAGTTTATATATAATGAGCCTCCATTGTGTATCATTTGGATGTATTTTATGTTATGTGTTATAAAGTAAACTATTGTTATGTTTCATTTATATTTTATTTTTTAAGAATCATCATATTATTCATTTAGATTGGTAACATACACCAATATCTTATTACCATGTTAAGAGACATGTCTATGGGATTATTTTAATCCACCTTTCAACTGAAGGAGGTAAACACAACAGTAACCAATTGGATTAAGCACAATTTGACCAATAGGATTGTAGGACTGCCTATATAAGATTGGTTTATATTTGTCTGGAGTATCTTGATAAAGCCCCCTTAGGGTGAAACGCTTAGATCACATCCAGCAATTGTATCAGCATCAAAGAAGATTTATCATCAGGAATTTGAGGAAGACCCTCATACACACTCCAAGCTGCAATCCAGTCCCTTTTGTGGACTCTATAGTTTATCAACGACTTAGGAGAAAAGCCAATATAAGGACCAGGTATACCAGTGGCATAGAGTGTGATCAAAATACAGGGATCGCTACCACTATCAGCAGACACATCTACACAGCTTACCAAGCATGTATACACATCTGCCTATCAGAGGAGGGGTGTGTCATCTGACCACGAATAGGATTGGAGGTGTGTCTTCCAGAAACAGTCACGGATCACTCCAGTAAGAAATCCAGGCGCTCAAGACCGTAGGATCCAGAGGCTCATAACGGAGCACTTACTGCAAAAGAACACGGAGGTCAACTAATTAACAAACTCCTGGGAAGTCATTAGTTGAACGAGACAGCGTGTTCAGCCAGTCCTACTGGATGGTTCCGACATATCAAGGAGTAAGGTACCTTACGGTGTAACATAAACATTGATACATTCTTAGCTTTTAGTTTTTAGCGTCCACACACTTTTTATTTGAAGTGCACTATTTGTGCTATACAAGCACCATCTTCATCTTCAGCACCCACTGGATCTTAATCTAGGGAGACGTCCCTTTTTGTTGCCAACAACTTTTAGACATTAGTTAGTTATTTTTTGGTTGTGTATTTTTGTATTTAATTAAATATATTGTGATTTTAATTGGTGCTATTTATCTGTTTATATTTTTCCACATGCATGTTTGTTTAGAAGCGTTCTAGTACTCTAAATAGTTCCTTTACATATGAACCTTTTTTTTCCCGTGGCAATCGCTTCTATAGGTTCTCATATATATGAAATTATTTATCTTATTATTTAATATATTATAGTTTATATCCTAGCTGTATTTTTCAGCGCCAGTTTTATTTTTTGCTTGCATTCATTGTTCCTAATTTAACTACTGGGGAGGAGTAGTTTATTAGAAACTTGGCACTTAGGATATATTGTTAGTGCCAACTCTCACCACCCTTTGTCGAGAGCTTTTACACTTGCAATAAAGTAGGGGCCTTTAACACCAGCCAGTTGCTAACATGGGGACATGTGATTATGTGAAATATAAGTCTAACAACAGTAAGGTACAATGGCTAATCCATTTAATTATAACTTTGCTCTCTATTTGTAAATTTCGGATGCATACCTTGTGGTGAAAGCTTACTTATGCAACTTAAGAAGCAGTGGTCTTAAAATACAATCACCCATCACTTTAGAGCAGGGGGTTGTGCTTGCACAAGAAAGATCTTGTGCAAATGTATCTGTCGTCAGCAGATGGTTGACCACTTGCCCTTTGTATTCAGCTATGGTTATTTTTAGCTTTTTTCTATGGCACAATAATTAATTGGTTGTTCAAATTTTTCTAATTAGTTAAGTAATAACAATTTGAACTTGATATAATCAAAAATGTTGCTTTCTTTACATGAAGGGTTTCTTTTATTCTGAGAATGTTTTTGGGATGATGTTTTCATTATTTTATTTTAACATTTTGTTTTCTGCTCACAGTCACTTCAAACTGGGATGGAGTTGCTGTGGTTAACTATGGTCTGATAAGCCGCCCAAAGGTGCAGGGGATGCACATAGACCTGGACTTAAAGGTAATGAGTTAAGAGTTGATAATTTATAATATACATTTTTTTAAAATATTTACCAAAAAACACTTTTGTTAGTTGTTCACAAGTTTAACTAAACTGCTGACAGTACAACAATAAGGTCTAGATTACAAGTGGAACGCTAATATATTGTGTGCCCGTAAATGGACGATGCTTAATAAATAACCAGCAATTACAAGTGGCTGGTATTGCTACCACGAGCCTACAGTAGCAGTTAGCGCTCCAAAAATTAACCAAAGATCATATCTCTGTTTAATTTTCTAAAAGTGCCCCAATTGCCCCCAAAAATAAAGTATATTGTAGGTTTTTATTTTTAAAAAAAATAGCATTTATTTCCTAAGATATGGTAAGTCCACAACGCCTTCAATTACTGTTGGAAATACCACTCCTGGCCAGCAGGAGGCAAAGAGTACCACAGCAAAGCTGTTAAGTATCACTTCCCTTCCCACACACCCCAGTCATTCTCTTTGTCTTGGTGCATGGAGGAGGTGAAGTTTTGGTGTCTGAAGAAAATAGGATTTCTTTTACTTTGAGCAAGATTTTAACTACTATAGAAAGCCAGAGTTCTTATGCTGCTTTTTCTGAACCTTTAGAGAAGTTGCTTGGTTTTACCTAAATGTGAGATCATTCATGTAACAGGAATTGGAGAATTGATATATCATCTCTACGCATATTGATGATGATATGGTTAATAAATTCTCAAGTTAGGGTTGTATTAATTATTTCAATTCTGAATGTTAGTCTCCGGCTTAAGATATCTTCTCCCTGCTTTATGAAATGTTTAATGCTTTCCTTTCAATGTATATGCCCCGGTTTTATCCTTAAGTTAAGGGTCATTAAATAACTTACTTTTATTAAAAGGTAATGGGTTGGCCCGGCGCTAGTAATAACACCTACAGCTCTCTTCAATAGGTTGCCTAGTCAGCCTACAATGTGTCAGTTAAGTAGATAAATGAAGTGAGCGCCAGTAAGGCAAAGGTGAGAGCATATAATGTATCAATTTTATTATACACAATGAAGTATATTGCAAACAGGAAAAACAAAATTTAGAACATATTAAAAATCATGGATCCATGAATATAAATAGTAAATATAAGTGGCATATATAAATACATAAAAAGTAAAAGATAAAAATATATCAACAAATGTTTAAAACCACGACATTGTTACAAGAAGGATTACTAATAAATGATGCTTCTTGAGATAAGTGTCCCAGATAAGAATGTTTGCAAACAGTCCAATTTAGAGAATCCCAGTGAATAAGATTGTCCCAATGGTTTAATTATAATGTATGTGTCCAGAATAGTGAATACGTTTAAGTGTCCAAAGTATGGTAAAAGTAATACTCCTTAGTTATTTTGTGTTAAAACATCAAAAAATGTGATATCCAATAATCCAAAATCTCAAATGTCATTAATACAAAAATACAAAATGTGTAAGAAAAATTAGAAAAATAGAAAAAAATAGAAAAAAATAGAAAAAAATATATAATAAGATAAGATAAAATGCTCCCAAAAAAAGGGGGAGTTAAATGTGATCAAATGTGTAGAGTGATAAAATAGTGGAAGTATTTTAATAGTGATATATTTTGTTTTGAAATCCCATTTGTTGTTGCAGTGTATCTAGAAATTCCTGTGAAAAAGGGAAAAAAACAATACTGTAGAATATTTGAAAAACACCTTATTAAGGGTATCAGTAATAATCTCACCAGTTAGATGTCGACGCGTTTCGGCTTGATAACAGGTCTTTTTCAAGACTCTTAAAAGTTATTTGGAGCTTATGTTCAGGATTTTGGAACAAAACCTGTTCCTATGTACAAATGATGTACATCTGTCCCTCATATTTATATTAAATCTTTAGATAATAAAGATACTCTGGTTGGAGCCTCTAACAATATTTTGAGACGGATTAAAATGTCTATGTTTTTCCATGCTGAATGTTAAGCAATAGCTATTGTATAGTACAAATAGATGTTTTCCTATGAGCCTTATGTCTCCCAGGACGATGCTGTTCAGGCAATGCCACAGTTTTCTCCTTAAACATCTCAAGCCTCTATGGCATCACATGCTGTGCCCTGCGGTTCCTCTCAATATCCTGGAGGAGTGTATTTGCCTACAGAATTTGCAGCTCAGGTACCTTCTGCGGTATCTCCAGCTTTGTCTATTTTTCGTTACCTACAGGGAAAATGCAAGAGGACATTTAAAGTTTCAGACAGTAAGGTTTCTGCTCCACATTCTGCTACACAGGTCACTCTCTCTCCTAAGGCTGGTAGCTCCTGAGGGTAAAATCTCAGATTCGGGCAGTATAATTCCTTCATCTAATGCTGAAGTAGTCTCCTT
Organism: Bombina bombina; assembly: GCF_027579735.1. Lineage (NCBI taxonomy): Eukaryota > Metazoa > Chordata > Amphibia > Anura > Bombinatoridae > Bombina > Bombina bombina. The sequence goes on from NC_069499.1 coordinate 1,028,715,894, forward strand.
CAGATGTATGCTTGCACACCTCGTATACTGTTAAAGGACGTTTTAGCTACTTGGACGACATCGATACCTCTGTCGTTGTCAACCCTTGGAAGTTTTTGTTAACTTTATCATTTCTATGATTCTCCTTTCTATGAGGAACTGTTCTAGACGTGCTTTGGATATTTTCACAGGAATAGGAGAAGCTAGGAAAACCTTTCTTCCTGTCTCCCGTTCTTTAATGGATTTCCCTGTTGCTGACTCCATTAAAATGCACAGTGCCTTTAGTAGAAGGGAGCTTTTCTACTATGTCTCAGAGAACTTTGATCCCTATGGAGGATAGCTGCTCCTTTATTGATCCATGGTCAAGAAGCTGGAGGTTTATTTGATGATCTAGAGTGATGCCTTGTCTACTTAGACTTGCTGTGCTACCCTACGAGGCATTGTGGCTGAAATTTTGGTCAGATGAAAGCCCTACCTGTGGATTAGTGGCACTGCTTGGGCTTTATAATATTGCAGATGCAAGTTCAGTATCAAATTTGACTAGGACATGTAACAACCGTGGCCATATTTGGATTATATTTAATGTTTCCTCCAAGTCCAAGCTTCTGGTGACTCCTTACAAGGGTGAGACCTTGTTTGGACCTGGTTTGGCAGAATTAATCTCTGACTTTACGGGTGGAAAAGGTATTTTCTACCACTCATTAAGTGGAATAGACTAGAGAAAAGTCCTCCATTCACTGTTTCTGCAGGGTCAGTCCAGTCTTTGCAATCCCAGCCAATCTTGGACCAGGGTGTAGCAATCTAAGATTTCCTCCCAGGGGCAGATTTCACCTTTCTAGGGTATCTACAGTCCAGGTATAATGATTGACTTTCTTGAACTGGGTTCAGGACATTCCTCTCTGGGAGTGATAGCTCCAGTTCCAGTCAGGGAACTGGATCTAGGAATTTATTTAAAGTTTCTCAGAGTATAGTCCTTCAAAGTAGTATACATTCTCCTTTGAAGTTCTTGAGATTAGTCATCCTTGAAAGACTTTTTATGTCTTGGAGAATTGCAGGGGTGCTCGCCTGGACAATATATAGTTCAGGCCTCATCCTTTCTTTGAAGAGACTCTTGTCTTTTCTACGTTCCCATGGATGGGAAGTGAAAGGGAAGAGTTCTCTTGTTCCAACTAGAAGGGTGATTGTTTTTTTTTCTTGGGGGGGGGCCTTATTAGATTTTCTATCTATGATAATATTTCTATCAGAGGTCAGACAATCAAAGATTTCTTCCTCTTACCTCTCTCTACAGTCTTCTGTTCGAACAATAGCAAACTATAGTGGTGTGGTAGATAGCTTAGCTTTTGTTTATCCTGAGGTTTGGGAGTTTGAATTTAGCTGTAGCTGATTTTCCTTCATTTTTCAGTGGATCCATGTATGGAAGTAATTGGTATGAGGGTCCACGGGATGTAATTCCCTTTCTCGAGTCCATTTGAGAGCTCTGCAGTTATGCATACTCAGTCAATAGAGCGGTGACCATTCGGATCTCTATCAGAGGATAGATCTGGTTCAGCTGTTAGAGACTTTTTTTCCGTGGTGATTTCTCAGGAGGATCTGTCTCAGGGCATGTTCTAGAGACATTCCTGGGTGATTGTTACAAAGGACGCCAGTCTGTTTGGCTGGGGTGCATTCTGGAACTCATTTAGGGCACAAGGTCTTTGGACTCAAAAGGAGTCGGTTCTCCACATCAACATATGGGAGTGGAGAGTGATTTTCAATGCTCAGAGTGCTTGTCCTCAGTTGTCCTTAACCGGTTTATCAGGTTCCAGTCTGACAATATCACCTCAGTGGCTCGGAGAGAAACTCGGGGTTCCTTAGCCATGAAGGAGGTGGCTCGTTTTGTTCAGTGGGTGGTAGCTCACAATGGCTGTCTATCTGCTATCCACATTCTAGGAGTGGACATCTGGGAAGAAGACTTCCTGAGCATACAGAATGTTCATCCCAGGGAGTGTGTTCTCCTTCCAGAGATGTTCTTTAGGTTAATCCTCAAATGGGGGGGGCTGCAGTTGGATCTGATTGCTTTTCAGGAAAAAGCCAAATTTCCAATTCAAGGTTGTGAGATCGCTGGCCGTCCTGATAGTTGCTCTGGCAGTTTCTTGGGATCTTAGTCTAGAATACCTGTTTCCTCTGTTTGCTCTCCTTCCACGAGTCATTGCCCGTATCAAACAGGAGAGAGCTTCAGTAATTCTTATAGATCCTGCGTGGCTTAGCAGGACCTAGTATACAGACCTAGTGAAGATGTCATCTCTTCCACCTTGGAGGTCGTCTCTGGGGAAGGACCTTCTAACACAGGGTCCATTCCTTCATCCAGATCTCGTTTCTCTGAAGCTGATTGCTTGGAGATTAAATGCTTAATTGTTTTTTTTTCTAAGCGTCGGTCATTGTGACCTTGATTCAGGTTCAGAAGCCTTTTTCTAGGAAGATTTACCATAGGGTATAGCGTAAATATCTTTATTGGTGTTAATCCAAGGACTACTCTTGGAGTCAGGTCAGGTTTCATAGGATTTTTTCCTTTATCCAGGAAAGTCTAGAGACGGAATTATTTCACTGACGTCTGGCAGCTGTGCCAGGTGTTCTATCTTTTTGTCAGGCTCTAGTCAGAATCAGGCCTATGTTTAAGTCTAGCAACAAAATAATCCTAGAACTCAAAGGTATGGACACACGAAACTCCAAATGTGTAAAAGCAAAAAAGTATTCTTTATTCCATAGTATAGTTCATAAAAACAGCAGCAATGTGTCAAATCAGAAGGAAGTGGAAGTTCCTCTTCCTTCTGATTTGACACATTGCTGCTGTTTTTATGAACTATACTATGGAATAAAGAATACTTTTTTGCTTTTACACATTTGGAGCTTGGTGTGTCCATACCTTTAAGTGCTAGGATTGTTTCGTGGCTGGATTTGTTTAGTTTGGGAAGCGTGGGTGAAGCCTTCCTACCCTATTCCTTACAGCACCGGACTGGGCGTATTGGCTTCAAGTTCCCAGAGGAACCTTTTCATTGCAGGACTGGGCAGCGGAAGTGATGTAGCACAACGCAAAGAACATCAGAAGACACACAGAAGGGAGAGGAATACTCTGGAGCGCTTACCACCTTTTGCTAATGGGATTCTATGTTTAAGTCTGTTGCTCCTCTTTGTTACCTTAACCTTGTTCTTACATTTTGCAGCAAGTTCTGTTTGAGCCATTACTTTCCATAGATATTATGGAAATGATACCCAAGTGTTAAAACAATTGAAAGTTATGCAGCATAGCTGTAAAAAGCTGACTAGAAAATATCACCTGAACATTTCTATATAAAAAAGAAAGATATTTTACCTCAAAAGTTCCTCAGTAGCCACATACCATTGTAAAAGACTTCTAAGCAGCAAATCATTATGTCTTCCCCGGGACAGCTAAGGGAGTGAGCTTTCGTGCACACTCATCTTATTTCCCTATTCAGTTTAAGGAAGTTTACTATGAAATCTCATGAGAGTTAAGTCAAATCTCATGAGATCACAGTAAAATAGTTCATGACCTCAGCACTGTCGATGCTGATTGGCTGCTGTTCATTTCTTCTTTTTTTTTTTTTTACCTGCAGCTGGGTAGCAGCTGAGTATAACTTTTTTACACAGAACTTACTCTGCTGAGCTGAAGAGATTGTGAGATAAAATATCTTTCTTTTCTACATAGAGATGCTCAGATGATATTTTCCTGTCAGCTTTTTACAGTTATACTGCATTAGTTTCAAGTGATTTAGCATATGAGTATTATGTCCCTTTAAGTAATTATCTTGGGAGGTTTTGTTTCTTTTTGTTATCCTTTCTGCTCGGAGAGTTTTGGAACTCTTGGCTTTGCAGTATGATCACCTTATCTTATCTTTCATGCTGATATGGTGGTTTTTCGTTCGAAGTTGGGTTTTTCTTCCTTAAGTGTTTTTTCAGATAGAAATTGTCGTTTCTTCTCTATGTCCTAATCCTTTTCTCATAAGGAACATTAGTTGCACAATCTGGATGTTGTGCATGATCTTAAATTCTACCCACAGGCGACTAAGGATTTTCACCAGTCCTATGTCATGTTTGTGGGTTTTTTAGGAAATCACAGGGTCAGAAAACTTCTGATTCTTCTCTTTTTTATGGTTGAGAAGTATAATTTGTTTTAATTTTAAATCTCCTGGTTAGCAGCCTCCTGAGGGAATTACAGCTCACTTCCTCTGTTTGGGCCTTCAACAATTAATTCTGTGGAAGCCTTCTGTTGTAACTTAGGGGTTAGCATGTCAGCTTCAGAAGCGCAAGGTTGCAAGTTCAAATCCATGTTTGGATGCTCATTCTTTAAACAGATTGCAAGACAGCAACTTTTATTGAGATTTTTAAAATTTGATTCTTTGGCCTCGGCTAAGGTTTATTTTGGGAGTAAGGTTTTTCAAGCGGTGGTGCCTTTTGTTTAGGTCTACCTGTCTTGTCCCTTCCTGTCATCTGTGTCCTCTAGCTTGGGTATTGGTTCCCAACAGTAATTGCTGACGTTGTGGACTCACCATATCTTAGGAAAGAAAGCAAAATTTATGGTTACCTGATAAATGTATTTCTTTCCGGATATGGTGAGTCCACGACCCCACCCCTTTTATTAAGACAGTTATTTTTGACTAAACGCCTGGCACCTCTACACCTTTGTATTATTCCTTTTTCCATTTCCCGTTGGTCAAATGACTGAGGTGTGTGGGAAGGGAAGTGATACTTAAAGGGACACTTTTCAGGGCAATGGGTAGTTTAGAGTTTTTAGTGTTAGTTTTTTTTGGGGGGGGTTTGGTGGGTGGGGGGGTTTACTGGTAGGGGGGCTGTGTGCATTTTTTGGGCAAAAGAGCTGATTATCTTGGGGCAATGCCCTGCAAAAAATACTTTTAAGGGCTACTGGTAGTTTATTAGATTAGGGGGTGTTTTTATTTGGGGGGGGGGCTTTTATAGGGATTAGGTGTAATTTATTTAAAATGTTGTAATGTTATTTATTATTTTCTGTAATCTTAGATTTTTTTATTTTCTGTAATTCTTGCTTAAAGGGACAGTCTACTCCTGAATTTTGATTAGACTGCCCCTTTAATTTAGACTTAGTATATTTGTATTTTAAAAGTAGTGTTCATTTTTTTATATTTAATAGTAACTTTAGTAGTTTGTAAATTAGGTAATTTTAGTTTATTTAGGGGGGTTAGGTTAGGGGGGGTTAGGTTAGGGGGGGTTAGGTTAGGGGTTAGGTTTATTGCGTTGTGGGCTATGGCGGTTTAGGGGTTAATACTTGATTAGGTTTATTGCGTTGTGGGCTATGGCGGTTTAGGGGTTAATAGACTTTATTAGTTATTGCGGTTGACAGGTAGATAGACATTGCGCATGCGTTAGGTGTTAGTTTATTTTTGCAGGCATTTTTGGGATTTACGGTGCTCCCATACTCAGCGCAAGGCTTTCTGCAGCTGCCTTTCATGGCGAGGTAGCAATGGAGTAAGATTCTCCATTTTCGCCACGTAAGTCTTTGCGCTGGATATTGGATACCGATTTGTGACGCGGTTCTATGTTAGCCTATGGGAGTAATAATTGCAAGTGACGGGTGAAATATACGTGCGTAACTTGTATGCTACGCCGTATATGTAAAACCAATATCGCGTAAAATCTGGCAGCTGAGGATTTTGCGGGCGACGCTGCATATGTAATGGAGGTCCTGGTATGTCCCTTTAAAACCCTCTCACCTAGATTACGAGTTTTGCGTTAGCCTTAAAAAGCAGCGTTGAGAGGTCCCAACGCTGATTTTTAACGCCCGCTGGTATTACGAGTCTGGCAGGTACAGGTGTACCACTCACTTTTTTTCCGCGACTCGAGCATACCGCAAATCCACTTACATAAATTGTGTATCCTATCTTTTCAATGGGATTTGCCTAATGCCGGTATTACTTCTTGGAAAAAGTGAGCGGTAGACCCTCTCCTGTCAAGACTCCTACCGCATTTAAAAGTCAGTAGTTAAAAGTTTTATGGGCTAACGCTGTAACATAAAACTCTTAACTAAAGTGCTAAAAAGTACACTAACACCCATAAACTACCTATTAACCCCTAAACCGATTTGCCTAACGCCGGTATTACAAGTCTTGGAAAAAGTGAGCGGTAGACCCTCTCCTGTCAAGACTCCTAACGCATTTAAAAGTCAGTAGTTAAGAGTTTTATGGGCTAACGCAGTAACATAAAACTCTTAACTAAAGTGCTAAAAAGTACACTAACAACCATAAACTACCTATTAACCCCTAAACCGAGCCCCCCCTCCCACATCGTAAACACTTAAATACATTTTTTAACCCCTAATCTGCCGACCGGACATCGCCGACACTTCAATAAATATATTAACCCCTAAACCGCCGCACTCCCGCCTTGCAAACACTAGTTAAATTGTATTAACCCCTAATCTGCTGTCCCTAACATCGCCGACACCTACCTACATTTATTAACCCCTAATCTGCCGCCCCCAACGTCGCCGCAACTATATTAAATGTATTACCCCCTAAACCTAAGTCTAACCCTATCCCTAACACCCCCTAATTTAAATATAATTTAAAATAATCTAAATAAAATTACTACAATTAACTAAATTATTCCTATTTAAAACGAAATACTTACCGATAAAATAAACCCTAAGCTAGCTACAATATAACTAATAGTTACATTGTAGCTATTTTAGGGTTTATTTTTATTTTACAGGCAACTTTGTATTTATTTTAACTAGGTAGAATAGTTATTAAATAGTTATTAACTATTTAATAACTTCCTAGTTAAAATAAATACAAATATACCTGTAAAATAAATCCTAACCTAAGTTACAATTACACCTAACACTACACTATAATTAAATAAATTACCTAAATTAACTACAATTAATTACAATTAAATTAAATAAACTAAATTACGAAGAAAAAAAAGACAAAATTACAGAAAAAAATAAAATAATTACAATTTTTTTAAACTAATTACACCTAATTTAATCCCCCTAATACAATAAAAAAGCCCTCCAAAATAATAAAAATCCCTACCATATACTAAATTACAAATAGCCCTTAAAAGAGCTTTTTGCGGAGCATTGCCCCAAAGTAATCAGCTCATTTACCTGTAAAAAAAAAAGACAATACCCCCCAACATTACAACCCACCACCCACACACCCAACCCTACTCTAAAACCCACCCAATCCCCCTTAAGAAAACCTAACACTACCTCCTTGAAGATCACCCTACCTTGAGACGTCTTCACCCAACCGGGCAGAAGTGGTCCTCCAGACGCGCAGAAGTCTTCATCCTATCCGGGCTGAAGAGGACCTCCAAAAAGGCAGAAGTCTTCATCCAGGCGGCATCTTCTATCTTCATCCACCTGGAGCGGGTCCATCTTCAAGACATCCGACGCGGAGCATCCTCTTCATCCGACGGCCGACGACTAAATGACGGTACCTTTAAGTGACATCATCCAAGATGGCGCCCCTTCAATTCTGATTGGCTGATAGAATTCTATCAGCCAATCGGAATTAAGGTAGAAAAAATCCTATTGGCTGATCCAATCAGCCAATAGGATAAAAGTTCAATCCTATTGGCTGATCCAATCAGCCAATAGGATTGAGCTTGCATTATATTGGCTGATTGGAACAGCCAATAGAATGCAAGCTCAATCCTATTGGCTGATTGGATCAGCCAATAGGATTTTTTCTACCTTAATTCCGATTGGCTGATAGAATTCTATCAGCCAATTGGAATTGAAGGGACGCCATCTTGGATGACGTCACTTAAAGGTATCGTCATTTAGTCATCAGCCATCGGATGAAGAGGATGCTCCGTGTCGGATGTCTTGAAGATGGTCCTCTTCTGCCCAGATGGGATGAAGACTTCTGCCCGTCTGGAGGACCACTTCTGTCCGGTTGGGTGAAGACGTCTCAAGGTAGGGTGATCTTCAAGTGGTTAGTGTTATGTTTTATTAA